>NW_026571133.1:21210177-21572677 GCF_026225935.1 Boleophthalmus pectinirostris | reverse complement strand
AACTAATCTAGAAGTTTAAAGTCTTGAGTCCGAGTAAAGTCGGACTCCATATCTCGAGATATGGAGTCTGAGGGGGCTTCATTCTCGGCCTCTATTGTCGATGCGGCTGCTCGGAGCTGTGGGCGTAAGGTCTGTGGTCCCTGTCGCGGCGGCAATCCCCGAACCCGGTGGTGGACACCGGAAGTAAGGGATGCTGTCAAGCTGAAGAAGGAGTCCTATCGGGCCTTGCTGGCTCGGGGGACTCCTGAAGCAGCTGACGGGTACCGGCGGGCCAAGCGTGCTGCAGCCCGTGCGGTTGCGGAGGCAAAAACTCGGAGCTGGGAGGAGTTCGGGGAGGCCATGGAAAGGACTATCGGACGGCCTCAAAGAGATTCTGGCAAACCGTCCGGCGCCTCAGGAGGGGGAAGCAGTTCTTCACCAACACTGTTTACAGTGCGGGGGGAGAGCTGTTGACCTCGACTGGGGACGTTGTCCGGCGGTGGAAGGAATACTTTGAGGATCTCCTCAATCCCACCGTCACGTCTTCCGAGGAGGAGGCCGAGGCTGGGGACTCGGAGGCGGACTCATCCATCACCCTGGCTGAAGTCACTGAGGTGGTTGGAAAGCTCCTTGGTGGCAAGGCTCCGGGGGTGGATGAGATCCGTCCTGAGTACCTGAAGTCTCTGGATGTTGTGGGGCTGTCTTGGCTGACACGCCTCTTTAACATCGCGTGGCGGTCGGGGACAGTACCTCTAGACTGGCAAACGGGGGTGGTGGTCCCTCTGTATAAGAAGGTGGACCGGAGGGTGTGCTCCAACTATAGGGGGATCACATCCTCAACCTTCCCGGTAAGGTCTATGCCAGGGTACTGGAGAGGAGAATCCGGCCGATAGTCAAACCTCAGATTCAGGAGGAGCGATGTGGTTTTCGTCCTGGCCGTGGAACACTGGACCAGCTCTACACTCTCCATCGTGCTCGAGGGTTCATGGGAGTTTGCCCAACCAGTCCACATGTGCTTTGTGGACTTGGAGAAGGCATTCGACCGTGTCCCTCATGGTGTCCTGTGGGGGGTGCTCTGGGAGTATGGGGTCTGGCGCCCTTTGCTAAGGGCTGTCCAGTCCTCCACGTTGAGAGGAGACAGTTGAGGTGGCTCGGGCATCTGTTATGGATGCCTCCTGGACGTGCCTCCCTAGGGAGGTGTTCTGGGCATGTCCCACCGGGAGGAGGCCCCGGGGAAGACCCAGGACACGCTGGAGGGACTATGTCTCTCGGCTGGCCTGGGAACGCCTCGGGGTTCCCCCGGAGGAGCTGGAGGACGTGTCTGGGGTGAAGGAAGTCTGGGAGTCCCTGCTTAGGCTGCTGCCCCCGCGACCCGGCCCCGGATAAGCGGACGAAAATGGATGGATGGATGGATGGATAATCTAGAAGCATCATTGCATGGCAGTCGGAGACAGTGCCTCTGGACTGGCAAACTGGGGTGGTGGTCCCTCTGTATAAGAAGGGGGACCGGAGGGTGTGTTCCAACTACAGGGGAATCACACTCCTCAGCCTCAGTAAGGTCTATGCCAGGGTACTGGAGAGGAGAATCCGGCCGATAGTCAAACCTCAGATCTAGGAGGAGCGATGTGGTTTTCGTCCTGGCCGTGGAACACTGGACCAGCTCTACACTCTCCATCGGGTGCTCGAGGGTTCATGGGAGTTTGCCCAACCAGTCCACATGTGCTTTGTGGACTTGGAGAAGGCATTCGATCGTGTCCCTCGTGGTGTCCTGTGGGGGGTGCTCTGGGAGTATGGGGTTCGGGGCCCTTTGCTAAGGGCTGTCCGGTCCCTGTATGACCGGAGCAGGAGCTGTGTTCACATTGCCGGCAGTAAGTCAGACCTGTTCCCGGTGCATGTTGGACTCCGCCAGGGCTGCCCTTTGTCACCGGTTCTGTTCATTGTATTTATGGACAGAATTTCTAGGCGCAGTCAGGGGCCAGAGGGGGTCTGGTTTGGGGACCACAGGATCTCATCTCTGTTGTTCGCAGATGATGTTGTCTTGTTGGCTCCATCGAACCAGGACCTGCAGTGTGCACTGGGGTGGTTTGCAGCCAAGTGTGAAGCGGCTGGGATGAAGATCAGCTCTTCCAAGTGCGAGGCCATGGTTCTCGACCGGAAAAAAGTGGCTTGCCCTCTCCGGGTGGGTGGAGAGTCCTTGCCTCAAGTGGAGGAGTTCAAGTATCTTGGGGTCTTGTTCAGGAGTCAGGGAAGGATGGAACGTGAGATTGACAGGTGGATCGGTGCAGCATCTGCAGTGATGCGGTCGCTGTATCGGACCTTTTTGGTGAAGAGGGAGCTGAGCTGAAAGGCGAAGCTCTCGATTTACCGGTCAGTCTTCGTTCCTACACTCATCTATGGTCATGAGCTCTGGGTAATGACCGAAAGGATAAGATCACGGATACAAGTGCTCGAAATGAGTTTCCTTCGCAGGGTGGCTGGGCGCTCCCTTAGAGATAGGGTGAGGAGCTCAGTCACACGGGAGGAGCTTGGAGTAGAGCCGCTGCTCCTCCACGTCGAGAGGAGCCAGTTGAGGTGGCTCGGGCATCTGTTCCGGATGCCTCCTGGACGCCTCCCTAGGGAGGTGTTCTGGGCATGTCCCACCAGGAGGAGGCCCCGGGGAAGACCCAGGACACGCTGGAGGGACTATGTCTCTCGGCTGGCCTGGGAACGCCTCGGGGTTCCCCTGGAGGAGCAGGAGGATGTGTCTGGGGTGAAGGAAGTCTGGGAGCCCCTGCTTAGACTGCTGCCCCTGCGACCCGGCCCTGGATAAGCGGAAGAAAATGGATGGATGGATAATCTAGAAGCAAAGTGTTGTGATAATTGTAATGCACTGCTTTGTGCTGCATTATTCACTTTGTTCATTTTCATGACTGCATGTATTTTTCTAACATTTATGATGGAAGTGGATTTTCACGAGTCAAATGAATCACTATGACCCTGTAAGTTGATAATAAAAGCAAGAAAGAATAAGTTCTTGAAGTTTGCTGTCTTTTGTTTAATAATTGGTCCTCCACAAATGCCCCTTGACACATTCCCCATTATGGTCCACTTTCTCTGTGTGCTCTGGTACATAGAAGGCGCTTGATTCTCGCCCCCGTCTCTTCTGTCAATCATTTGCACTTGAAACATCCATGTCAAACAACAACAAATCATACATGACTTTCTCCTCCTCTTTTTGCTCTGTTCAAACACCAAATTAACTGTGGTCCTCTTTATTCCTGTTACTATGGTGATGCCTTAACCAGCTAACATCCTCATTTCTTCTTGTCTTTGGTACGTTGAGACATATATGGAAATAAGAGAGTGTTTGATGGGATTTCATCTGGTTGCATCACTACAGGTCTTACATGAAGGCTGGATGTGTCTGTCTGTCAAAGTTGGCCATGACAGTGCAAGATCTCCCTGTGTTTCTCTATATAAAAAGATGTCCTCTGTTATGTTCATACACCAGGCACAAGTTTTCTATTGCCTTGTACTCATTTGTCTAACATCTGTACAATTATATTCAAAAACAAAAAACAAACAAACAAAAAAACCAAACAAAATAAAAAAAAACCCTGCATGATACAAATTTCACACTTCACACATCTTTATTGGAATATGTCCATAATGCACAAAATCTATGGGTGGTGACTGCATATTTTGCCAGTCTTAGTGCTATGAGCTTGCTTTTCTGTTTCAACAATTTGCTGTATGTCTCTTCCCACTCTCTAGCCATAATTCATGAGTACAAGTGTAAAGTCAACTGCCTTTTTAAGAAAAACTGCATATAAGCACTTCAATTAAAGATTAATTAGAGTACAGTACAATTACAGTCCTTCTTAGTGTGTGCAAAATCCCTCAGTCGAGATATTCAGTTTGTCAACTGGGCAAAAGTTTATTTTGGTTGAATATAAAGATGCACCGATACCACTTTTTTGAAAACTGATACGAGCACAAGTATAATCATTTCTGTATTTGCCAATACTGAGTACTGATACCAATACTTTAACCTCCACCACCATGAACATACACTGAGTGCATTTCATGCACTTCAGTGTCCCAATTCTCATAAGACTCATGCAGTAGTGGAGACGGTGCATTTGATGTAATTAATTTTCTGGGACTTGTAGTTTTGACTGTAGTTCCTGCCACTGGTTAGAAAGACTTAGATCCACCTAGAGCAATGATAGCTCCTTCTCCTCTCTGCTCTTTCCTCCTCTTTGGTCTTAGTTGACCTCATGAAGTAGCTCTCAGAAGTCAGTGATAAGGAGAAAAAACGAGAACTTGTTGCAGGCATGTTTGTTTGTCTTTTGGATGTATGCGCACTCAAATTTATGTTGCCGTATTCGGGATGCTGCTATAGATGCCACAGTATCCCGGGTAGTATTGGAATATCCCAGCTACAGTATCCCTGTTTCTCATGACCGGGACACTGGCTTATCTGGGATAGATAAGCCAGGATACTGTGTAATATGTTGTGTAACAGTGGTATCGGTGTGTGGTATTGACAAATGTTTAATGAGTATATTAAGGAAGTATTATGCTGATAACCAATACCAGTATTGATATCGGATACATCTTGCAGCTCAGTCAAGTTGCTTCTTCAGTTCTGGTCAGAATACTGTTGGACACTGCCTTATATCTGCCTGAAGAGAGGAGCTAACAACAATGAAATTATTCTGAAACTAACACACCTATTTGTTTATAGTTTCTGTTAGTTAGCCAGGCCTATTCATCTGTCCTGAGTGAGGAGCATATTAGCATAATCACTTAGGGCCAAAATGGGTGTTTTCACACCACTGGACCTGACCTGGTTAATTAATCCTATTGTTTTCTTGGTTTATTTTGATTTATGTTTGAGAATGGAGTTATAAATGCGAGACAAATGATATCTGAGGCCTCCGTTAATGTTCAAGAAATAATTCTCTTTCTGAACAAAAATAGCCTCTTTACAAATAGGTGCGTTAGTTTCAGAGTAGTTTCATTCTAGTTAGCTCTCCCCTTCAGGCAAATATAAGGCAGTGTCCACCAGCATTCTGACCAGAACTGAAGAATCAGCTTGGATGAGCTGTGAAACATATTAGACCAAAATAAACGTTTGTCCAGTTGACAAATTGAATTTCTCCTTTTGCCACAGTTCTTCTTAGTCGTCACTAACACATTCACATGACACATACAGTATAGGTGAAGTGTAAAGTCTGTGGTTAGGTAAGATTTAAAGTTCATTGGTCCTACATTTTAACACTTGTGCAACTTCATCACCACTGTCCAGTTTCACTAAGTTGTTTTTTAGAGTTTTCATAGATTGGATAAAAGCATCCTCTTTCCTGTAGTTATAAGAATGATTTTCTTGGTTGGTCTTTGCTTCTCCAAAACCTGCATGGAAACTTCAAAAAGAGAGAACTAAAATAGCCAGGGACATATCCGGAAACAAAGGGAGATTTGAAATCTTGAGTGAGTCATCCAAGGTTTGGGGCTAATATTTGTGTCTTTCTGCCTGTTGTTGATTTGTTCTAGTTTGATCGTGAGCAGCGCTGTTGTCGCTGTCAGTCAGGGCGCTGCATGGCTGGGTGTTATTTCAGAAGCTTTTGTTGTAGTTATTTCTCACTGAAATACAGTGGAGCTGTGTCACATCAGTGGGGAGTCTGTCTATGTCAAGCCTCTGTCTCTGTCTCTTGATTTGAGCTCCGGAGCTGCGTTACGTCTGATTACAACACAGCCACGAGAGCACTTCATCATCACACCGCACCCACCAACCAGGAGCTCTCTGTATACCAGAAACACACAACTGTCACTTTTGACATTCACATTGCTGCATGTTGAATGCTTATAACTTTATCCACTTGTTACTTTGACAAACATTATGAAAACAGTTTGTAAAGGTCAGCATTGGGTCGAAAACAAAAGGATCTTTTTAGACAAAAGTTTAAGCCTATCTCTGTGTCAAAGTATTGATGGTTCAATCTCAGCTCCCTGATGTGTCCTTGGGCAAGACACTTAACCTGCCTAACCCTCAGTGTCTGTGTACTGATGTATGCACAAGTGAGTGGTTCCTTGAAGGCAGAAATGTGACTATTTACAATAAATTGTTTGGGAGATTTTGTTCTGTCCTGTCACATACTAAATTGTATAGTTGTAAATATAGTGTTTACTGTACAGTAGTAGTGTAGGTTACATAACTGTTGAAAATTGAAAGAGTTTAGAAACAACACAGCAGGTAATAGGGAACAATGTAGACACTATTGGTTAAATAAAGACCATAATGCAGATTGAGCACAGTTTGAGCATGTCACACATTTGAGAAAAATCTAAACCTTTACTTCTGATGTTAATATAGTTTGCTCTGCTAAAACATTCAGAAATCTATACTTAAGTCTAAATTTGTTGGCACCACAGTGAACCCAGTCACTGGTCTTTGACTCAAAAAATTACAAGATGCCTGCTGATATGCAGTATTCGTGTCACCATCATTAGTTTTGCATACATGTAAATGTACAGTGCACCTTTAGACAAGTTTAAAAAATTGTCATGCACACCATCTAGGATTGTTGTAATAGTTCTGAAAAATAAGTAAATAATAAAAACATCGAACAACTGACAAATGAATCGAAGCAATGCCACAAAGAAATCCATTAGTGCAGCAAAAGTAATGCAGTACTTTCTCATGAAGTGCCAAAGGATTGTTGGGTGTAATGGTGCTCATAGAATTCATCACTTTGAGAGAGCTGCTCAGTTTCTGTGACACATTACTGCGACTTGTGCATAACATCATTTTAATCTAAATAAAAGCCACATCAGAAATATGGAGTGTCAGGACGTATCCATGTTTCCTGAAGTGCCCTGGAAGTCTTTTATTAAAGAGGACTATTAGATTAGATGGATGTCTCTGAGTTGATATTAAAATCCCTGCAGCCCTAAAGCACTTTGAGGGAACTCTTGTGAATGCGAATGAGGAGCAGTAGAGTGGATCCTGTATCTCTTTGACACATTTCTGAGGAGTGACAGTCTCTGGTTTACATGTGCATATTCACTGTTAGGAGTGCTGTATTCAAATCTATGATACTTTCAAATACAATGTACAGCAATGCATTTTCTCTATTGTATTTATCTATTGCAAAAAACAGAGCTGCATTTGGCATGTGTAACTTGAAAAATAAGTATATCACATTTTTGCCAGAAAATAGACTTTACATTATGGATGTTTATACTGAGCTGACAAAAAAAAAAAAAAAAAAAGTCATAACTGACTTGTATTTCCACAAACCTGACTCTGTGGTCTGGAGCAGGGCCTCTTCTTACTTGTATCCATCTTGTATCCATGGAAATTTGTCCAATTGGCTATAGTCTTCCACAGTAGGGAATAAAACTTATCTTTATCTATGGAGAATGTTCCACAGTATTTAACTTTATATTTTCTTTTCAAGCATGCAGTTGACTTTTTTACCTCTAGAAAGTGACGTATTATCACTTTAAAATATAGCACGACTTACAAAGTGCATTGTATGCCACACTCTAAAATAATCCTTCTGTCTAAGTATGTGATTTGTCTTTGTTGGAGCAATAGTAAATCATTGACTTTTTAGTGCATTTTCACAATAACATGGCATAAATGTAATGATTACAGTAATGTACTATTTAATGAAACACTCATGTGCCATTGCCATAATGCTTTAAGCCTTTAAGAAATGTGAAAATCTGCTTGTCCCCTCTTTTTCAAGGTGCACTATGTATTTTTTCTGGTAGAGATTTTAGTGCTTATTTTACTGGATATTTTACAGTGTGGCATTAAACTTCTAATGGACCCAAACAGGTGATGCCTCTATGCATGCTAGATCTACAGAATGCATAGTTTAAAGATATTTTTTGCAATGAAAAATCTGTAATTGAAAATTCCAGATAGATAGTTTAATGCCATATTGTGAAACATTCCAGGCAATGGAATACAATTTCCATGCAGACAAGCAGGTGCTAGACCCCTTTCACCAGGAAAGCTACTACTTCAGAGACTTTTGGGGACATGCAGCCTTCCATGCAACATTATAACATAGTTAGAAGCTTTCAAAAATGCCATTTTGTCTACCAAATGGGTCCACTGAAACACCTGTTGTAAAAAAGCAAACAAAACAAAAAAAAACTAAAACTTTTATCTAAGTAAATCTAAGCCAATGTTGCTCTTGTGTCCCTCCTTTCTGCATTACATATTTTACCAAGCACATGTCTGGCACTTGTGTTTGCTAATGAAGTGTACATGAGCCTAAGATGATCCATTAGACTAGTGAGAGCTGACACTAACATGATGTAAAATTGGTTTAGGAAGTTTACATAACAATACAACCAACAAGCAGAGCAGCTGAAGACTCAATTGCCTGAAGCATCGGCAGAATGAGTGACAGACTGTCTCTTTGTCTGCTCCTCCTCACCACTTTCATTTCATCTCCATTACTCTGCATTAGTTTCTGTGTGTGAGTGGGGTTGTGTGTGTGTTAATGTGCGTGTAAGTGCATGTGTGAAGTGCGTGTGTGCTTCTAGTCTGACAGATTGGTGTCAATTCTGCTCTGTTGAGACACTGACTTTTCTTGTCCTAAAACTCAGCCTTGATCATCCTGTCATGTACATTTCTCAAGTATGAATTGTAAATCTTAATGCAATGCTGTGTGATGGTGCCACAGTGTGTCTCTATGCACTTGAGTAAGTTGGAGGTAAAAGTTGAGAGATCTTTTTTGACCTGAAAGGCAGAGTTGAAACATTGATTAGGAGACCTCTTGCTTGAGTTTATGCAAAACTTTTACAGCCACAGTGGCATGCTGAGGAGGATTTACATTTTAAAGATGTCTCCAATCCATAGTCACATGGCAAGTCACAACAAACAAACTTTCTGAAATTATTTCTCCAGTAAATTAAATGCAAACCATACATACTTTTATTTATGTACTAATCAATCTTTTAAAAGTGTGCTCATGCCATCATTATTATAGCAATTAAGGAAGTGAAAAGTCCTCAAAACCATCAGCCTATACTAATGCACCAAAACTGATCTGTGTTTTGTAACTACAGAACAGCTTTATAAAAATAAAAGTTCAAATACTATGAGATGTTCTGTGCTTTTGCCAATATACACGATCAGCTACCAGTCCCTTTAACTTTTCTGGTGGATGGTTTGTCATCTGTTTCTCTCCATGGAGATACTACCTGGAATGTTCCATGGTATGGCATTACACTTATTTATTTCTACAGAGACAGCAGGTGACATCACAGAGCCAAGTTACATGTCAAATCTGTGGAGAGGGTAGCCCACTCAAAGTGAGAATGCAGGTTTTTAGGTCAATAAAAGCCCATAATATTTGAGTAAATGGAAGATGGATACATTTAATGCCATACAGGGACATTCCAGAGAAAACAATACATCTCCATGGAGACAAGCATGTGGTGGACCCTCCACGAGAAAAGTTACATAGAAAAAATTTTATTTTATGGTTCAGGGGTATCAGTTTAGCAATAAAACCACAAACATACGTTTTTTCCATTAAAATGCTTCAGGTGAAGATCGCTCTTTTCATTTTTCATGTCACCAGAATTCAAACCCAAAATAAATTATTTCTTTCTTGACATGTTATCTGTCTTTCAGTTAATATTTGTATTTACTGTTTACATTCATATTCCTCTCAAAGTAAACAAACATTTCACAGTTTTTTACCTTATGAAAGCAGCTTGTCTGTTTATAACTGGGTGGGTGTAAGAAAATGTCAATCACTCATATCAAAGAGTACATCTATTAATTGACTCTTTTCTATTTATATTCCCTACTGTCTAATTTCAGTTTTACATCATGCCTTTGCAAAATGGCACAAGATGGTTTTCACTTAAATCAAGACTAAACAATGATATAGAAACAACAGTCATTTCCACATGCTATCTTTTGATCTGTACTGTGTGCAGGGACTGGGGATGGGTTTAGCAGGATTAATTCTAAAGCAGGATTAACACTAGATAGGATTTATTTACACTAATGAGATAAGACTCCCAATGCTAGAGTATAATGTTTACAGTATCTGAACAGAATAAATGCCAACATAAATGAACTCTCCCATCATGCAACCTGAACACAACCTAAAGGTCAATGCAAAGGTCAATCGCTCCACTGCCATAAATCCATGTATAATCAATTTGAGGGTCAATAGACACACTGTAGACACAACCCACCCTCTGTAATCACAAGTTACCACTCCAGTTTTACTATTTACTCACACAATTAATAGTCATATTGTTCATCAAATGTTATCTGCAAAGAAACAAACAAACATAAACCCATTGTGCACGTATGTCTAAATGCGTAATTCAGTACTAAGAATTTGTATGTGTCAATGAATGTACTGATGTACGCAGGTGTAGTCAGATCATGTTTAGAAACTCTGAAAAGGTAAGCATGCCACCAGTCAGTTTGGGGTGATTGTGTTGGCTAACGGCAGTGTGGTAGTCATGTCTGTTTGAACACTACAAAGGCCAATTCTTTGTCGGATTTTGTTATCATTTCTCCTTTTTACATTTTAATTGTTATGGTTGTAGTTTTATTGTTGCTTATTTATAATTTGGGTGAAGATTAGTAGAGCAATAAGACAGTGGTTACCAAACTGTGATGCTCTTGAAGATAATGTCTGTTCAAATAAAAACAATAAATAAAAATGTTAAAATGCATAATGCTAGAAATGAAAAAAACTAAATAAATAAATAAATTAATTAAATAAATAAGATTAAATAAAAGACAGAGAGGACCACACAACTCATGCATTGTTAAAAAACAGAGAGTAAAAGTGGGTCTTAAGATGAGACTTAAAACACTCCACTGTCAGGGCTGTATGGACATGGGGGGGGGGGGCAGAGCCTTCCAGAGTTTAAATGCCAACCAGAGAGAAGGCCCTGTCCCCCCTGGTTTTAAGTCTCGTTCTAGGCACCACAAGCTGGAGCTGGCTCTCTGACCTCAGAGCATGCGAGATTGTAAGTCTGGATGAGGTTGGAGATGTATTGTGGGACCAGTCCTTTCAAAGCTTTAAAACAAACAATAAAATCTTAAAATCAATTCTAAATCAAACAGGAAGTCAGTGCAAAGATGCGAGGGTTGGTGTGATATGTTCTCATTTTCTGGTTCCTGTTAAAAGTTGTGCGGTAGAGTTCTGGACTAACTGCAAACGGAAAAGTGTGTTTTGAGAGATGCCGGTGCAGTAGGATTTTGACGCCACGGTGAGGTGACCCCGGGGTCAACATACCATATTGTATTTTGACCCCGGGGTCAGAATCCTATTATCTAAAAACACTAAAATGGCGACATTACCTGTCATTAAAAGCAGGTCATTAAAAACCTTTAAACAAGCAGACTCCTTGCTGTACTTTGTAGTGTGACCAGAAAGTGTCATTTACTTTTCTCCATTTTTTATTTTTATTTTTTTTGCATAGCACTTTGCTTAACTGTAAATATAGTAATAATAATAATTTAACTTGTTAGTTTAGTTCATTTGGTTTTGCCTTACTCATTTTGGTTTTGTGATTTAGTTAAATTAAGTTAAATTCTATGTTTCAGTCCCAGATGGTTGTGTTGTCAATTGATTTTATTCAATTACTCAATATGACCATAAAAGAAAGAAACCCTTCCAACATGATTATCTAAAACTTTGTACATTAACACTGTATGCTGCCTTGGTCCTTTGTTTTGCCAAAATTTCTGGTGTTATTTATATTAAGGAGACCTTAGCTTCTCCAGGATACATAAACTAAATCTGATTCTTTTTACTTTGAGCCTTTGTTTATCAGGTGACCGTTTTGGTGCTAGCAAACTACAAAGACGCTTCTGGGACACGAGGTCATGGAGAAAGAATATTGTCATTTATTACTAATACAGAGCTGTCAGAGCACACAGCGCTGCACCACGATGACTGGAGTCATCACATGTGTGATGGGAGCAGATAGTGCACAAGAAAGCGCAGTGGGGGTCTGACAGTCTCATGTCTCTATTGTCTGTTGTTTATGCTCTACATCTGAGTTTGATCACTCTTTAAACATTTCCTCCACGAAGTAGCTGCACGAACAGTTTTCCAGGGTAAATTTAATATTGAAATGTTGAATGCTTGCTTTCAGTATGAGACTATTTGTCCCAGAAAGAGAATTAACACAATTACAAATGTGCACACAATACTTGTGCTATTTTTAAAGTGACATACAGGATTCACGGTGCAATTTAATTTGTGGGTAAGAGTGATAGAAGTAAAGCTGCCATTCAGCGCCTCTCCAACCATCGCCAATCACTCATTCACACACATACTACATTCATACCAAGCAATGTGGGTGAAGGGTCTTGCCTAAGGATACAATATTAGAATGCACTAAACTAGAGCCACTGTGGCTCTGTGAGTATTTCCAGCAGTGCCCCATCCAAGTACTAACCAGGCCCAGCTGTGCTTAGCTTCCAACATCAGACAAGATGGCATCACAATAACTGTAAAACTAAAGTTTGATATTGTGACATCCCTTCTCTAACACTGGTTCTAATAGGTGGTTATTTGGGACATTTCAAATTCAAAACTCTAGAGAGTGCATTTGAATGGCATCCCAGAAACAGATGTACTGCACAAGCAAGTGCAAAACCTTTTCTATAGCAAATTAAGCACTTTCACATACCCTTTAAAACAACATTAGAGTAGTCTATAACCAGATTGTGGGAGGTAATATGAGCGAATAATTGAGAAGCCAGACATTTTATAGTTAGTAAAGATGGTGTATTAAAAGTGAAATAAGAGTTTCTGTGCTCTCTTAAAGTTTGTCATTCCATGCAGGGTGGAGGCAGCGCTTCATCCAAGGCTGCTCATAAAGTAACTGTTATTGATGAGACATGAGCCTCCATTGCCCCACTTTCATTGGCTGATGGACTGTGACAAGAATGGGAACAGACTGCGGATATATTGGGTTTCCACCCCACAGCTATGGAGGTATATGAGCACTTTAAGTAAATGTGAGAGTCCATATTGTTTCTGTGATCGGCAAAACAAACAGCTGTGGAAAAGTAATTAAAAGGAGCTGAAGGAGTGTGTGTCTGGAGGACAAACGTCTGTCTGCAGCAGAAACAGCACTCTTCATCACTGTCAGTGGGAGTCATCGGAAGAGGAAGACATAGAGAGAAAGAAAGAGAGTTGGAGAGGGAGTAAGAGAGAGGGGAGGATAGAGAGAGTAGATCTAGGTGGTGAGGGTCAAATCAGGAGTTGTTCACAGAGATAAAAAAACAAACAAAAAAAAAAAAAAAAAGAATTACATGTAGTTAATGGTTTATGACAAAGGATACAGGATACATAAAAAAACTCAAAGAAAAGTTGGGTTACTGTTTAAAATTTCATTGGAAACAATAGAATTTACCTAAAATCTACCATGTAGCACAAAAGAGTCAATGGAGCAAGAAAGACAGATAATGGAAATAATACTACTTTAGTCAAACCAACTGAACGTTCGACATTTACAACTACTATTCTAAAAGCGAGACAGTTAAATATTTGAGGGATGTCAGAGATATTAGTGATTTGCAACTGATAGTACATTTTCAATAAAAGGTGTCATCTATGGATGAGAAAGCAATTTCTCAAACAAAGAAAGTTTGACAACAGACAGAAGAACAGTTCACGGTTAATTACTGTTATTTTGCACCATTTCTGTCAAGAAATAGGTTGTAAAAATAGCAAAAGGCATAAGAAAGAAGAAGCTAATTTGGATTAAGTGAATGTGTTCAATTCTTACAGAGATATTGACTGACTGGATCCATGGTTGTGATTGGCTCTCTCCACAGTGGTAATTGTGCTCATTGGTTAGCTGTCCCCACGATAAGCTCCGTGACCCTACTGATGAGTGCTACATTGATCAGGCTTCTCTGGTCAGCTGACATGTGTGCCATGCATTGAGTGGTCAGATTGGTAGAGGAGGTCCATCGCTGTGTAGCATCAATGAGCCAAAATCATGCTCATGAAAAACAGCAGCAGAACGCTCCGCTCTTGCTAATATTTTGCTCCTATTTTGCTCCAATTTCACCATAAAAGCACCTGCATGAATAATCAAAATGCTGTTAACTATTCAGGGATCATCCTAGAAAATAATATTAGTACATTCAGCAATATGGCACACAGCAAATCTGCCAGTGTTGATATTCTCGTGTATCTTGTTTTTGACACTACCCATATTAATCTAACACTGAACTCTTAAGAATTAATATTAACAGAGTACGTGTTGAAATTAGTTAGAGTGTAACTGATAGCAGTTGTTTTTTTCTAGCCTTAAGTTAAAAAAAAACACTAACCACTAATGTTAACTACCACCTGTGAGCGACTTGTTGGTGTGAGTGTTTCTAATCTTACAGAAGACAGTGGGATTAATAATGTGTCGGCACCATCTGATTTTTAAGCGAGGATATAGCTAGTACTCTGATTCTTGAGAAATTAGTGGTTAATGGCTATTACAAGAGCGGCAAGTGTGTGGACGAGTGGGTTTTTTGACAGGGCAGCAAGCTGAAAGCAACCAAATGAATACTTCAAGCTGACAGGTCGAAGTGTCACAACAGAGGCGCAAGCAAAAAAGGAAAATTCTCATGAATTTGTGAGCTCTTTAATATCGTGAGAATTAATCTCAAGACTCAGTTACCTAATGACATGCACACATTAACACTACAAAGTAAATTTATTTGCATTTGTCCTACATAAAAGAAAACAAAAAGCATTAAGCTTTGTATGCTTTATTTGAAATGCAATGGAAAAGTTCATTGGGCACAGAAGAATTTACCCACAGTTGCACACAGCCAAGAGGAGAGTCACTTCTTCTTTGGAACAAACAGGAAGTTGTTGAGAAGATTGTTCAGGTGTTTCACCATCTCCACCTGTTCAGAGGTGTGATCCTGCCAGATCCTGAGGTTGTCATGTCCTCACTGTCATGTAAGACCTCAGTCTCTTTGAGGACCTCAGGTGGTAAGAAAAATAATTTACATGCTCTAATGCAGTAATTAACCCATTTATAGTTATGACTCGAAGGTATTGGCATTTGTGCTGATTATACCTTGAGTTCTCAGTTTCCTCCATCTCAGTTGTTGTGTCTGTCTCTGAACCAGTCTCTTGGGTCTCATATACCTTTGACCCTACTCCTCTGATCCAGTCTGGATCTTGAAGAGGATCTCATACAGAGATATATGGAGTTCAGGACAGGATTGTGTGAGAGTTCTGGTCCAGTGCAGTCTTCATTGGGATCAGGTTCATTACATGAGGGTTGAAACTCTCATTCTACAATGATTTCTGAAAACTCAGGAGTGCAATCCTGGTCAGATCCTGAGGCTGTCATGTGCTCCTGTACAGAAAAGACCTCAGTCTTTCTGAGGACCTGAGATGGACCACCAGATTCAGAGACAGGACCCTCATCAGAATTTCCGTGAAGTTTCTCTGACCTCTTTCCTGTTCGAGTGTCAGGACAGACATGAGAAAAGTAGCAGGCAATTGTTTCGTTATGGCAAATACTGAGTGACATCATAGAATCATACACTAACATAACTGAAGTCAAAAATATAAAATCTTTGTTTTTATTGGGAAACATAAAGTACTTGAAGTTGGAAATCATAACTCACATATCCTTATATTTCCTGCTTAGCAAAAGTAAATAAATAAACTATTAAAAATGTGCAATTTCCAATAAAAGGACATCTGCAATTGTTAATAACAATATACTAATAACATAATGACACATTTGAGCTACTTTTTACCCTGATCATGTTAAACAAACAGGTATTACTTTAAATTGGCATATAAAAATACATAAGCAACATTCTAAATTCTTGCCAGTCACAACCACCAACAATGCAATCTAACTGAATATATACTATGATAATACTTTGTAGTTGGCTCACATTGACCCTCATAACACAGTGATGTGCAGGTGACACGTGTCTATAGAATCATGGATAAATTAAAGTACAGTGACGGTGTGTAAAAGCAGCACACACGTATTACACATGAATTAAAGATGAGTACATACAGATAATCGTCAGCCTCTTTGAGCCTGAAGTGCTCAGAAACAACACTCTCAGGAAATGTCTTCATGCATATGTACTTCTCCTTTAAATGTTTCATTGTTTGTACAGGGCTGTATTTCAGTCTTATGGGACATGTTGCCATGTGGATTATGTTCTGAATGAAACTCATACATCTATTATCTGTTTATTTCATTGTTACAAAAAAACTAAATTGCAAATGAAATGCAACACTGGATACAGGATTGGCTCTGTCAGTGTCCAGCAAAGAAAAATCAGGAGAGGATGTCGCAGATGAAAGATGAACACAAAAGCCATTCCCTCCTTTCAGGGCAGAAGACTCTGTTTCCAGGCTGGCCCAGGATCCTATCAGATTCCTCACGTAAAACCAACAGGCTGACTAAAAGACAAATTTTTTGCAACAATTTTTGCACTTTAATAATTTTTTTAACCAATATTTTTTTAATGATTGGAACTATTTTAATGTAGGGAAGTATCTCTGATGATTTTTTTTGTCTTGCACTTTATGTGTTTTAAGGTACCTTGGACCATCCCCAATGTGTTGTACATTCTGCCCAAAACAAATTTGCCTTTGGAAATATTATAAAGTATATTTTATTTGATCTTATTTGTTCATTAAGAGACATCAAGGTTGAGGCTCCTGTTCAGAAATAACATGGACATTTTTACAGCCAGAAAAGGTCTGTTGATGTGCTGAAAAAGGACTGACTTGTGTGTTTAAAAAAAAATCTGCTGTTATAGAATATTATTACTCTGATAATGGAACAAAAAAATCTAATTTCTCCATGATTATTGTAAGTTATATATTTTCTTAAATTATTTCCTATAAACATATTACTATGTGATCCAATAACATTATGGGAAACCTCGGATTCAGGAGGATTTTGTCCTGAACACTGGACGAGCTCTATATTCTCCATCGGTTGCCCAAGTGTTCATGGGAGTTTGCCCAACCAGTCCACATATGTTTTGTGGATCTGGAGAAGGCATTTGACAGTGTCCCTCATGGTTTCCTGTGGGAGGTGCTCAGGGAGTGTGGGTTTCGGGGCCCTTTGCTAAGGGCTGTCCGGTCCCTGTATGACTGGAGCAGAAGAAGTGTTCACATTGCTGGCATTAAGTCAGACCTGTTCCCAGTGCATGTTGGACTCCACCAGGGCTGCCCTTTGTCACCGGTTTTGTTCATTACATTTATGGATGGAATTTCTAGGCGCAGTCAGGGACCGGAGGGGGTCCGGTTTGGGGACCACAGGATCTCATCTCTGCTGTTTGCAGATGGTGTTGTCCTGATGGCTTCATCAAACCAGGACCTCCAATGTGCATTGGGGCAGTTTGCAGCTGAGTGTGAAGTGACTGGGATGAAGATCAGCTCCTCCAAATTCGAGGCCATGGTTCTTGACCGGAAAAAGGTGGCTTGCTCACTCCAGGTGGGTGGAGAGTCCCTCAAGTGGAGGAGTTCAGGTATCTCAGGGTCTTGCTCACGAGTGACTGGAGGATAGAGCGTGAGATTGACAGGTGGTTCATTGCAGTGATGCGGTTGCTGTATTGGACTGTTGTAGTGAAAAGGGAGCTGAGCCAAAAGGCAAAGCCCTTTATTTACCGGTCAGTCTATTTTCCTACCCTCACCTATGATCATGAGCTTTGGGTAATGACCGAAAGGACAAGCTCGTGGATACAAGCGGCCGAAAATGAGTTTCCACCGCAGAGTGGCTGGGCGCACTCTTAGGTGGCCCGGACATCTTTTCCAGATGCCTCCGTGCATGTTTTTTTTACTTTATTGAAGTTAAATACATTTTTACATCTTTGTCCCTGCCTTTCTGTTTGGTTCTTTACAGGGAACTTGGGAACACATGGAGATGGACACAAGGACTCAGGGAAGACCTAGGGCACGCTAAAAGCACTATGTTACTTGGCAGGCCTCAGGATTCCTACAGAAAACCAGGAGGGGAGGTGTGGAGAGGAAAGTCAGGGCATATCTTAGACTCCTGCTCCTGCAACAGATAAGTTACCTGACCAGCCAGTCCCTCCTAAGTTATGTTCAACTCCAGAAGGGACTGGAAATGGACAACAGAGGGTGAAAAATCTCTGTACAAACTTGAGACAATCCAACCACAGCTTCTATTCTGTATGACATGACATTCAAATGCAAAGATGTCCTCTTGAAAATTTTTGTATCATTCACAACAAATGCAATTTATACATATAGGATTGGGAGCCATGCTTGTTTTTGATGCGACTGGTCAGGTAACCAGATAAGCAGATGAAGATAAAATGTACAATACAATACAGAAACAGTATAAAGTAATTCAATATAGCTTTTCTAGCAGCATTACACTATTCATTCTCCACTGACAAAACATACATAAATGAGAAACCTTGACCTTGAAAACAGCAACAGATGAAGTGTACTTTTCATGACACTATTTGGTCTATTTTTTAATTATATTTATTAAAGGTTTGTCTTTAGTGTAACAGGCAACTAACTTTGTAGTTTCCTTAATTCTTCCAGATTCTTTAGGTTTGTTTCTGTGGAGCCTGAGGGCTACATGCAAGAAAAAGACTGATGTAATCTAATATCAACTGTGTAGTTTTGATGTATTATATGTTTACGCTGGAGTTTCAGGAGTTCTTCTCAGTCTGATAAAAAATGACTTTGTTTTTGAATAAGTATTTTCTACACACTTCTGACTGGTCCTCAGCAGAAATGACAAGAGCAACATCAAATATTGATCCCCTGTTCCTCATGTCTCCCCTGCCACCTCCTTCCTTCTCCACTTTTTCATCTTGTTGACAAGCTTTGGTTTCCTGGAAGGCAAGAGGGAAACGACTGATCCTTGTTTTGGGTGGCTGAGCGAAAACGAATGGCAATGCAATTTAGATGAAGATAAATGTAATATTCCCATTGCAAAGTATAGTGAAAGATATAATTTTTCATGTGAGTGGTCCAGCAGGTTCCCCGGTGTTTTAAAGATTCGCTCTCTATAGATCGAGTGCTGCTAGTGAACCAACAGCCGGCAGCCTGATTGATCAGTGAGCCACGAGCTAGCGGCGCTCTGAATTAACATATTCATTTGTGCTTGCGTTCGGCTGAGGCAACGAGACGAAGACTGGCGCTTCGTGAGCAACATTATGGAAAAGTGCTACAGAAAGAGGGGCATATGAGATACTAGTTTAATATCTCACTGAAATTTCATTTAGTTCAATGCTGAAATTAAAACGTTATTTTTCATTTGTTTTCATTAGATCCTTTGTCGGGTTGTAAACAGCTGACGGAAATACTTGAAAGTGTTTCTACAGCTCCACAACACTAATTCATAACTCACAAAAACTTTTAATATCTTCAAGTATCTTAACTTTTGTATTGCAAAAGATGCTACAATTTGTTTATTAATATTGAGAGAGTGAAAATCAGAGCACATATCTGTGTGTACAAGGTTACAGGTGTTAGCCAAATAAAGAACCCTGTACAAGCCTGTGTCCTGCATCAAGGGTAATGTTGTTCAAACAAACATGGGACAACCATTTGAAGTTTAATTTTGGTGTTCATTGTCACCATTGCATAAAGTTCATCATAGAATAATAGTCAGAATCCATATTTAATTGTGTTTTAGCAGTTTGATTTTCAAAAACATGTTTTAGCCTCTTAGCAATCTTAATATGCATTATTGATCAGTATTAACGTAGCAGAGGTACCAGAAAGGTCCATGGCTTTTCCCTTCAGTTCACATTGTCGAGTGTCTTAATTATTTTAGTGTTTTTTTGTTTTTTTTTGTTTTTTAATGTTGGATACATTCTCAAGATCCTCTTTAATTTTTGAGGCTGGACAAATGGATTTCTGGATTTCTGTGTGAAGACCTTAAAAACGCATCACAAAACAAACTGTTGTTTTATTGGACATCAAGGACTTATTTGACGAACCTGTTCTTTGCATTTCTACTTGAAATTATTATTTTAAATAAACTTATATCTCTGAGAAAATACAGCTAATGTTAACCAAAGGCGAGAAAATAAATGGAACGTTTCTATAAATTGCGGCTTGTTTCATTAGGGCCCCTAATGAATCAGCATCGATAAGATCAGATTGGATTCCTGATTGGACCACGTTCATCCTCTAACAGGAAATGAATCAAGCTTAGTTTAAAGTGACTTGGACAAAGCAGCTTGAACTTAGTCCCTATAGCTAATTAAAGGACCTTCCAAGACCCCTGTACCTTTGCCACGCACCTCTTCAAAGTAATTCATGAACACTTCACAGGACATTAGTCTCTTTATTGTATTGCTGGGACAGTCACATCCATTTACACACTGTCTAAGAGCTAATTAATGAGACACAAGGCATTCTTTTCTACAGGTTTCTGTCCAATAGAGTTCAGATATTTTCATACGCATACTCCTACAATTCATATAATTCATTGAAAAAAAAAAAAGCTGGTTTACCTTCCCAATTATACAATGTATCCAGATAGTGGGTCTTCAGATATAATGCTCCAGTACATTTTAAAAAGCATAAGGCCTAGTACAAACTGTACTGTAAGACTTCATTTCTATATATTATTAAATAGCTAGTATCAATGCTGTGTTGTCCAGACAATCCAATAACTTTTCTAACACATGTTGGGTTTCGATGCTTTTTAAGGAATTTTTATTGACTGGCCTTCTTTTCCTGAAGCCTTAACATAAACATAAAGATCAAGGTCGTTTCTTCTAGCCTCTTAAAAAGTTGTTCTCAGTTTCTTAAAAGGTCATCTGTAGTCAATGTTAACAGTAACACAGAATCACCCTGTCTCTGCTCACACAGTAACAGCATTAGCCCAACTGTGTAACTTTCAAAGGCTGAATTTTCACACTGATGCCCACCTGGTTTGTCTCACACTTTGTTCTTGTAACAACACGAGTAAATGAGACACAGGCTGTTCACTGGTGAAATTTGTCATCACTTGCTCTCTAACTTGTGAGCAGATGTTGACTGTCTGTTGGCTGAGGAAAGAGCACATTTCATTTAAAAAATCCTTTGATTAAATGTCTACCAGTCTGGGTTTTCTCTACCATCCTATGTTGATGTTGCAGGTCTTAAATTTTTTTGAAAACAATTCATCAGTGGAGCACAAAATAGGTACAAATTGCTTGTATATCACACTCGTTTACCCTATCTTCAATCCTGAAGGTGGTGGTTTGCATCATGATGAATACTCTGGCTTAATGACATCTTAAGAGATCTTTATGGCCCAAGCTGGTCATTACAGCCATTACAGTTATTATGGGCTCCCCAGACAGTAAACAAAAGCTGTCAGAGCTTGACTGACACTGCTCATTCATCTCAGTAATTGTATTTCACCAGAGCCATTTTTAAAAATCACATTGCCTTGGATGGGTGTGTATTGTGTTTTTTCCTTCAGAAAGCAAACGTCGCCTAGAGGTATTAACCAAGTCAGGCCTCATTACACACACGCGCACACACACACACACGCACACACACACACACACACGCACACACACACTCACACACACACACACACACACACACACACACACACACGGACACACACCTGCACACTCATCTTCCTCCCTCACCACCCTTTCCCTTTCCACTCATTTCTTTGGCCTCTCAACCATGAAATCTATTCAATCATTCACTAGAGTAGATTTTGACTATTCCCTTAAAGAAAGCACGCACTGTGAATGAAGTTTTCACTTTTGTGCAACACTGTGGCCAAGACAAGTGTTTTCACCATTGCACTTGTTTGTTGACTCAAAAGCAAGTGTCAGAAGCTCCAGCACTCAAGAATAAAACAAGAAGTCGTACCTGATGTTCAGAGCCAAACTAGTAATGATGACATTTCTGCAATAAATAAATACCTTCATTATTCCTGTGTTCACTGCATACTTCTGCACTCCAAGTATTAGGTCTACAATGTTCAGGCATCATTTTGGTCTGCCCTTATATCTAGCTCAAATGTGATCTTTCACATCTCCAACCTTGTCCTATACGTTTGCTAGAACATTCTAATTCACTTTTGATCTGAGTCTCTCCAGATACCTTTCATATGTCTCTATGTTTACAAAAGCTGCCTGTACTTCTGATGTCCTTTCTCTTATCTTACATACATTTGATCGCAAGCTTATTAATCTGATGGTGTGCCTTGTTTTTATCTGACCCTGCACCAGGGAACATATATAATGCAGCTATAAAAACATATACCCAGAATATTTGGATGTAAAAATGTCATGATTGTGACATGTCTGTGGACTGTCATGCTGATGGGGTTACACTACAAAAGGTGGCTGATGAAATGCGTTGGACAGTGCAACAAAACAACATGAGTTCTGATCAAACTATGTGTCAGTCTGAAGACATGAGCAGAATGAGCAGCTGCCACCGCTGCCCCTTGTCTGCTGTCTTCTTCTTCACTCCTTTAAAAATACAGCAGAAATGGATGGATGTACCAGGCTTAGACAGATCGGTCAATCTGAACACAAATTCATTAAAATCTGTTTTGGAGATGTATGGTAAGAAACCTGAATCAAATGGCTTTTCTGTGCTCCTGTAATAATAGCTTTGGCAATAAAACAAATATTGAGATGAATTTTTCAAACAGTATATTTAAATTTTTTAGGAATTTTGGCAATTCATGTAAAGAAATGGCATTTTGATTTCTCTTTTTCACTAGTTAAGTTACGCTCCATCTTTACTTTGCTCTTTGACTCGTTTGAAAGGATGGTACACAAATTATGTTGTGAAATAATAATTGACCAGTGTAATCGATTATAACTTTTAATTATTATAGAAATATATCTAATCAAATAAGATATTACTTACTTACTTACTTATTACTTGTTAATATTTCTATTAATTCTATATCTCCACTCTCTCAGTACATAATGATTTAATATTCTACCCCACAAAACAATACATGATTTAAGAACACTTTTTTGTGTCATTACCACTTGAAGATTTGCAGACAGCCACATGTATCTGTAATGAAATGCTTTTAATGTCTCAGACTTGACTGACTGGTGCATGTGCTTAACATGTTTTGAATCAGACTTGTTGTTGCTAAGTGACAAACTAAAAATAAGGTTTTTAGCTTTATCTTAAACCAATACTTGAACATTTTACTTGATGATTGCTCTTGTCACTGCATGTGTCCCTGTGTATCTGGACGGAAGAAGGTTAAGAAAAAGCGATTATATCCTCAGAATTACGTGCGTGTGTGCATGTGTATACGCGTGTGCGTGTGTGTGCATGCATGTGTGTTTAGAGGTGCAGCTTAAAGGGCTATTGGCTGTGACACTGAAACCTTTTTAAGCTGTCATCCCTAATATCTGGTGTTTGCAGCGACAGCAGCTAAAAGGTGTGCATGTGGGTGTTTACCAATCCTACTCTCCATGACAGTACAACAGCACTGTAAATGGAGTTTAATATTTCAGCAACCTTTCTGACCCCAAACTTACTTTTCGTTTTTTATTGCCACACACACAAACGCACACAAGAGCACGCCAGCACACTTTCACACACGCTGCTTCTCACTGCAGCGTGACAGCTGCGGTCACGACCTCAAGAAAAAGAGAGCAGTTTCCATGAAACAACCAAAAGTGCAGCTAAAAACTGAAAATAAAAGTCAGAAGAGACTATGATTTGATAGCCATGGATTTATTCATAATCACACAATTTACTAATTAATTAATCAATCAATCAGTATTCCACTTATCTTTGGAGCTTGGCCATTTTCTCCAAGTGTCTGTGTTTCTGTATCTGGTATATGTACAGTAATAACTCATACAAGTAATAATCTGACAAAACACGGGTCCAATTAAGTTACAAGTTTTCCCCATTACCATGGAAACAGAATAATTTACAATGACTTATAAGCTATGTGTATTAAAGTACATGTTTCTATAATGTATGTTCATGGCAGAGTTTAATTTTTGTTAGTAATGTTCTGTTTAGTAAGTACAAAGCACAAATAACCCCTAATAGTGACATTTGGGTATAATGAACAGCTGCTTTAGGAATCCTCAAATGGATGTCACAGGAAGGCAAATGTTGCTATAGCTTTTGCCCCACAGATTTTACTGGACAAGCTTTAATTGTAATGGGAGTGAAGAGTGGGAAGCTGCATTCAGCAACTTGTCAGGGCCTGTAATTGCTCGCATGATTCAAAGCATATGCTGCTGCCTTGTACAGCACAAGTAGGCCCAGCAGATTCTTGCTTGTAAGTTTGTATTGCAAAATAAAATAATCAAAAAAAAAAAATTCATATTTGATGACTTTGTATTCCAAAGATTGAATGCGTTACATTAAATATCCTGCTTTCGCTTTTGTTAACTGTCATTGATCAACATAGGAGCAAATCAAATCAAGCCAAGCCAAGCCAAGACATTAAGTGTCTGATGCCCATGTAGTATTTCAGGAACACTGCAGTGGTTACATAGTCAGCTGTACAAGCTTCCACCACAATAATATGTAGTCCATCCATCCATCCATTTTCTTCCGCCTATCCGGGGCCGGGTCACGGGGGCAGCAGTCTAAGCAGGGACTCCCAGTCTTCCTTCACCCCAGACACGTCCAGCTCCTCTGGGGGAACCCCGAGGCGTTCCCAGGCCAACCGAGAGACATAGTCCCTTCAGCATGTCCTGGGTCTTCCCCGGGGCCTCCTCCCAGTGGGACATGCCCGGAACACCTCCCGAGGGAGGCGTCCAGGAGGCATCCGGAACAGATGCCCGAGCCACCTCAACTGGCTCCTCTCGACGTGGAGGAGCAGCGGCTCTACTCCAAGCTCCTCCCGTGTGACTGAGCTCCTCACCCTATCTCTAAGGGAGCACCCAGCCACCCTGCGAAGGAAACTCATTTCGAGCGCTTGTATCCGCGATCTTGTCCTTTCGGTCATTACCCAGAGCTCATGACCATAAGGCAATAATGACAATAAGGTGACGGTTCCCCCTCCTTGAACCGTCACCTTATCGTGGTGGAGGGGTTTGAGTGCCCGAATGATCCTGGGAGCTATGTTGTCGGGGGCTTCATGCCCCTGGTAGGGTCACCCAAGGCAAACAGGTCCTGGGGGACAGGACAGACGAAGAACGGTTCAGAAGCCCCACATGATGAGTTCCAATCAGAGGCAAGGCAGGGCAAGGCAAGTTTATTTGTATAGCACAATTCGTACACAAAGCAATTCAAAGTGCTTTACAGAATAAGAAATACATTAAAATCATAATAAAAACAAATCAAAACATAAATAATCATGAAGATTAAAATTAAAAAAGAGAGACATAAATTGGAGAGAAGAGTGAGGTATGAAAACCTTTCAGTTATATGCACAGTTAAACAGAAATGTTTTGAGCCTGGATTTAAACAGCGTCACAGAAGAGTCTGTCTCACATGTTCAGGAAGACTGTTCCAGGTTTTAGCTGCATGAACCTGAAACGCTGACTCCCTTTGTTTAGTCCTGACTCTGGGCACCAGCAGGAGGCCAGTCCCTGAGGTCCTCAGAGTGCGAGATGGTTCATATGACACTAACATATCACAGATGTACTTTGGTGCTCGGCCATGGAGAGACTTGTACACAAGCAGAGCTGCTTTAAAGTCTATTCTCTGAGGCACAGGAAGCCAGTGCAGAGACCTGAGCACAGGACTTATGTGCTCGTACTTCCTAGTTCGAGTAAGGACCCGAGGTGCAGCGTTCTGGATGTTCTGCAGCGTCTCACAGCTCGTTTGGAGAGACCAGTGAGCAGACCATTACAGTAGTCTAACCTCCATCCATCCATCCATTTTCGTCCGCTTATCCGGGGCCGGGTCGCGGGGGGAGCAGCCTAAGCAGGGACTCCCAGACTTCCTTCACCCCAGACACGTCCTCCAGCTCCTCCGGGGGGACCCCGAGGCGTTCCCAGGCCAGCCGAGAGACATAGTCCCTCCAGCGTGTCCTGGGTCTTCCCCGGGGCCTCCTCCCGGCGGGACATGCCCGGAACACCTCCCGAGGGAGGCGCCCAGGAGGCATCCGGAACAGATGCCCGAGCCACCTCAACTGGCTCCTCTCGACGTGGAGGAGCAGCGGCTCTACTCCGAGCTCCTCCCGTGTGACTGAGCTCCTCACCCTATCTCTAAGGGAGCGCCCAGCCACCCTGCGGAGGAAACTCATTTCGAGCGCTTGTATCCGCGATCTCGTCCTTTCGGTCACTACCCAGAGCTCATGACCATAGGTGAGAGTAGGAACGAAGACTGACCGGTAAATCGAGAGCTTCGCCTTTCGACTCAGCTCCCTCTTCACCACAACGGTCCGATACAGCGACCGCATCACTGCCGAAGCTGCACCGATCCGCCTGTCAATCTCACGTTCCGTCCTTCCCTCACTCGTGAACAAGACCCCGAGATACTTGAACTCCTCCACTTGAGGCAAAGACTCCCCACCCACCCGGAGAGGGCAAGCCACCTTTTTCCGGTCGAGAACCATGGCCTCGGACTTGGAAGAGCTGATCTTCATCCCAGCCGCTTCACACTCGGCTGCAAACCGCCCCAGTGCACATTGCAGGTCCTGGTTCGATGAAGCCAACAGGACAACATCGTCCGCAAACAGCAGAGATGAAATCCTGTGGTCCCCAAACCGGACCCCCTCCGGCCCCTGACTGCGCCTAGAAATTCTGTCCATAAATACAATGAACAGAACCGGTGACAAAGGGCAGCCCTGGCGGAGTCCAACATGCACCGGGAACAGGTCTGACTTACTGCCGGCAATGCGAACACAGCTCCTGCTCCGGTCATACAGGGACCGGACAGCCCTTAGCAAAGGGCCCCGGACCCCATACTCCCAGAGCACCCCCCACAGGACACCACGAGGGACACGGTCGAATGCCTTCTCCAGATCCACAAAACACATGTGGACTGGTTGGGCAAACTCCCATGAACCCTCGAGCACCCTATGGAGAGTGTAGAGCTGGTCCAGTGTTCCACGGCCAGGACGAAAACCACACTGCTCCTCCTGAATCCGAGGTTCGACTATCGGCCGGATTCTCCTCTCCAGTACCCTGGCATAGACCTTACCGGGAAGGCTGAGAAGTGTGATCCCCCTATAGTTGGAACACACCCTCCGGTCCCCCTTCTTATACAGAGGGACCACCACCCCGGTTTGCCAGTCCAGAGGTACTGTCCCCGACCGCCACGCGATGTTGAAGAGGCGTGTCAGCCAAGACAGCCCCACAACATCCAGAGACTTCAGGTACTCAGGACGGATCTCATCCAACCCCGGAGCCTTGCCACCAAGGAGCTTGCCAACCACCTCAGTGACTTCGGCCAGGGTGATGGATGAGTCCGCCTCTGAGTCCCCAGCCTCGGCCTCCTCCTCGGAGGACGTGACGGTGGGATTGAGGAGATCCTCAAAGTATTCCTTCCACCGCCGGACAACGTCCCCAGTCGAGGTCAACAGCTCTCCCCCCGCACTGTAAACAGTGTTGGTGAAGAACTGCTTTCCCCTCCTGAGGCGCCGGACGGTTTGCCAGAATCTCTTTGAGGCCGTCCGATAGTCCTTCTCCATGGCCTCCCCGAACTCCTCCCAGCTCCGAGTTTTTGCCTCCGCGACCACACGGGCTGCAGCACGCTTGGCCCGCCGGTACCTGTCAGCTGCCTCAGGAGTCCCCCGAGCCAGCAAGGCCCGATAGGACTCCTTCTTCAGCTTGACAGCATCCCTTACTTCCGGTGTCCACCACCGGGTTCTGGGGTTGCCGCCGCGACAGGCACCACAGACCTTACGCCCACAGCTCCGAGCAGCTGCATTGACAATAGAGGCCGAGAATGAAGCCCACTCGGACTCCATATCTCCAGCCTCCCCCGGAATCCGGGAGAAGTCCTCCCGGAGGTGCGAGTTGAAGGTCCCTCTGACAGAGGGCTCCGCCAGACGTTCCCAACAGACCCTCACTACACGCTTGGGTCCTGCCAGGTCTTTCCGGCTTCCTCCTCCGCCAGCGAACCCAACTCACGACCAGGTGGTGATCAGTTGACAGCTCAGCCCCTCTCTTCACCCGAGTGTCCAAGACACGCGGCCGGAGATCAGATGACACGACGACAAAGTCGATCATCGACCTCCGGCCTAGGGTGTCCTGGTGCCACGTGCACTTATGGACACCCTTGTGCTCGAACATGGTGTTTGTTATGGACAAACTGTGACTAGCACAGAAGTCCAATAACAATAAAAACACCACTCGGGTTCAGATCGGGGAGGCCGTTCCTCCCAATCACCCCTCTCCAAGTGTCACTGTCGTTGCCCACGTGGGCGTTGAAGTCCCCCAGGAGAACAACGGAGTCCCCGGTCGGTGCACTGTCTAGTACCCCTCCCAAGGACTCCAAGAAGGCCGGGTACTCAGCACTGCTGTTCGGCCCGTAGGCCGACACCACAGTGAGAGACCTGTCCCCGACCCGAAGGCGCAGGGACGCGACCCTCTCGTTCACCGGGGTGAACTCCAACACACAGCGGCTGAGCTGTGGGGCAATGAGCAGGCCCACACCAGCCCGCCGCCGCTCCCCGCGGCCAACGCCAGAGAAATGGAGAGTCCAGCCCCTCTCAAGGAGTTGGGTTCCAGAGCCCAAACTGTGCGTGGAGGTGAGGCCGACTATATCTAGTCGGTAACGCTCAACCTCCCGCACAAGCTCAGGCTCCTTCCCCCCCAGCGAGGTGACATTCCATGTCCCCAGAGCTAGTCTCCATGTCCGGAGATCCGGTCGCCGAGGCCCCCGCCGTCGACTGCTGCCCAGATCTCTCTGCACCGGCCCCATATGGATCCTCCTGCGGGTGGTGGGCCCACGTGAGGACGGCCCCACGTCGCTCCTTCGGGCTGAGCCCGGCCGAGCCCCGTGGGGGGAGGCTCGGCCACCAGGCGCTCGCTGGCGAGCACCCACCCCAGGCCTGGCTCCAGGGTGAGGCCCCGGTGACGCCAATCCGGGCGACGTAACTGGCCTTGCTCGTACACTCATCATAGGGGCTTCTGAACCGTTCTTCGTCTGACCCGTCCCCCCCGGACCTGTTTGCCTTGGGTGACCCTACCAGGGGCATGAAGCCCCCGACAACATAGCTCCCGGGATCATTCGGGCACTCAAACCCCTCCACCACGATAAGGTGACGGTTCAAGGAGGGGGTAGTCTAACCTACTGGAGACAAACGCATGGATAAGTTTCTCCAAGTCTGATTTAGACAGTAAACCTTTGATTTTTGCTATGTTTTTTAGATGGTAAAATGCTGCAGATGTTATTGATTTGATGTGGCTGTTAAAGTTCAAGTCTGAGTCCATTATTACCCCTAGATTTCTTACCCTGATTTGAAGATTTTAGAAAGAGAGACTGGAGGTGACTGCTGACACTGTCCCTTTGTTTCTGTGGACCAAACACTATGACTTCAGTCTTGTCAGAGTTTAGCTGGAGAAAGTTGTTTTGCATCCACACACTGATGAAGTGAGTCCAATGGTCCATAGTCTCCTGCTGCCAGAGAGACGTAGATCTGAGTGTCATCTGCATAATTGTGGTAGGACACTTTATTGCTGCTTATTAACTGGCCTAATGGCAGCATGTAGAGATTGAATAACAGGGGGCCCAGGATTGACCCCTGAGGCACCCCACAGGTCAGGGCCATGTCATCTGAGACACAGTTTCCAATTTCAACAAAATACTTCCTGTCTTCTAGATAGGACTTGAACCAGTTTAGTACAGTACCAGAGATGCCCACCCAGTCCTCTAGTCTCTGTAAGAGGATCCCATGATCGACAGTGTCAAAAGCAGCACTCAGATCTAACAGGATCAAGACTGAGACTTCGCCTGCATCAGTGTTCAGGCGGATGTCATTTGTCACCTTGATAAGAGCAGTCTCAGTGCTGTGGTGGGCTCTAAAACCTGACTGGAAAACATCAAAGGAGTTGTTCATTTGGAGAAAGTTCGTAAGCTGTTGGTAAACAGCTTTTTCAAGGACTTTACCAAAAAACGGCAGATTTGAGATGGGTCGGAAATTGTTCAGTACTGTGGCATCAAGAGTGCTCTTCTTTAGGAGAGGCTTAATGACCGCAGTTTTCAACGCGTTTGGGAATGTTCCTGATTGAAGTGACATGTTAACTATGTGAGTGAGTGGTGAAAGTAAACTGTTGAGGACGGACTTTAGAAATCTAGTGGGTAACATGTCCAGGCAGCAAGTAGATGAACTCAGACTGGTAACGATCTCTAAAACAGTTTTGTCAGTTACAGGTGCAAAGTGATTCAGCTCTAAGTGTCTCTGTGGCTGCATGCTTGTTATTTGTGTTGTGGAATTGATGGCATTTTTGATGCCCTAAACTTTGTTATTAAAGAAAACTGCAAACTCATTACATTTAGATGTGGAAATTAGTTCTAGTGGCAGTGGAGCTGGAGGGTTTGTTAATCTGTTCACTGTTGCAAACAGGACACGAGAGTTGTTACTGCAATTACCAATAATGTCCGAAAAATACTTCTTTCTTGTTTTACTCAAAGTGTAGTTGTACATATGCATTGTTCCTCTGTAAATCTCATAATGAACCTGGAGGTTTGACTTGCGCCATTTCCGCTAAGCCTTCCGACACTCCCTTTTCTGTGCTCTGACTGAGTCATCATTCCTCCACGGAGCTTTTTGCCTATCGTTAACCATTTTAACCTTTATCGGGGCGATGGCATCCAGAACATTCAAAACACTCAAAGTCACAGAGTTCAACACATCAACAACATTAGAACATGAGGCAATTTCAAAATGTATCATTTCCATGAACAGTGCACCTGTGTTATCATTTATGTGTCTTCTTCGAACAACTGTAGGAGCAGCCGGTGGTTTGGGAATAACAGACAGGTCAAAGAAGACACAGAAATGATCAGACAGAGCAACATCAACCACATTGACATTTGAAATATTTACACCCTTTGTAATGAGCAGGTCCAGAGTGTGCCCTCTGTTGTGAGTGGGCTCACTGACATGCTGAGTCAGACCAAAAGTTTCAAGAACAACACTAAGCTCTTTGGCATTTTTGTCACACACATTATCCACATGTACATTAAAATCACCTGTAATGACTAAACCATCAAAGTCTGTGCAAACAACTGAAAGCATCTCAGTAAAATCATCAATAAAACTTTGACAGTGCTGAGGAGGTTTGTATATGACGATGTAGAGTATGGACAGTGATTGTTTTAGCTCCATTTTGAAGGAAACATACTAGAGTTTGGGTGAGTGACCAGGTGAGGGACCAGGTGAGGTCCGAGGAGGTGGAATACGGGGAGGTTTGGGTGAGGAACCAGGTAAGGACCGAGGAGGTGGAGTAGGGGGAGGTTTGGGTGAAAAATCCGTCAACACTCTCACTCCACCTCTGCTTAGGTGTGGGCCATTTCCCTCAAACAGGTCCTTCTGTTTCCAAAAAAGATCAAAGTTTTCAGTGTAGTGCAATCCTCTGGCTGCACACACGTTCAGCAGCCACGTGTTCAGCTGAAACAGTCAGGTAAATTTGTTCCTGTTCCTTAGATCTATGTTGGGAAGAGGTCCACTGATAAATGTCTTAACCTCCACTTTATTAAGCTCCTCGAATAATTTAATGAAATCCCTTTTCAAGACTTCACTCTGTTCCATTCTGATGTCCACTGCACCCACATGCACAATCAGCTGTTTAACCCCTTGGTGTGTTGACAAAACTTTTGGCAGGAGTTTTGTTATCTCAGAAACAGTGTAGGTCGGGTAGCAGCATGTTAGGATTTCTCTGTGACTCACACCACTGATAGCCCCGTCTCCTAGCAGCAATGTATCTCTGACCTTGACATTTGGCCTGCACTCTTTTGCCAACTTTATTGTTCTTGTTTTGTGATGACAGTACATTATCCGTTTGTACGTTAACATCAGTCTGTGACAGTGGTGAAAATCTGTTTGTTAGCTTTATTGTGGATGATATAACGATATTAGCATAGTCTTTTATCACTCTCTGCGCTGGCTTAGCATTTTGGTCTGTACCAAGTTTTGGAAAAGACACAGTATCACTCAGGTTTAAGTTGAAAGAATTTTCACCCTCTTCTCTGGAAGTAACTGCAGGTTGCTCACCACTGGAAGTCACTGGTAGCGTCTGATGAAGTCCTTTTTCAGTTTCTAAAGCAAATATCCGTGCTTGTAGCTCATAAATTTCTTGTTGATAGTTCCGACAGCGCTCACAGATAGAATTCCCTTGGTTTCTTCTCCCCGACATGTTGCTGGCTCATCAGATGATTTGTTAAAAAATTTAAAAATGTTTAAAAGTATTAATTTACTTAAAAGGAAATCAAAAATAGACACATTATCCGTTGTTGGAGGAGGTAAACTGATTAAAAAGCAAAAACAGCAGGAGCAAGCAAGGATAGCGTCCGCACTCTTCAGAAGCAGGAAGTAAACAACCAGTTACGTCGTCCGGAATGGCGTTAGCGGAGCCCCACCCTGGAGCCAGGCCTGGGGTGGGTGCTCGAAGGTGAACGTCTGGTGGCCGGGCCTTCCCCCACGGGGCCCGGCCGGGCACAGCCCAAACGAGTGACGTGGGGTCGCCCTTCCGTGGGCCCACCGCCTGCGGGAGGAGCCATATGGGGCTGGTGCAAAGAGATCTGGGCAGCAGTCTAAGGCGGGGCCTCGATGACTGGATCTCCGGAGATGGAGACTAGCTCTGGGGACATGGAATGTCACCTCACTGGGGGGGAAGGAGCCTGAGCTTGTGCGGGAGGTTGAGCGTTACCGACTAGATATAGTCGGCCTCACCTCCATGCACAGTTTGGGCTCTGGAATCCAACTCCTTGAGAGGAGCTGGACTCTCCATTTCTCTGGTGCTGGCCACGGGGAGCGGCAGCGGGCTGGTGTGGGCCTACTCATTGCCCCACAGCTCAGCCGCTGTGTGTTGGAGTTCACCACGGTGAACGAGAGGGTTGCGTCCCTGCGCCTTCGGGTCGGGGACAGGTCTCTCACTGTGGTGTCGGCCTATGGGCCGAACAGCAGTGCAGAGTACGCGACCTTCTTGGAGTCCCTGGGAGGGGTACTAGACAGTGCACCAACCGAGGACTCCGTTGTTCTACTGGGGGACTTCAACGCCCACGTGGGCAACAACAGTGACACTTGGAGAGGGGTGATTGGGAGGAACGGCCTCCCCGATCTGAACCCGAGCGGTGTTTTGTTATTGGACTTCTGTGCTAGTCACAGTTTGTCCATAATGAACACCATGTTCAAGCACAAGGGTGTCCATAAGTGCACATGGCACCAGGTCACCCTAGGCTGGAGGTCGATGATCGACTTTGTAGTCGTGTCATCTGACCTCCGAGGACTTCTCCAGATTCCGGGGGAGGCTGGAGATATGGAGTCCGAGTGGGCTTCATTCTCGGCCTCTATTGTCAATGCGGCCACTCGTAGCTGTGGCTGTAAGGTCTGTGTTGCAATCCCTAAACCCGGTGGGGGACACGCCGTTAAGCTGAAGAAGGACTCCTATCGGGTCTTGTTGGCTCGTGGGACTCCTGAGGCAGCTGATGAGTACTGGCAGGCCAAGCGTGCTGCAGCTCGTGCGGTTGCGGAGGCAAAAACTCGGAGCTGGGAGGAGTTCAGGGAGGCCATGGAGGACGGCCTACAAGAGATTCTGGCAAACCGTCCGGCGCCTCAGGAGGGGGAAGCAGTTCTTCGCCAACACTGTTTACAGTGCGGGGGGAGAGCTGTTGACCTCAACTGGGGACGTTGTCCGGTGGTGGAAGGAATACTTTGAGGATCTCCTCAATCCCACCGTCACGTCTACCGAGGAGAAAGCCAAGGCTGGGGACTCAGAGGCGGACTCGTCCATCACCCTGGCTGAAGTCACTGAGGTGGTTGGAAAGCTCCTTGGTGGCAAGGCTCTGGGGGTGGATGAGATCCGTCCTGAGTATCTTAAGTCTCTGGATGTTGCAGGGCTGTCTTGGCTGACACGCCTCTTCAACATCGCGTGGCTGTTGGGGACAGTACCTCTGGACTGACAAACTGGGGTGGTAGGTCCCTCTGTATAAGAAGGGGGACCGGAGGGTGTGTTCCAACTACAGGGGAATCACACTCCTCGGCCTTCCCAGTAAGGTCTATGCCAGGGTACTGGAGAGGAGAATCCTTCCGATAGTCGAACCTCGGATCTAGGAGGAGCGATGTGGTTTTCGTCCTGGCCGTGGAACACTGGACCAGCTCTACACTCTCCATCGGGTGCTCCAGGGTTCATGGGAGTTTGCCCAACCAGTCCACATGTGCTTTGTGGACTTGGAAAAGGCATTCGACTGTGTCCCTCGTGGTGTCCTGTGGGAGGTGCTCAGGGAGTATGGGGTCCGGGGCCCTTTGCTAAGGGCTGTCCGGTCCCTGTATGACCAGAGCAGGAGCTGTATTCACATTGCCGGCAGTAAGTCAGACCTGTTCCCGGTGCATGTTGGACTCCGCCAGGGCTGCCCTTTGTCGCCGGTTCTGTTCATTGTATTTATGGACAGAATTTTTAGGCACAGTCAGGGGCAGGAGGGGGTCCGGTTTGGGGACCACAGGATCTCATCTCTGTTGTGTCATCTTGTTGGATCCATCGAACCAGGACCTGCAACATGTACTGGGGAGGTTTGCAGCCGAGTGTGAAGCAGTTGGGATGAGGATCAGCTCTTACAAGTCCGAGGCCATGGTTCTCGACCAGAAAAAGGTGGCTTGCCCTCTCTGGGTGGGTGGAGAGTCCTTGCCTCAAGTGGAGAAGTTCAAGTATCTCGGGGTTTTGTTCACGAGTGAGGGAAGGACGGAACGTGAGATTGACAGGCGGATCGATGCAGCATCTGCAGTGATGCGGGCGCTGTATCGTCCGCTGACCGTTGTGGTGAAGAGGGAGCTGAGCCGAAAGGTGAAGCTCTCGATTTACCGGTCAGTCTTCATTCCTACTCTCACCTATGGTCATGAGCTATGGTCATAATATGTAGTAATAATATCAATTTCAAGTATTTGTTTCAATGCATGCTATTCCACTGCTGGATAGACAGGAGAAAATACTAATTACATCTGAACTTATAGTGTTGAAGGCCTTGTACTGCATGTATTTTCCCAACAAAAGAGCCAGTCATGGAAGTTGAAGCACTTTTCTGTCTCCTATTGCACTCAAATGATGTAAATCATAGTCCTTGAGAAATAATGGTCTTTTGTGCATATGTTTTGGTTCAAATGAGGATAAAAGCACAAATATATAGCTGGACGTCACTGCTTATTAGTGGTTTTCATATGAGTGAAGGGCCACAGGACAAAAGCTCTTGCACAAGCTCTTCAGTTGTAAGTGCTCCTCCTGCCACCTACATGCACCACGCAGGACTGCACATAAATATTAAAGTATTCATTAGATCCAAGCACCAGTGCCTCGAGGCTTCCTCTCGTCTCTTCCTTTGCTTGTTAACACAGCACTACCCTATGCCTGATGTAATTATGAGGTTTTATTAATCAGCTGAAAGCACTTGTAAGTCATTTGTAGTCTATTCACCAGAGCATCTTTTTTTTTTTTTTCTTTTATCAAACTACTCAGTACAACATAGCAGGATATAACCCAGTACAACTTCATAATAACTACATCTTTATTGTTTTTAATGAAATATGAAAAAATATTTCAAAATGAAAAATAAATAAATAAATATGTTTATTAAGAATGATTCATTCAATAAACATCATTTTTAAAGTCTTAAAATAAGGTTCATAAGATTTTAAAGTAAGTAAGTATTCGTTCATGCTTAAAGGTCCTATATTATACAAAACTGACTCATGTGAGCTTTAAGACCTAATGTTATAATACTGTTACCACCTCAAAAACAGTTGAATTTGGTTTCATTAACACATGTTTGAGTAATCCTTTATTATTACACCTCCAATGCTCAAAATGCTCTGTTCCACCTTGTGATGTCACTGTTTTCAATTTAACAGATGCCTTTTACCTTTTGTTGATTAGAAATCGGCAATTCTAGGGGTGAAATCATCCAAATGATTCTAATGAAAATGTACGAAGTTTAAAAACATAGTGTAGTACTTCCTGTATTACCACATGACATCACATGGTGGAAGTGTTTTCCATTTCAGAGAAGAACTCAGCCTAAATACAGGATTTGCATGAATAAAACAAAACACAACTACACCTATGTTTGTGATGAGGAAACATTATATCAGAAAATGACCACCTCCACAACACACTTATACTTTTCTTATAGTACCAGATTACTCACTGTCCCAGGAATTTTTTTTTCCACACTTGAATAAATGGTAAATAAGTTTAATGCCATATTGCGGAACTTTCTTGATGAAGCTATAAGATCTATATGGAGACAAGCAGATGGAGAGCCCTCCACCTGATCATAATGAAGGGTGTGTATGGTTGTCCATCCAAATAATAAAGTCTATACCATGTCCTACTGAAGGCAAAGGCAACACCTCAGTGTACTTCTATTGCCTTCTGCAGCACTGTATGGGACCATAGGCTCTGCTGTACAGACCCCCAATGCTCCTCTCAGTGTTTTATGTCCCCTCCCTGCTTCCCCTGCTCCCTCTGTGAAGTTTCTGTGTGGATATAAACTTATGGCATCAGAAGAGAGGCAGTCATCCTCCTCTTTCACTGGGTGTGTGAGAGGGCTCAGGCAGCATGGTTCTGCTTCAAAGCCCATTTGGAGTCAATGGGTGTGTCATGACAGCCTCCTGTGGTGATTCGGGACTGTCAATGTGCGTGTGGTTGCGTGTGTGTGTGTTTGTGTGTGTGTGTGTGTGTGTGTGCGTGCGTTCGGGTGGGTGGTTGTGTGTGTGTGTGTGTGTGTGTGTGTGTGTGCGTGCGTGCGTGTGGGTGGTTGTGTGTGTGTGTGTGTGTGTGTCTGGGTGTGCGTGTATGTGCTGACTCAGTTCCTCAGGGTACATCCCTCAAGTTCTCCTGTCAAACTGTTTGTTTTTTTAACTTTTTTATTTTTTATTTATTTTTTTGGTTATGTTTCTTCTTTTTTCTTTCTATCATCCCTTTTTTGTCATGTTATAGACCCATCCCGGTAGAACTGAACAATGTGGATCCTGGGCATATATTTCCTCTTCTAAGCAGTGTATCTTTACAATAACACATCTACTCTATCTCATCTAATTTAAATATTTAAACCTTTGTACATCATCCACTTCTGAGGTGACAAGAGACTGAATCTATCTGACTTTAGGTTCACATTTAACAGTCACCAACACTTTTGTACAAGTTGATCTTTCAGATTTCAGGTTACTTCCAGTGATGGAAAAATTACTTTTTGTACTCAAGTAAAAGTACATGAAAAGGGCTAAAATGTACTCAATTACAAGTACAAGTACTGCTTCTACAATAGTATTGCAAATACTATTCAGAGTACAAAGTATTGCAATATTGCTGAGTCGCTTATTCATGCTCACATGACATTTAAAATCTGTTTAAAATCAACCTGCAAACTGAAATGAAATGATTCCCTAATTGAGATAAGGCAATTTCTGAAATGATCTTGTTTCTATAACTGCACATACAATTTAATTTAACACATACTTCAAAAAATACAGTCATTGCTTGTCACATTGTTCAACATAGTTTGCGTAGAATCACAGTCAGAGACAGAGAATCACAGACATAGAAAGCTTGGTTAATATTCACATGTAAATATTTAATGTAAATATAACCACAGTTACCTTAACTAAATTTTTGTCATTATTGAATCACTTGTGTGTGGACTTGAAAGAGGCATTTGTAGAAGTTGGCATTAAATCCCATTATGAGTGGAGGTTGGTTGAGCCCGTTTTGTGCTGGGGGAGAGCTGCTCCGGGTCCATTTAGACTGGAACATCCCATAACATGGGCGAGTCTGCTTCATGCTCACAAACGTGTTGGGGAAATACATTTCTCATGTGCCACTGTAAAGTTGACTTTATATTTTTCTGAATCTAAATGATTAATTAAAACATAATTATATTTGGGGGTATAATTTAATCAGTTCAAATCCTAACTATACAGTGTAGTGGAGAGGATATTTCAGACCAACACTGTTCCTTACTGAGATCACAAATGCAGCTTCAAACCTATTTCAGAGGTAAATCACAGAGTACACTTTCCCCTATAGACACAGCTGGGAATATGATCATACCAGGCCACTTTATTCTATTCTAGTTTCAGGGGGTTTATACCAATTGTTCAACAAAAGGAATTACACATTGTCCTTGTATTCCCTCCATTTTTAAGGTAGGTTCCATCACAAAAAAGAGGCATTTTCACTCCAAAACCTTTGTCTAGTTGATCAAATTAAATTATCTTTTGTGCTATTACTACACTGATATTTTGCCATGGTATTTCAAAGAGAGCCAATGTGAATAACTAAAATGTAAATAAATGGGTTTAAGAATTACAACAAATTAGTCAATAAACATTTTTCCCTCAAAAATTCCTCAGAATGCATGTTACCTATAACAGAAAATCATGAATATCTGACATGGGCACAAAACCCGAAATCTATAGGTCTAGTCTTGAGTAGATGAAGACTAATTACCATATATTAGACTTGTTATGCGCCTGTACCTCCAGCTGATTAGTTCTGCACCACTAAAATGTAATTGGACCTTCATGACTTACTCGTGTGTCTTTGGCCTACCTTCACACATCTAATCATGTCCCCGGTGAAGAGTCCTTCTGGATTTCCCTTGAATCGATACCTTGAAGTTGTAGGTCTCCTGTGAGTGATTGCTGCTCTATCTGCAGAAGAAGAGTGCGGATATTCCCTGCAGAGCTCCCATCTCCTGCACCATAGCTTTATTAAAGGCCATATTCTCCTCACTGCGCTTCTTTGGGTCACGCCATCCATTTTTTAATTTTGGCTTCACCTCATCCATGTGCTCCTCTTCCACATTTGATCAGCAATATATGAAGCTGTTGAGTAAAGATTGTTTCATCTCAAACACATCCACTTTTATATGATTAAAACTTGAAACTTGAGTCACATTTTCTGTACTGTGAGAAATTCTGTCATTGGGTGAACATATTACTTCCCATCAGGCTTCCTTTGTGTAATATTAGGGCAATATGTCAATGTCATTTCATGAACGAGACACTTTTCTCCACTCACTCTTCTTATTGGTCAGTTTCCTTCATGGTCTCAGTAAGTGACACAGGTGGATTTACCCAATCACAGTGAAGTGTGAACTGTGAAAAGTAACATCTTAATGCCATTTTAAGAAAATAATTGCATGCATTACAATAAAATGATAAGCAAGTAAAAGAGCAAACGGGCCTCAAGAGTTACACCTGGGATCTTTTTTTTTTTTCCCAGGTATTTAGTATTATAACATACATGTATCATTGCGTAGCAAGCTGCAGGTTTAAATGTATAATATGTTTTATTGTTGGAAAATGGCTACGTGCAGGATTGCTTAAACATAGACGAATCAATCAAAAATTCTTGACTAAACTAATGATTGGGAAACACTGTTATTATAACATGGATAAAAGCACATTAAGGTCGATTTTACAATATGTGTCCCATTTTAAATTAAAATAAAGTCAAAGATTCATTCTCCATGACATCATTGTCTCAGAAAATATTTAATAAAAATATTTTTGCTTGCCTTGATACATGTGGTCGGAGAATGAACATATGCCAGATTGAACTATACCTTGGTATAGAGCTTTGTTTGACTAATACTAAAATGCCATTACAGCAGAGCTAGATCCGGGGACACACACTGGTGCATACGGCTTGAGATTTTCCTGCTTTTGGTTTGATATTGATCGTCTGTGCCTGTGTGTTTGATGGAGGATTTAGAGAGGAGCGCAGAAAAAAGCAGGATGGAGTTATTTTAGATGAAGCTTTATTTAACAAGGTTAGCCTCACAGGACTGGCAGTCAAAGGCAAAAGAAAAGGTCCGCTGTCTGAGGGTGAAAGGTTGTGGCGTAGAACTGATTGTCTGGACTCTAAAGCAGCTGGACAGACACAGACAGGATCAGGGACAGTTCAGTTCATGTCGCCAAGCACCAAGCATCAGGATGTGTGGATTTGTGTGCTTTGTTTGGTCGCCCTATTGGTAGCATTCATAGACTGTATATAAACAGACATACCTAACCCGTTAGCTTATGAGTTCCAAATGAGAAGTGTTCATGGGGTCATTTCCAACTTCTTCAATTCTGTTTCTAATTTAATTTACATTGAGAAATTGTCACCCCTCTCTCTGTAACTGCTGCAGTGAGCTTTATTGTTTTAGTCATAAAATGTTCGTATTTACCTTCTCTGCATGACACTGGTGTTTTTAATAGATTTGGTCTATTAATAAATTCCTATTCCTACTATGGATCCTGGCTTCAAATTTGCCCCTTTAACAGCTAACATCATGTGAATCATGTGTGACTGGAGCTGAATGCTCTGGGTGATGTCACATTTGCTTAGTCCACTTCTTTATACTGTCTGTGGTTGCATTGTCAAGTTAATCACATGTGTTTATGATCTTGATCTCAGAGTGATGCCTTTGCAAATTACCTCTCTAGGATTTTTATTTATTTATTTTCATTTTTTCACATGTTTGATTACAGATTCCATTTCTGACATATATTCAGCCAGTCTTGAGAATGGTTCACTGTCACTTTGGTGTCTTGATAAACTGGCTAGTCTTACTTCTTTTACTTCAAAATAGAATATGCACAATATTTACGTCAAATGTGAGTCCCATTCAGTACTTCAATATCTACTGTATTTTAAAAAGAACTGAACCTGAAGATAAAACTTGCTACCTAGATATTATTCAGAAAAAAGTAGAGTCCTGATTGGGCATAAGCTTACCCAACATCATGTTTGCTCTCATATGAATTCCACCCTCAGCTCTGGCATTTGTTGATATTTGTGTTTGCGTTCGAGGCAGCGGTGGCAGAATAAATAATGTGTATTTCCCCGTTGAAATGTAGGGAGTGTGTAGGGTACGCTGGTGTGGGTCTCTGGAGGGGAACTGTCACCTTTAGCACTTGTGGTTGAAGCTGACAAGTCATTAGCAGAACACACACACACCGAGTGGTGCACATAAACACACTTTAACCAGTGAGCGGGATCAAGCGGGGTCATGCACAGTGACACCATAATAAGTCTTTGTCAGTCTGATCAATGACTACACACTTACCGTGGAAATAAACACAGCCCAGAGAATACCAACCAACGCACTGGAGCTGAATGCTAATTAGTCAGCACCTCAGCAGCTAAGTGACGCGCTGGCCTAGTTAACTTCAGATGATACTGCTGTGCTCAGTGTTTGTCTTCATTTCTGCTATTAGTCTGTGATTGCTAATATTCACATCATAAGCATGTCATTTGGTAATTTATGAGCTAATCCACAGTAAATATATTTCATATCAACAACCCGCTGGTACTGTGAAAGCTCCCAAGGAAAAAGAGCCACTGAAAAATCTGTCAAACTTCCTTGTCAATGCTTCATCTAGTCTGATCTTGGAAGCTAAGCAGGACTGGTCCTTGTTAGTACTGGGATGAAAGACCGTTGGGAAAACCAGGTGCGCCACTGGGGCGGCAGTGCTGCTGCATACTGTTGTTGGGTCTTCAGGCGAGACACTCTACCCACACTGCCTATGGAAGTTGTGTGTGAGTAATTGGTGGTCGGAGAGGTCGATGGCACAAATTGGTAGCCTTACTTCCATCAGTATACCCCAGGGCAGCTGTGGCTAATATGGTAGCTTAACACTACTGAGTGTTGAATGAATGCATAATACTTTACAGTCAGTTGTAAACTTTGAGCAAATGCTATGTTAGACTATTACATTATTATTGTAACCTTTGATTTATTTGACATATATTATTTTATGTATTAACATTAATTTGGGTCATTAGTATTTTGTATATTACTATTATTATTTTGAGAATTAATTTATATTACTTTGCTCTAATTATTTGAGTAACAATTCATATTATTTATTGTATTATGTTGGGCACATTACATTTACTTTCTGCATAATAGTATTGGTTCCTTTTGTTGTTTCAGTAGAGCGCATTTGGTCAATGCACCTGGTTAGAGAAAAAGTGAATGCGCATAGCGCGCATGAGAGAGAATAAGTTGCTGAATAAAGATGAACTGTACACTGTTCTGCCGTGTTGGTGTATTTTAGCAAGGAAGACAGCAGAAAAATACATTATATCAAATCTAAATGTAACCTGCCATACCCGTCTCACCAGTCTCAAGAGACTGGTGAGAACAATATATTACATTATTAAGATGAACACAAACAGAAGAGTGGTCTCTAACACAATGTTGCATGAGTCTAACAAAAAACTCCTGCCTTAAACTGTGTACAAATCGAATTAATTTAGTCCACAAGACTCAGAAGTTTGAAAGAAGACACATGTTCATGGTTAGGTCTTGTAGAGATCATTTTGTAGATCTGTGCTGTTGTAATTGAAGTCCCCTTTACCTCAAATAGACTTTTGTTCACTGTTAATAAATAAAGTGAAGACTAGACTGACAGATGGCTGAGATGTCCATGTGGTCAATTTATCTGCTGTTCTGAAGAAAGAACTGAACCATGTACTTCTGGATTTATCAGTTAATCTATGTTCATTACCCTCACCTCAGGTCAGGAGCTATGGCCATGAACGACCTCAGTGAATTGTCAATTTCATGGAACACTTTATTTTCTGGAGTTTTACTGAGCTGCTAATCCATTGGGGGAATGGATTCTATTAAAAAAAAGAAAGAAAGAAAAAAAAAAAAACATATATGGACTTTTTATATTGTTCCCACACACAAAAACTTGATCTGATTTGAACTGATTAAAAAAACTCATGGGGCTGACAGTTTTGCTGCAGCAAAGCAGATGGGGGTCTCTTTTAAAGTAACCCTGTAAGATGTTGATTCTAAATACCATAAACTTACCTAACAGACATGTGGTAACATTTTCAAATAAAATAGCTTTTACTGATAACAGTTAATGCTGATTTATTCTTAAAGAGCCTATATTACACTTTTTTCTGACCTATGTTATAATGTTGTTTCTTCATCACAAACCTGGAGTTGTGTTTCGTTTCATTTACAAATGTTTAACACAGAGATCCTGCATATTTAAGCTTCTCTCAAACTGAAAACACTCTCTTCCACCTTGTGATGGCATGTGGTAATACAGAAAGTAACGCTCCACTGTATTTTTAGAATAGAATAATTTTGTTAATTTCAGCCCTTGAATGCCCATCTCTACTGAACAAAATGTAAAAGACACAAAAAAACAGCTGCAGTCAAAAAACATTAAATATATGCAATCAAATTTTTAGATAATTAGTACAAGTCCAAAAACTGTGCAATGTGAAGATTACTATATGGGGAGATTTGCTTGTAAAATTGCTGAAATGCTAAAACAGCTCAGAGAGTCTTGCTTCAGGCCCATTCTGCCTTATTTCCGGTACCTCTCCTCATATTAACACATTTTTTTCACCCTCTGAGCTGCTTCATTTATCAGTGCGAGTGAGCACAAACATGAATTAATCAACTTCTGTTTGTTTCAGCACAATTAGTGATGAAATCAATTTCTTGCTCGTGAGGGGGACAAGTGCAGAGAGAGAGATAGAAGCTCCAGGAGAAATAGAAATGATTACAAATCTGAAAGAGGAAATGGAAAACCAAATGAGCAAAGGAATGGTACTACGGTTGTTTGTGGGGAACAGTTTACATGAGGCCATTTCGTCTCTCACAGAAAAATCGTGCTGAGGAGGCTTCTGTATTGTTGTGGCACCAGCTGTGTGCAATGTTCAACCAAAAATGGCTGACAGTTGACAACAAGAACCTCTTAGAAAGCAAAATGGTTTCCTACAATGGTAAATGATATAAGTTGCAGGTGGTTGGGGCATCAGCTGCAACCACAAGCTATTGATGGGATACTTACGATGCAAAAAAAAAAAAAAAAAAAAGAATATGTGATAAAGGGAAAGAACGGAGAGGAAGAGAACAGGATTGATGAGAGCTGGTATGGTTTGGACACATGATTAGCATTTAGCTGACTGATGTCAACTGGACTGCTTCATCAGGATTGCTTCTTGTGCACACATGCGTATTTCACTGCACTAAAAACACTATTGTAAGGGTTAAAGATACAAAAACATATCTAGAAATTGTGTCTTTTCTATTTGTTCCCTCTCTCATCCCGGTCCATCCTGGTAACCCTGCCCTAATACACACATCACTATGCACTTCATCTTCCCTCATTTTGTAGTGTAATGACCTCAGTGGTCCCTAGAGGGATCCAGTGGGGCTTCAGCACACAAAATCATCTCCTTAAATGTTATTTCAGCAGGTTTCCTCTCTGCACCGTAACAATATTAACGTTGATTTTCCCTGGGCGCGTTGCACTCCCCTCCTTTCATCTGATCACATCACGCTGCCGTGCATCTGCTGTGGACCGTTTTATGTGCTTTTATTGTCTTTTCATCAGAGGCGCTTTTCTGCAAACCAAATCTTTCTCACAGGACAATAGAGCTTTCAATTCAATCAGAGTTTTTTTTTTTTTTTTTATTGTGAAATGGGTGCCTCAAAAACAGACCACTGAACAATAACTCATAATAAATGTGTATTCTGGAATGGGCACTTACAGGTATAACTCTCTATAATATGCATGTGTGTTGCACTGTAGCAGCATGTGTCTGTGCACCCTGACTGAATATAAATCACTCAAAATCCAATAGTGAATTCTATAGCAGTGTCTGAGCCTTCACTGTCTGAAGTTGTGTTTTTTTTTTTCTGCATTAACAGTTGACACTTCGACCCGAGTTATAACAGATCATAAAGATATAGAACACATAAGGCCTTTGTGTAACTTCTTAGAAAATGTGATTTATGTGCCGTTTTACATGTAATAACTGAGAATATTTTTTAGGAACTGATATTGACCTTGAAATGCCACGCCCTCATTCCAGTAGGCAGGAGTGTAAAAAGTCTTGTACCCTGTATCCATTTTGGTGGTTCTAATGCAGACAGTGCCTAAATAAAATAAATTTAATAAAATAAATAAATATTGATTGTCTCATCCACTGAAAAAAACAAAACAAAACAAAACATGAAGACGTTTTAACCCATAAAAAAAAAAAAAAGACTCCATATCAAGTGTATGCCTTGCAGTCACTCACTCCCCCCGACAGTTTGCCTCAGAAGGAGTGAAAGATGGGTCAGACGTAGATGACATATATCCTTACAGCGTGCAAAGCATAACTTCTCCATTATAAGCAGTGTGTAATAAAGAGAGCTGTCTGAAAGGTTCAGTTTTTCGGCCTGATGTTATTTTTGATCACATCAAACCTATCGCTGTCATCACAGTCATTATCTCCTGGACTAAAGTACCCATCTATAGTCCGCCCGTCACTCTTCCACATACTGTTTCCATTTCACTCATTTCTAAATGGTTTGCAGAGATGGTTTTTATATCCTCCATCCATCATCTTTTCGCTCAGATGTAACCGGAAGAAACAGCCCACGCCTTTGCCCCTGAGTCCCTGTGTGTGTGTATGTATGTATGTGTGTGTATCTGTGTATGCATCAGGAAGCATACACAAACATACCAATATAATAAAGGTTAAGCAAAAAGTCAATGTGACTTTGGCTGCCTGTAGTAAAGAGTGAAGGAATGTGTCATCTCTGTGTTCAAACTGACCCTGAGTATTAATACATTCCACTTTCACAAGCTTCGACTGCTCTTCTGATAATGCCCTGACACTCTTTAGGTCTGATCCTGTCACTTCCTCAATGCATTCTTTTTGAGAGATTTTACGCCTGTAGTTCAACATAAACCAATTGTGTTTACTAGAGTTTCTAAACATTAGGAAAAGACATTAAGGCCATAATGCTAATTTTCAGAATACAAAAACTAAATAAAGACGAAATCTTTTGTAAACCTGAAAGATGATCCAAAGGACAATAAGGAATGATTTCATTAAAATAACATTCGTTGTGATTTTGAAACATATTCAGGGATCAGCATTCAGGGATAATATAACATTAACAGTAATTGTGACTTGGTTACTCCGTTGCAACCATAAAAGTGCTGATTGCAACTTCAAACAACAAGGAACAAATCTTGTTTCACTCTCTTCTATATTGGTCTGAACATGCAAATACTAGGGATTACCTCTGTATGCCTGATTATGATCAAAGACCTGAATTACAAGTCAATGCGGATAATAGCTTATCTCTCTTTGAGAAAACATGATTCAGTTCAATAAAAATTCTGTCAAACATTACAGATTGTTCTTTCCAGTTGGTTCAAAGAAAAGCATTTGAAATAGATCAAAATATCCCCCAAATTCTTGTGTTAATTACTGCACATTTTTGCCTGTTTTCTTTCTTTCATTATTGTAGGACCATGCCCATCTCTCCCCACTAGTATTACTTTTAGGAAGGAAATGACAATGGCTGACTCAGGACAAACCCTCTGGAGATGATGTGTTTAGGCTCAGAAATGGATTCTTGGAAAGTCCTTTCTCTCCCGAGGCACAAGCACGACCCCCTCACGCCATACCACAGTCTAATTAGTGAGGGACACAAGTCATAAATGATTACATGTAGAATAGTGAGCTAACCCACAGGCAGATGGCGAGTGGAGACTGTGCACACGCTAGACTTACCAAACACATGTCCTCTCTCAGTCTAATAGTCTTATTGTTTTCTTCGATAAACTCTGCAAAAACCTGGCTTAGAGCAAGAGCTTTGGTCTGTCATTTATGGAGTTATAACAAGTTCTAGTTTTTGCAAATAACTTTCAAAAAGGAATGTGTACTTTCTGAAATGACAGTGTGCTATAACATCAAAAATAAAATTGCAGTATAACCAGTAAAAGTAAAAAAGGCCTGCTCTCCTTCAGGGTCTCTGGCTTCTATTCACCAAAACATATAAATGTGAGTGTGAATGTAAATATGACAATATGCTGAAGAAATTTTACCTTCATCACCTACTTGGTGGAACAATCTCCAAATGAGAATTAGCTGAAAAAATATAAATTAATTTCAAAATGTGCAATTTTTTGTATTTTCTTAAAGCCTAGGTCAAAAACCTTTGGACCGATCCTTTACCCAAGTGGACAAAAATGCAAATTCACAGAGCACAATGTACTGACGTCGTTGAGGTACTGTTCTTTCACTCTCTTTAAGAGTTGGGTGAACACATCAAGGTCTTATATCAAAACATAAAACTACACATTTTAAAAATATGTGTGTTTCAACAGTACCATTATGTACCATGTAATTATCAAGGTTTCTTCAAATGTTTAGTTCGAGCCTTGGAGCTGCATAACAATGGCAATGGCATGTGTTAATTTTATGAGTATTCTATTTTTTACTTGAGAGATGATAGCAGATTAAACCATGCAGAATGGCTGTCATCTGTTTGTTGCTGGCCACTAACTCAGAGCATCTTTCCAGACATTTACCTGCCATGTTTCCTTCCAGCACACTGTGCCTCCAGCCCATCTGCAGAGCCCCCTTCATCTTCTCCGCTGCTCTGCTGTCTCAGGGCCAAATGAGTGTGCGCTACCAAGGTTTCTCAAGAGCGGCTGCCATCATCTGCTCTGGGAACTTCACCTTTTTATATTTGGGTACTGGCCATGGACTTTATCTTGATTTTCATTTATTCTCTTGCTGTTCTTGAACTTTGCATTGCAATATTGTAATTTCCCCATTGTGGGACAAATACAGGTTTATCTTATCTGTGACTTTCTGGTCTATTAGAGCTTGTTTATTTGTACAGGAAACAAACAAACTCTGGGCAGCAACCATCTTGCTATGAGGCAAGACTGATAGCCACTCAGTCACTGTGCTGTATCACATCAGCTTTATTCTTATAGGACTTTGATCACCCTGGTTGTTTTACAATCACTTTTTTCAATCACTTTTTCTATAGAAAAATGGCATTTGCAAAACATCTCACACAAAATCCTATACAGAATTTTAGTTTTCCTAAACAACATTTTATCTCAGCAAAATGCTGTTTTACATTCAAAACTGATCAGTCATCTCCCAAAAACAACAACAATGCACAATTTTTATATTAACAAATTATGTACACTCTGCAACCCTTCTCCCTTTTAGATTCATGTATGAAATCCTTTGCTGATTCTGGGTGCTCACAAATTGTATTTTTATTTTTATTTTTTCCTGTTATGTTTGAATTTCTATATTGAAAGTGACAGCTTTTGGGCCATTGTCTCTTACCACGTGAGAACAAGATGAAGTCAGTAATCATGTGTTTCTGAATGAGAGTTGTGTGAAGTGCTCTGAGAAAGAGCCTGAGAACTGTGTGAACTAATGAGAAATGTTCAAATGATTTAACCATCTGTGCCCCTGTTCAGATACATGTTTAAATCAAATGATCAAACTAAACCAAGTCTCAAAAAAACGTTGCTTGTTTTAGAAGTAGTTGCAGAATACTGACAGAATTGAGACACAGTTACATTCTAACCTGTTTTTAATAAATTGAATGCTCTAGATAGCAGCCTTTTCAGTATGCAGAATTTTACTGTTTTCATATGAAAACTTTCAAGAACAAGATGAAGTCTGTGTATTTGTGTAGGATCTAAACAGCCGCAAAGTTTAAACACTCAAAGCTCGAGTCAGTAAAAAGTTAAGTATCAAAAAGTCACATTCAGAATCCAAACAACAGCCCTCTACGGGTCCACGGGTTGCCATGGAAACGTGGATAGAGGGGTCACACTGAAGCAGCCGTACGTTACACCGAGGCATCGTGAGGTTTAAACACAGGCAGCCACTCAGCCACTCCTGCCAGCTTCCAGATGCATTGTGGGTACCGGGAGGGCAATTTAGTTCAAGTGCCTTCATCTGAGCACAACGTGGACACACAAACATACACTGGTGCAATGGACGTGATTCACTGTGCTGAGTTACAACCCAATTTGCGGAGAGAGTCCCACTGATGACCTGGCAACCCAAGGCGTACTTTATTTACTATCTGGCAGCCCAACGTCACATCCATTTTGAATGTGGTCCACAGACAATGCTTCACCGCTGCTTATTTCTCACCATTCATCCTCCAGGCTAAAGTGCTTGTAGGACAAACACTTGAACTATCACTACAGCAACAACAAGCTACACCATGGCAGGGTCTGTTTACCCATCATGCTTTGCTGCAGATTTGTTTAAACAGCATGGTCATTACGACAAGTGTGTTATCATGAGAGTGAATTGGTGCAGTATCACAGTAGTGTGTGTAGCAGATGGTGATGTGCCAGCCATGAGATCATTAGGAGGAAATTAGAAAAATGAACAAGCTGCGATGTGGCCTTAACTCCCTTCAGCTATAAGAACACAAATATCAACATTGTCTAACATTTTTACAGTACAAATGGATGTAAATCGCTCTTTAACATTCTGCAGACTACTGGCAAGTGTGTCATTGCGCCATAATTTATCACAACCTATTTCGGTCCAAACTTTGTTTTGTTCCTTATGAATTAAAGACATATCAGGGGACAAACAACGTTTCATGATAAATAACAGTGTATGTCTATTTTTCCAATAAAATTTGTAATTGAAACATTTTTATATCCCAGGCAAGATTTACAATGGTTAAATATCTTGATGTCAGGAAAAGCATCTCTTGGGATAAACCAGAGTACAGTGTTTGTTTTGCAGAGTCAAATATTTACAAACTGCACAGTACAAAGTAAAGCCTGGAGCCTGTTAACCCATGTACCAAAAAAGGTTAGACCAGCCAGGGGTGTTTTGTATCATCGGCCATGTCGAAGGCCAATCTCTGCATGAAAGAAGAATGATAATTCTCTGTGGTAACACTTATAGTCTGAACCAAATGTGTTTATTTTCAGTTTTTTAAATAGTTTTAGTATATTTTTTAAAACTTGGTTTAGTTTGATCATTTCATTTAAACATGTATCTGAACAGGGGCACAGGTGGTCAAATCATTGGGAACATTTCTCTCCAGTTCTCACAGTTCTCAGGCTCTTTCCTAAAACACTTGACACAGCTGTAATTCACAAACACACATGATCAATTAATTCAACTTGTTTTTGACAATACCACAGATCTTTTCTCACATAAAGACATTGTCCCAACTACTGTCACATTCAATACAGAGACATGACAGCAAAAATCTGCAATTAGTGACCACCCAATAAGGGATTTCATACATGAATCAAACAAGGTGAAGGGTCTCAAAGACTAATGTATGAATATAGAGACATACCACATACAGTATACTGTATATCCAGTGTGACGTAATATCTGATTTTCCAGAACACATTACATATTGCAAAAGCAGTGCTGATGTATTTCCTATTCCAATATCTTCCAGTTTTGACCTTTGATCACATATTACAAAATGTAGTTTGTAATGTTTACATTTACATTACAAACTACATTTCGTAGTTATAAATGTATAAATTTACAGACTGGTGTGGTGGTCCCCCTGTTTAATAAGGGGGTGTGTTTCAGCTACAGGGGAATCACACTCCTCAGCCTCCCTGGTAAGGTCTATTCCAGGATACTGGACATGAGAATTTGACCGATAGTTGAACCTCAGATCCAGGAGGAGCATTGTGGTTTTCGTCCCAGCCGCGGAACACTGGACTAGCTCAATTCTCTCCATTGGGTGCTTGAGAGTTCATGGGAGTTTGCCCAACCAGTCCACATGTGCTTTGTGGATTTAGAGGAAGCATTTGACTGCATATTTCATGGTGTCCTGTGAGGGGTGCTCTGGGAGTATGGGGTCTGAGGCCCTTTGCTAAGGGCTGTCTGGTCCCTGTATGACCAGAGCAGGAGCTGTGTTTGCATTGCCAGTAGTAAGTCAGACCTGTTCACAGTGCATGTTGGACTCCACCAGGGCTGCCCTTTGTCACCGGTTCTGTTCATTGTGTTTATGGACAGAATTACAGAATTTCTAGGTGCAGTCAGGGGCCGGAGGGGGTCCGGTTTGGGGACCACAGGATCTCATCTCTGCTGTTTGCAGATGATGTTGTCCTAAGGGCTCCATCAAACCAGGACCTGCAGCATGAACTTGGGTGGTTTGCAGCCGAGTGTGAAGTGGCTGGGATGAGGATCAGCTCCTGAGGAGCTGAGGCCATGGTTCTCGACCAGAAAAAAGTGGCTTGCCCTCTGTAGGTGGGTGGAGAGTCCCTGTCTTAAGTGGAGGAGTTCAAGCATCTCAGGGTCTTGTTCACGAGTGAGGGGAGGATGAAGAGTGAGACAGGTGGATTGGTGTAGTGTCAACAGTGATGCGGTTGCTGTATTGGACCATGGTGGTGAAGAGGGAGCTGAGCTGAAAGGCAAAGTCCTCAATTTACCGGTCAGTCTACGTTCCTGCCTTCACCTACTGTCAGGAGTTCTGGGCAATGACCAAAAGGACAAGATCACAGATACAAGAGGTTGAAATGAGTTTCCTCCGCAGGGTGGCTGGGCGCTTTCCTTAGAGATAGGGTGAGGAACTTCGGAGGAGCTCGGTAGCTGAGTGGCAAGCTGAGGTGACTTGGGCATCTATTCCGGATGCCTCCTGGGCACCATTTATTTTTAAATTATCTTTTTTTTCAAAAGACAATAAAACTTTTCCAGCCCCAAATTCATGAAAGAGCAATGAAAGAGCACAGAAAAACACATGACCTAAGTGCAAATAAAACTTGCTTTTGGGTGATGATTGTTCAGTTTTGAATGAAAAACTGCATTTTGTGTATATTAAATTTTGTTTTGGGTAATTAATTCTGTTTAGAATGTTTGAACAGTTTTGCAAATGTCAGGTTTTTTTTTTTTTTTTAAGAGAGAAATATGTGATTGAAAAGACTGTATTTAAAAGTGTATGTTCACGTTATAGTATTGAGGGACTTTTTCCACAACAATCACAACTTTGGTGTTGAATATTGGCACCTCTTTCTGAAGTGAAAAAGGGATTTCTCTTTTATTTATGTATGCTGACTGAGAAGACGGTTTTTGCCATTTTTCATTTCATGTGGATATAGGCCCAGTAATTACAGAAACATTAACCATAAACCAGATCAACAAATTTGTGATTTAACAGTTAAACATCAGTTTCCACCATAATACTGAGATGCCCTTCAGCTTTGTTTTAAACTATATGTATTCTTGAATGTTGTGATATTGCATGAACCCAACCTATACATCCACTTAGGGTTAGCATCTTGCACAGCAGTGTATTCTAAGCATGAAGTGTCCTTTATGTGGTCATTATTGACTCGGTAACAGTAGTTTAAACAGAGAAGTAAATAGTGATGAGACTCTGTAGGCTGTTATTCTGAGTGTCGGGATAGTAGTACACTCCTTGTGAATCGCTGTGAGTGAGACAGATGCAATATGTGCTGTAACTCTCATTGATAGCAGCTGGATAAACGCTTCTCTGTCTTCCTCCCAACAGTATCGCTTGGCTTTAGTTTGATGTAAGTACACAAGAGTTCAAAATGGGACAGATGGTCAAATTACAATGGCGTTCTTTTATTTGAATCTGCAGGTAAGGGCATCTGAACTTTATCAACTTGTAAACACTGTTAAAGCTGACCTATTATGCCAAATTGACTTTGTAGAGCTTCTCAGTTACCCTCTCAAAATTGTATGTAACATGATTCATGCATGTTTGAGTAATCTTTATACTATGTATTCAAGATGTCATTACTCCGATTAACCCCCATTTTCACTGCTACTGGTATATGCCCATTGCTCTGTACTTACTTCATTCTCTAGTTGTGTTTTCTTAATCAGTGATACTTGTAGTTATTGCAGTTTAAAATGCCCAAATATATAAAATAATGATGCAAAATGTGATAGATTTCAACTATATAGCAGATACAAACACAATATATCTTTAATGTTTGTGATGATGCCATAAAATCAGTTTTTACAAACTTTAGCTGCTTCAAATCAATTCATGAGGATACACTGAAACATGATGAAAATAATACTGATATAAAACCTGTTTAGGGGAGTTGTTTTGTGTTTGTATGAAGGTTATAATGTAGTTCATTAAATAACTGAAAGTCTATACATTAGTTTAATGAACTGCCCTCTTGTACATTTGTTGGTTGCAAATTTTCTAGCCAGATATTTGTAATCATTTTTTCAGTTTTCTAAACCTAATTTCTAAACCTAAACCTAACAGTCACAAAGTATTTGCAAAAATACTAGCTGTCATTTTAATCTGTGGGTAATTCATTTTTCTTTCTGTACACCACATAATACTGCTGCATGAATAGATCCAGGCCACTGCGAGTGCTTTTCTTGCTCTTCTTTTTCTCCCACTATGTGTATTTTTATAAATAATTACTTAGTATGGGCTGTCCCTTCCACAGAGGGAAAACTATTAAAAAATGAGAAATGGACACCTTAATGTGTTGTTTAGACATTTCTATTATTTGAGAGTTTAAAGGCAAGTGTTTTATCCTACCCTTAAAGGGATGTTGTGCAGTCTTAAGGCACAAGTGTTGCTCTGACATGACCGTGAGCAGGACACTGGAATTCAAGCACAAACAACCTCATTCATCTTTCCCTCAACTCATCTGCATAAATTTAAATAAGCAGGGTAAACAGCCAAGTGTTAGTTTGTTAGCGAGGCATTGAGCTCCTGGATTGGATCCTGTTAGATGTAATGTAGAAGAGAAATGCTCAATTACTCGTGTGTGTGCGTCAGCCTACGTGCGCTATGCTAATAATCCCACGGAGGGTCGAAGCAATCAAAAAGCTCTCACTTTTAATCAGCGTCACACAGCGCCATGCACTTTCACTGTAAACCAGTTTGACAACTCCAGTATGGCGGCTGTAACACACACCTGACAAATTAGAAAGAGAAAAGGGTCCCAGTGCAGGATGAGGAGGAGTAACATGTCAGAACAAACGTATAGATGCATATTTAAAGCACACTCACATGTGCTGCTAATGAGAAAATAAATGTAATCAGCTTTTTCTTTTTCCTGTAGTCTCTGTCTTAAAGACCAGCTATTACACTTCTATGGAGCATTCATTGTTAACAAATCAAATATGTAAACCACCATTTTACCTTTTATTCTTTTGGCATTGCTATATTTTGCAAAAATAAAGTAGTCAAATGTGTATTGTGTAATTAATTTCTGTTTAATTTTTGGTGCTCCCTCATCGATTTGCTCTCTACTGTAAGTCACTCCCCTTTCACAGCGTTACCTTTATTTAACCAGGAGGTCCCAGCCACAAATCACAAATTATCCCAATATAAAATATAAAACCATTTGAATCTCTCAAGAAAAACATACACATGTGGGTCACTGCTTTATTTTATTTTATTATTTTTATTATTTTATTTTTTTTAATTTCTCACACACCTCATCATGTTTGTAAAGTTGCATTGTATTGTTTTGTATTATGAAAAATGTCCATGCTGGAGTATGGGTTACATATGTGGGCTGAGCATTGCATAAGCTCACACTAAGGCTAACAGTAAGGAGGGTTTGAAAAGTGCCTGGAACAGATCACAAGATTACTCAAACATGGCTGGATTGTTACGTGGAAACAGAGGGAGGACCCAAAACGCAGGACTGCTTCAAAAATATTTAATGACAAATCAAAAAATCCAAAACTCGAGACTAAATTGCCATGACAAGAGGCACAGAGACACTCGGACAGAGACAATGGACCAACCAAGGGCAGAGGAGAACACAGGGTATAAATGCACACACATAGACACAGGTGAAACACATTAGGGCGGGGCAAACAATCAAGACAGGAAGTAAAACTCAAAAATACAAGGTGACAGGACAAATGTCAAAATAAAACACAAACTACAACCACTACAAAACATGAACCATGACATGGATGACATGACATTTATACAACTTTACATGTCCAAAACTGGTATCTGTACAGGGAGAGGACACTCGGTATTATTTTTTGTTCACATAATATACAACAAGGCCTGAGGTTGGATTCAAAGTCATATGTGAACCTCTAGTGGCCAGACCTTTATCAAAGTTCAGCTCATATTACAATAATGATTGAACCATAGCTTAACTTTTCACTAGCTTTACCCAACAGACTTTTCAGACCAAAAACATCATGTGACTAAAACCATACATTTATTAAATGATTGATACAGTTTTGTTTGCAGTTGTGACCAAGCAGTGTAGAAGACTTCAGATGACATGTTTTAACCTTTGTCACTATTCACTTGCTTGAATAGACTGCTATCCCAGACTATAGCTAGTAAGAAAAAAACATGGCAATCCACAGACAAGCAATAAAAACAGAGATAAAATCCCTGGCACAAAAGGAAGGACAGGCTCTGAGGAGTTCAGTCTAAGTTGCTGCGTCTCTTGGTCGATTTGTGCCATTCACAGATTGTACTGCTGTGTGTGGTCCTGTTGAATCTGTGGCTCCATCAACACTCAGCATCGATCCAACAAGAGCTTTAGGGATGCCCCACCACACACTGTCACCGCAGCAACACGCAGAGTAGACTTTCACACATCTCCTTATCAAGAGCACTGAATGTACACAGCTGATGGTCATATTCACGCATTCATTTAGTCTTTTGTTTACCTACCTCTTTAACGTTAGCTTTTTAGAAATCAGATCACTCATTAATGGTACAGATCACATGAGATAATTTGTCCTAAAATGTGCTTGGTGTCTTTCAAATCATATTTCTGCTCTGATAGTGTGATTTTTAGCAGTTCTGAGCAGGGACAGTTGAAGACTCAGCTCTTAACTCATAGGAATTGGCTCCGAGCTCCAATTCACCACAAAGAATTGCTTCTTAGAGTCAAATCTAAGCTGAATTAAGGTAGCAGTGTCAGTATCAAAGGACCCACCCAAGCACAGGAACCTTCTTACTTCTCACCTCCCAAAACCTCTTACTTTTTTACTTGTATTGATTTTTTTTTTCTACAGAGAGAAAGAGTTGTGAGGCTTGGGTTCTAAGATCAGATAGTCCATAACTTTATTGAATGTATCCTCTTCTGGGCATGCTGAGAAGTTCTGTAGTGTGTGGATGATTTCTGTATCAGATGATTATGTAATCACAGGACTGAAAATTATAAGATAAGATAGTATTTAGCAAAAAATAAATCAATCAAATTTAAATATTTTATTTAAAAAAAATCCTTATATTGCTGATATCGTCCTTGAAGAACTCTGACTCCTTTATATTGTAGCTTTGACTTATATTTGTTTTCACTGTTTTAAAAATTTAAATCTTCAAAGACCTCTCAAACCAGTGCCTTTGGTTGCAGTCATGGAAACGTGTTTCTTGAGTGGGCGTGTGTTTTTTCAGGACATGTGGATGCATTATAAAGCAGATGTAGCAATAAACACAGTAACCATCATGGATACAGTGAATATCCCTGATAGTAGGTGGACATAGCCCAAACTCTAGTACACAAAAGCCATAGACCTCATCAGCTTGTGTTTACATCAAGCACACACTTCTACTGCAGGCCCACTATAAATCATGAATGGATTTGAGCTTTCAAGGAATGTGAAATATTGATGTTTGTATCTCTGTGTTAGGCTTTAGTTTGACATGCCTCTTTTTTATTTTTCTTGGGCTGATACTGCTAGATTGGTGTCAAGTGCACTGACCACACAGACTAGCGTTTTCCCTAACAACTAATACACATTCATTACATTTTCTGCCTGCTATGTGTGTACTCCGTACTTGACACCAATCCACCCCGAGGCAGGAAACTGTGCCGCCCACTTAGGCAACTCTCGCCCTCTCTCTCTCTCTCTCTCTCTCTCTGTCCCACCCTCCCTTTAACTCTCTGTCTCTCCCTTTATTCCCCTCTCTCCCTCCCTCCCTCCCTCCCTCTCTGCCTTCTTCCCTCTCTATCCCTCCCTCTCTCTGTCTCTCCTTCCCTCTCTCCCCCTTTCCCTCTGTCTCTTCCTTCATCCCCCTCTCTCCCTCCCTCTCTCCCTCTCCTTCTCTCTCTCTGTCTCTCTCTCTCTATCTCTCCACTGCCTTCCACCTTGATCCACTTGGCTGAAATAGGACTCTAATTGGCCGTGCAATGTCAGGGAGACCGCACGTGTGTGGCTGAGAAGAAAGTGCGTATTGACTTTGTCCAATAAAACACAGACTAATATTCTAAAGCCCCTGGAGTGGCCCCCAGAGTCTGCAGAGTTCCCTATAAAAAATGCTGGACACAATGACCCACACACTTATTTTTGGAGACAGACATACTTGCCTAGTCCTGATGATATTGTTAAAATGTGTGATGGAATTCTCAACCATCTTCCTATTTGCCCTATTTGGATTTCTGACAAATATCTGCTTCCTTCCATATTATAGGTCTTGGAGATTGATTTAGAGCAAAATGAATGTGTAATACTGGCGTGCATGATCATTGCTTGATCAAAGCTGTGCATTGCCTTAAAAAAATGTTTGTGTTGCATATGCGTGATTTTCCAGCCTTTATATCAATATCCATACAGCGCATTAGAAACATTTCCTTACGTTTGTTTATATGTATTCAGTTTCCACCTGTTTGAGTGCACATAAACATAGTTCATTCAAACAAAAAACTTCTCTGTGAGCGATAAGTCACAAGCTTCACTCACTTCCTTTTAATTAGATTCAATAATTAGATTTTTTGTGGCTGCTAATTTGCAAATTGAATTGCAATAACTACACACTTGAGAATAAGATCTGAAACCAAAAGAGCACAAGCAATTACTTCCTTCAAATGAAATGTTTTTCGTTTACCCAAGTGAATTATGGGTATTCTGGCTAATATTTAAGCCTTTTTCTCTGGGCACTATAGCTGCTGACAGATGGAGATAACCCTTTTAGCTCCACTGAACAGGACAGAAAGCTGACAAAACATATAGGCTTTTAACATTATGTAGACGAGAACACACATTAACAGGTGTCTAAATATATCATACAGCAAAGGGAGCACAGCTCAGTCGACACTGTGAAATTAATGGATCATGTGATAGCCAATCAGACGGTGAGCAAGTTGGGTCAGTGGCTGGCCAACAGCTGGCCATTTGAATGGTGATGAGGAAGAGGATTGCTATTGTCACCTATAGAGATATCTGACCTTCAACCAGACTGGACTTAACCAGCTGTAGATCATTATATTTACAAGAAAATGTTTAAATATTTAAACATCCCATAGTGATGGAAAATACAAAGTTATTTTAAGAAACCCAGAGTTTTGTACCTACACCCTGATAATCTGTTTTAAAACACTGTTGAGGTGTGGCTGCGAATGCTGAACACCACCAAGAACTGTATACCACCATATATATATTTGTAGGTCAACAAAAACATTGAATATTTTATAAGTTAAGGCAACATTTCTGTCTTTCTTACTGTATTTTTGTCATATTCTATAAATATATTTATAAAATAATGTCAAGCACTAACTTCTCTCCTGATAAATGAAGTTCATTGAGTTAAAAAACATTAAAAAATATGTTTGTGCTGTTTCATATTTGGTCCAAATAAATAATTGTGGTTAATGCTATGACTCTTCTTATTTGTTATACATAGTGTATATAAAGACTGTGTTTGCAACAGTTTAGGATAACTAATTTATTTCTTGGATTCTGTGTTATTTCTGCATAAAATGTGTCAGTACCTATTTTGTTTCTCCTACAACCTGTTAGAGATACATATAAATAAGTGGACAGAAGGTAACAAAGATGTACAGTAAATCTGAGGAACATGTGCGTGAATGACACTGGCAGATTATAGTGCAAAGCTTCTCACTGTTTGCAGTGGCTACTGGCTCACACGAGGCTGTGTGAAGAATCTCAAATCAATGGAAAAATAAATACACAGAAATCTTCTGAATTTAACTGTAAACTGTAAATAATCCATCTGCCCAAAGACCTATTGCAATATCTGGATTTTATCTATTGGACTAATGTTATGATATAAAAAAATAAAGAAGATTTAGCTAGTTTAACTCAGAGAAACAACTAAATAATTTGGAACAATTTAGTTTTTACTTTGAAAACACCATTCTAATCCAGAAAAGGGTAATATATTCATCACACTTGGCTGGTGGTGTAGTGACCATGAATACAAATGAGCAGAGTAACTGTGAAGAGTCGGGAGGAGAACTTAAGTGTTTATTAAGTATGAGAGAAATGGCTGACGACACAGACGCAGAGAGGCAGACACCGGACTCTAAGTTAATGGCACTCTCTAGATAAGGCTGCACACCAAACCAACAAAAAGAATAGAAAGAAAAACAAGCATATATCAGCAGGTATAATGTGATGTCTTTCTAGCTAATGTGTCTTTGTGATACACTGTACACTTTTCCTCTCCGGGACTTGAGGTGGTCATGATTGACAGTCAGTGTACTCAGTCAGAGAAAAGCATGGTCATATATGTATGTATGTATGTATGTATGTATCTCTCTCTCTCTCTCTCTCTCTCTCTCTCTCTCTCTCTCTCATATATATATATATATATATATATATATATATATATATATATATATATATATATCTGTGTGTGTGTGTGTGTGTGTGTGTTGAATCTTGGTCAGACCATCTTGGGACTAGAGTTTTAGCCACAATAAGATCAAGAGACAGTACCTTTTCCAACATGATGAATGTATTTTTAATTCCAAGTTAAGCCAAATATTAGTAAAACAAATCCCAACTATCAAGGTCACACACAGGATATGCCTATTTAGAGATCTTTTCTACTATGGACCAAACCCAGATGAGTGACACTGGCTGTGGTTACACACACACACTCAAAATCTGATTATTATCAGATTATTAATAAGATGTGACATGTAAACAACAAATGCATCTAATTTCTTTCTGATTACACAAATCAGACTTTGCAGTTTGCATGTAATTTAAGTAGCATCATTTTAAAGCTCCAGAAATAAGCTAATAATCAGATTTTGGTGTGCGTGAAAACTTCGCCACTAGCCCTTTTCATATCATTCTGTTGACATTGAGGATTATGTCAGTTTTTGTTTCATGTGCAAAGGCCCAATAATTCCAGATATATTGACAATAAACCAGGAAAGAACATCTGGATTTTGATAGGCCTACTATCATCTGTAAATTGTCCTCCATCTTAGTTTTAACCTATAGACAGTCTAGAATGCTATGATATCATGCGAACGCAGTTTATAGGTTGGTTATTTAGGCTTCTCATTTTTCAAAGATGCATTTAATATTCGGACTCGTACAACTACTGGAGTTTGTGAAGCGCGGTGGGCGTTCCCTGCCTCTCTCCCTTCCTCTCTTCTTTCGCGCTCTCCTCTCTGACAGCGCGTGCCACTTGGTAGGAGCAGCAGAAACAGCTCGTGCTCAGACTCAAACCGCACGCGGTAGAGCGCCTCGGTGTGCAGTGCGCCTCCTACTTCCTCCCAGAAGAAAACGAGCGCTGTCAAGAGAACTACTTCTTCATCTCCGACACCACGCACTGTCATCGTGCTCTTCCTCGCTGCAGGACCGGAGCTCTTCGCAGGCTGAAAAGTTCTGGAGCATCCGAATGATGGGGGCTGCAGCAGCACAGACTATTTCCACCGTGGACCGTGTGGATGTCCCGATGCCTGAAGGATTTCTGGAATCACTGGGTTGCCTTTGGTGAGCGGTTGGTGTTCAACGCCAGGTTTGACGTTGCGCAGGGATCCCTGGGTTATTTTTGCACGAACCCACAGACCACTTCTACGGCACTTGTGCCTTTTCTGCGCGCTATTTCGGTCACTCAACCTACTCAGTGTTTAGCGGTGCCTATGATGCGGTTTGTGCTTTAAAGGCGCTGCGTTGTTTGATCTCCATCAGTTCCTTGTGGACCTGTCAGTGACTGACACTAGCCTCTTCTCAGCATCCACATAGTTGTTAATTGTGGCAATTACAAGAGGAGCGCTGTCAAAGTCAGGCGTAGCCTACACGGCCGCAGGTGCAGACAGGCTTCGAGCGCGTGCCTTCCCCCAGGAGGTAGACCGGGAGAAGTTCCGCCGTTACGCATCAAGAGGATCGGACTTTGTCCCGGAACGTCGATGAGGAGAGTCGAGTCATTATCGCTAGCCTCATCTCATTAACAGATCTGATATCTTTTTGGGTCCCTCCAAGATCCTCCGTTCCTTTCCACAAGAATTGTTTTTATTGGCCTGTATCTTCGTTCAGTCACTTGCGATCCTTTTCATCCATCAACCCGTTTAGCTGTAAAGCAGGGATCGTTTATGCCCCACGGAATATCCGGAATGAATTATCTGCTGCACGCTGAAATAAACCCACATGCTGCTTGTAAATTATCCACTTAACCCCCTCAAGAGACGGAGAGGGGCTGAGACAGATACATGGGCACACACAGAGAGCCACTCAGCGTCTTTATTAAGGCCATAACGGCAAGTCAAATCTCTTGTACCCTGAAGCGTGTTTGTTACCGCTCTGTGACATTCAGATCTTATCGTGCTTAATTTTGTCCTACGTGGTAAATTTTGAAAATAACAGATTGCTGGATTTGAATCTTAAAAAAAAATATATATATATTATTATTTCTTTTTATTTATTTATTTTTTTAAGTACTCAACTTTCGTTTAGTTCAGGGTCACTAAACTAATAAGTATTTTAACTGAATTTGCCTGTATTCTAATTAACATGATTTTTTGTTAGCTTAAAAAGTGACTCTCAGATGACAAAGTCAGCAGACTGTAGCAAATAGAGCATGACCCCCTGTTGAATCTGCCTGTTACTTGCTTCTGGTTACAAGAGTTTTCTTTACCTTGCCAGCAGCTACCATTGAAAGTCTATGGATGGTACTTTCACTGTATAGCCACATCCTTAACAGTATTCCACCCCCCTCTCCTCTCCCTCCCTCCTCCACCTCTACACTTGAAATTGAGCCATGAGCAATTGATTTTTTTCCTACTCACTATAAAGCCAAAATGCACGCAACTATCTCATTCTTTCTCCCTTGTCAGTTTTGTTGGCCATGGTATAAGATGCACACTGGTGTGTGTTTCCCATCTCGAGTCTGTGCTGAAGGACATTCATAATGCTGTAGGTCAAAGGTCAACACTAGAAATAAAACTGTCAGTAACAACAACGGGCGACTCAATGAACTCAACTCAATGAGTGAAGGAGAAACAAATTGTGAAAACGTTTATCTTATCATATACATCAAGTGACATTTTGACTTTGACTAAATGGGACTGAACGACAGTAGCCCAGGGGCCATGCGCAATGGCAGAGGCCTCTCTGACCAGTGGGCTGAGTCGGTGGTGGTTCGGCCCCGCACAACAGAGCGCCACATCACTGTGCACAAGAAACTGGTGCTGGGCTTTGCCCTGTCCATCCTCACCCTCATCATCGTCACTGCAGTGGCCGTGGTGCTGAGCGTGCGCTATGAAGAGTGCAGTGTTCGAGATGGGCCTCCTGAGCTGGGCTCTCGGGCTGCTGGAGGCTCAGCTCGACTCAATGGGAGCAGAGACAGAGCGGGGGACAGGGGCGAGGAGGAGGTACAGCCCTGGAGGAGCTCCCGTCTCCCCGGGACACTCCGGCCAAGGCACTACGAGCTGCGGCTGGCTGTGTGCATGGACAACTTCACCTTCTCCGGAGATGTCAGCATTGAGATAGAGTGTGTCAACGCCACGCGCTTCATTGTGCTGCACACTGACCGCCTGGAGGTATTAAGCACCATAATCAAACTGCATGCCTTTTTTACTGGTGACATTCACAAGATAATCACTCTGATGTTAATTAGAGTGTGGCGAGCTTCACACCAAATCAGCAGCAGCCGCTGATTGTTTGGTGACACAACTGTGCTGTTGTGCTCTGGTGATTATATCTCAGAGGAGGGCTTAATGAAAGTGGAAATGACAACACTATCTCTGCACAAGGCTACGCAACACATATATAATACATTCACAAACTGACTCGTGTACATGAATTTCATGGCACCTGGAAATGTGACACTAAACAGTTCGAGAATCATAACTGTAAAAGATCATAATCTAAAATTAAACACAATTTCATCAAATTAAAATAAATATGAATTGTCATTTTTTTAACATTTATATTTTGTATTTAAAATTTAACAACTTAAAATAATTTACATCTTAATTTTTCTACTCTCAAAATTGGACTGTTAATAGAGAGATCATTGCAGATTATTCACCTTCATATATGAAGTGTGCATCTTTGTGATGTTGAAAACAACAGTCTTTAACAAAGGGTGTTTATTTTCAGATTTGGCCTTAGAGGATTTCTTGAGGAGGCTAATTAACCGCCAAAGTTGCTGTTTCAGCTCAATTTTCAAGACGAGCGTGTGTTGAGGGAAAAGCCTCTGAGAAATGCCTGAGCACCCTGATTTTTCAGACCGGTCATTTTGGCTAATGTGAGGGCAGAATAAATCTCTCTAATATGGTCAGAAGCCAATTAAAAATAGTAAAAGGCCAAACAGGAGCATAAAATAGACCCTGTAACCAGGAAAGAAGCTATAAAAACTTAGATTACCTTTTATGTAAGCACCACAAACACATGAGCTCTGAATTTTGTTCTGGCAACCTGATGAACCTAAAGAAGTTAATTTTTTCAGTAAAATTTCATGTCTATAGAGCATATTTAGCAATGCCATAAAGTACATTTGAAGGCTTCAATGCACTAAACAAATCTTGTGAGAAAGACTTAAAGCAATACTTGTAACTTTCTTTAGATTGGCTCATTACCTGATTCTAGAGCATAGCCGTTGTGGTGCAATACCAAGTAAAACTAGAAAAATACTAGAAGCTCAAAAAAGAGCTGGAGTGGTGCCCGTGGTCATTGGAGCACTTGGGCAGTAACCCCCAAACTGGAGGAGATCCCACGAAAAACATCAGACATTATAGTTAAGAAAAGTGCTGTACTTGGAACACACACACACACACACACACACACACACACACACACACATATATATATGTATATGTATGTATTAGTTCAATCAATCAATCAAACTTTATTTGTATAGCACTTTTCATACATTTGAAATGTAGCACGCAACAGAAAAATTACCTACATATATGCAACAATTTAAACAGAAACATAAAACATAAACATAAAGCTCTTAAAAGTTATAATAAAAATGAAAATGGAGCGCTAAGATCAGATGGAGACTAAGTAAAATAGTAATGATAATTTAATTTAAAACAACTATAATAATAACAATAATAATGATAATTTCAGTTAAAACAGGTAAAAGTTTCAATTAAAAGCTAAATTAAAATGATATATTTTGAGTTTACTTTTAAAAATATGAACACTCACAGCTCAGATCCTCAGATGGACTGTTCCACAAACGGGGACCGTAAAAGCTGAATGACGCCTCACCGTGAGTTTTAGTTTGGAGTCTTGGGACAGTTAAAAGATGACTACCTGAGGACCTGAGAGTCCGAGAGGGCTCATATGTTAAAAGCAGATCAGAAAAATAAATAGGACTAAGACCATTAAGAGCTTTATAAACCAATTAAAGAATTTTAAAATCTATCTATATATAAACATGATATAATCTCCAGGTTTCCTGTGTGTCAGTGGGCTCTCTCTTTAAATTGATCAGCTCATTCATCAAAAAACAAACCACGTTCCCACATTTAACAATCAGGATACTGTTTGACCGAGTAAGGATAAGGAGACACAAAGTCTAAACATTTACAACGAATGCAACTGATTATGTACATGTAGTCCAAACAAATAACTAGCTCTACGGCACACTGTAATTGTCTTTTTAAAAGATTTCTTTTTTTAAAATGTGAACAACAGTCCAAAATAGACATAATGAGACTGTTTACTGTCTACAGACAGTCTTTACTATAAATGTGATTTTGTTTAGGCATCAAAGGGAATAGCATTCAAAATTGAATCGAGTGGCCACAGACATTTGCATAAACAAGTAATTACAGTAGATTATGTCGGACAAATAGCAAATAAATGGTAGTTTTATTTGAAAAGGGCTTTTGTTTTGAACACCTGCCATGCAACAGGTGGCTTTTGTAAAGAGCGGTTACACTCATAGAAGGAAGCTGCAGTGTTATTGTGACCTTTTCTTTTGTACACAAATGCACTGATGGACTATAGCTGATTTCTCCATGTAGGCTGTGATAAATGTATTCAACTGACTCTGTTCTTTCTTCACAAATTTTTGTTTTAGAAACAAACCTCAGTCTCTTCCTGTACTTATCCAGATTAGAGTTTGGCATTACAATGTGGGATTTGATGTGTGAGTGGCATTTTCTTTTTTTTCTTTTTTTTTTGTTAGTTGCTTGTCACTGCTTTTATAGAGGTTTCAAATTTTATTGATTATAATTACTACATTCACTTTATCTTCTTAGATTTTCTCACTTTTCTCATGTACATCTACTCATTATCTCCAGAATACTGTTAGATAATACTGAATTACTATGTGTTTTTCATCATGGTCTAAGATTATAGCAAGGTGACACAAGATTTTGTATATAAATTACTGCAAATCTGCCCTGATTGCTGTTATTTCATTTTATTATAGTTTTACATACCCACAAACAAGCCTTTATTGGTTTCTGCATTTGGTTTCTGTCACATAAACTTGGCGACAGGTCCCACGTCCTGGATCTGGAAGAAAGTCAGGTGTTGCTTAGCAACTGCTTTAATCAGAAGCATCAAAACTGCTGCAAATCAGTCAACCCGAGTAGAGTTTGATTTATTTTGTTGATTGTTGAGAGCTGTGTGTGGGGCTCATGTGAATGGCACGTCCCTCAAAAGTTTTCTGCTCCTGTAGTGTAAGGTTTGCTTTTCCTGTTGGGTCAGTAAATTTACTGTTTCCCGCTCAAGTGTAAGTCAACTTTATGTGTGCAGAGATGTGGATATGTGCTTATTTGGATTGGGGCTTTGACCTTGTCTCTTCCCAGGGGTCTGCATTAAAGTGAACACTGCAGAAAGTGGCCAGCCTGTTGACAACCTCTCCCCAGGGAATTAGACACAGGGCTTACTGTGGGTGCTGAGGCTGGATACAGGGGACAGCAGAGAGGCTAGGCAGCTTCTTTGTCATCATCTTTACAATGCTGCATTGTTAGGTCTCAGAGAAAATATTGCCAATAGACCCTATAAATGGTATAGAGTTCATCATTTAGATTTATTGAGTGCTCACTGCAGAGTTGTGCATTGGTAGTTCAATAGTTAAAAATGTAAATTGTTATAAATTGTTGGCTATGGTTAGTGTGTATATATATATATATATATATATATATATATATATATATATATATATATATATATATATATATATATATATATATATATATATATATATAAATATCTGTGATTTCATTTGTGCACACATTTAGCTCACCTGTAGGGATATTCAAAGTACACTAACTAGCCCTTCTGTCTAACCCAGTTCCTAATTGGTACCAGATACTTTTTAGTACCATGGATACCACATTTATTGCATTGATTTGTTGTAGGCAGTTTCCATGGGTACGATACCAGAATCTACAGAGTAATGGAAACAACCAGGTCAAGTAGGGCTGAGTAGAGTAGAGCTGCGTGGGCTGCTGAAAACAGGGCTTAAGACATGTTTTCAAATCCTATCCATGAATAAACCATCCCAGTATCACAGACCCATGGCTCGCTCTTTAAGAAGTTTTTATGGTGGTGGAAGAGAAGAGTTGATATGGCATTGAAATGTTCAGACCCTGTATTTAATCAGCCTTATATTGTACCTCTCTAAAAGTCTAATGATGTATTTTATGCAGGTGGACCGGGTCTCGGTATCCGCGGAGGGCAGTGGCAGTGGACGCCTCACAAACAGACCAGGGGGCGGAGTTATGCGCATCCATCGCCACTTTGCCTTTCCACTTAATCAGATGTATGTGGTGGTCCTGCACCGGGAACTCAAGCCAATGAGGCTGTATCGACTCAATATCAGCTTTGATGCAGCCATCGAGGACGAGCTGTTGGGATTCTTCAGGAGCTCATACACCTTACACAGAGAGAAAAGGTAACCGACCACACAACTCACCAAACACACACATTGTCATTCAAACGCACGCCGCAATCATTTAAACACATTCTGCGATCATTTAAACACACCGTGATCATTCAAACACACTGCACAGTCACTCAACATACACCTCTGTCACCCATCTCACCACTTTCACCCTGTACTCAGTGCCACCCAGCTCCTCCCACCGAGTCTTCAGTAGCAGCAGGTGGTCTTACTGGAAAGGTCAGAGCTTCACATCCAACAACATTGATTAACTGAGGCACTGCTCTCGCTCTATGTGCTCTACTTAGAGAAGCCACACACCTTGAAACCCCTCTTTATGAATTCCCACAATCCTTTGCAACAAGCCTCTCCACGTCAGATTCCCTCCCTGTGGTGCTGATGGGAACAGCCTGCTGCTGATACATTCGTTATTTTATTCATAGCTTTGTGTGCATTCCCACAATGACATCTTATCAGCGTCTGTTCCTCTGACGGCAGGAACACAAAGTCTAACTTAATTGATAAAAAGGATAATTTAGGATAAGGGTCAACCTCAATAGACCTCTGTGTGTGAAGCTCCTTATGCACAAGTTCTACTTGAAATTTGTTTCACTTGTTCCAAATAACTTATGATACAGAGCTTTGAATGAACATAGATTTAAGAAAGAGTTTTAAGATAATTAATTTATTCAAATGTAACTGTGTTTAAATATTTTAATGTTTGGGCTGTTGCGGAACAATGCTGTGTCTCTCCAGCCCTTGGCATTTACTATGACAAAAAGCAGTTTTCTTTTGTCCCATAGTGAGTAATTGGCTTTAGTGTGAGTGTGCCAGTGCCACCAAGCTGCATTCTGTTGCTGTGCTGCAAATCAATCTCAGATCAATACAGCAGCTGATGCACAAGCAGCGCTCGATCACAACAAAAGAACCTTTTCATTAAATTTTAATTCTTTTTCACTTTGGAACATGATGCATTTTGTACAATAATTTGATTGTAAAATCTAATTATTTTTCAATGGTCTAAACATTGTTCTTTGTAGCAGTTGTGCTCATGCTATTATTTATAACTTGTAACATTTAACTAGTTTTACAAGCACAATACTTTGATACAAGTTTGTTCAAATCAAGGTTTATAATAACAATTATCTGCCTAATAAAACAAATATCGGAATTAATTTACACATCAATAAACAAGCCTTAAAATTTGTATGAAATGGGTTCAGGTTCATATTGAAATGAGAATCTGTGAAGTAGGCTACTTGTTGAAGCAAAGACAAAGCTCACTGCAGACCACTTTAATAAATTGTAATCAAATTCAGGAACTCTTTGGGGATGTCTACTGTCCATATTAAACACTGTGTGCAAGAGCGAGAGTGCAGTGTTAGCTCAAGGATTAGTCTGATGCAGCGGTGCAGCTAATACTAAAACATACACCAGTCTCATGGTGAGATTTACTTAATATCCAAAGTGACTAAACCCCAGGCTCAGCTTAAGCGTTTAAATACTAGAGGCAGAATTAATTACCCAGCGCACATAAACACATAAAGTTCCCATGTATTACCAATACATTACATTGACATTGTGGACCCAACATGCCACACATTAATATTCAAACTATGTAAAAAGCAATGATTTATGCATAGGACTTGTACTTGTTTTCTTTGTATTCAAGTCCAGAGTGTTTTTGTAGCACATGCAGCAGATTGACACCCCAGTGCCCTATAAATAAATAAATAGTTGCTGTCAGTATCGCTTCAATTAATGCCCATGATGTAACATTGAGCTGAGTGGAGAGATCTCCCAGTCGAGGCAGACACTCGACCCGATCCATCATAAAGTCCACTGACCTGTTTTCTGGCCAGACTTGCTCCTGTGACATCATAGAGCAGGATATAAAAAGGAACATCAATACGCCGCTAATGTATAGGAAACTGTCCACAGTCCGCAGTGTACCATTTCAGTGTAAGGATGCAGTAGCAAGTCATATTTCATAATCTGTCAGTTTACAGGGTCAACATTCTTCTCATTTGGTTAGTTAGGTTAGTTGCAGTCATTAGGTGTGTTGGCACATGGTCTATCATGGACATTTGAATTTGCTGTCTAAATTTACCCACTTAAAAACTTACAAATGATCACATCTTTCATAGAAGGTTGTCTATGAATGTTTTATTTATTCAGTTATTTGCATATTTAGTAGGGCTGAACAAATTGAGAAAAATAATGAATAAATAAATAAAACTAATTAGAGTGTTAACAGAGTTGACAAAGTAGAAAAAAAAATGTAGAAACATTTCAGAGGAATGTAGAAAAAGACCCACAAACTAATACAAAAAATCTTAATTCAAAACATACCAGCAAAAGAAACAATAGATATTTAGTTGTTTGAGGAGGAAATGATGGTACTTCAAAATTTTGCAGCCTTTGTGATTATCTAATTATTTCTTTTCAAATTTGTATTTGATTGCGATTAATTATGCAGCCCTAAAAGGTAGTTTGGCAGATGATTGTACTGAATGGTCCATCTCTGGAAGAGCTTTTTTGCAATATATATATATTTTTTCTGGTAGATATTGATGAGTCAAACCTGTGTCTTGTAATTGCCAATGCTGTTATTAGGAAAACCTCATTTTAAATAAATTACCAAAATCCTTCCACTGATTGTAGAATCTTAAAATACATTGGTGCAAGGTTAAACCATCAAATCAATATTAGAGGGATCAAAATGTGGCAGAAATATTCCCAGCTGAGGAAGGGTACACATAGGTGAAGCTACTGTTGCTGCAAAAATCCAAGTAAAACCTAAAGAAGACACAGTCCATTGTCCACCTTATGTTCTCAAGTCCTCCCTTGTCTCCACTCATTGCTGTCTCTAGTGGCTATTTCTAGCCAGTGTAACAGATCTTTCTATAGCTTTTTCTCCATAGCCTTAAGGGACTGTAGTCTTCCCTCTTCCCATAACAAGCAAAGCCATGATAGTTAATGAGCGCTAGTGCAGCTAACGACCCACAACGCAACAAGCAACAGAGACAGGAGCCTTAACGACTCTGACAGATGCTTAATGAAGGTGAGCAGATTCAGCACTAGCACTTTCACATTCTGATAGACTAATCTAGTGTACAGATGAGAGGCTTCAGATCAATACCGCTCTGTGCAGCATGTGTGTCAAAGTGTAACCTATCAAACATGGCAGCCAGCTCAAGCTGCTTAATAAATGCAATGGTTCTCTAAGCTCTGGTGCTGTGCATATGGGCGCTAGCAGACAGGTATTTATTGAGCACCAATGACTGCTGTGTAATGGAGGTCTTTATAGATCAAAGATGTCGTCACTGACAAGAGAAAGACCTGATACTTGCAGGTCAGATGAGCCCCAAATCGACCTGTTAATTTCAAGCCTCAGCTCTTATCTGGCAGCCTGAATGAATGCGTTTCCAAATGACACTAGTTTGTTTGGAGGGGTGGAGAGAGGCCAGGCTGCTTCTGCACAGATTGGTGGATCATTACATTTAAAACCACTTAATGCTTTCGATTTGGAAATAGTAGTTTTGACAAGTAGCATAAGTTTTTTAATGTAGAATGTTGAAAAATAAAACAACACATTGCATTAGCAGGTTGATAATGCACTATGTTCTTATTTAAGGATCTCACTGGAGACACACACTCAGGAAGGAAAGTGACTCCTGTTGTGTTTATAGTTTGCCCTTATCATATTTATTTTTATCCTTCCTCTAAATAAAGGAGGATTGAAATCTGAACAGAGCAGGTCCCCTCCCTCCCGCCTCATCACATCCATATGCTGAGGCAGAGATGATGAATCAGCCTGTTTAGTGCTTCCTGTGTAAAACTAGCTGCACAAGCTTATGCACCACACTGTTACAATGAGATGCATATAGCAATGCAATCTGTGTCTCACCCATAAGCGGTCCATGAGTTTGGCCTCATGTGTTTGTGTCATTATAAAAAGCTCTTCTTCTTCTTCTTGGCTCTTACACAAATGCTTTGTGAAGCACCTGACTCGACAGTTTCTGCACCAGTCGCGTCTTTGAATCTAAATGAGCAGTGATTCTGTCCCCGTGCCGGAGCAGATGTGTGGGCCTTGTCATTCATGTGTTTCTCTCTTCTTCTGTGCATCTCAAGACGAGATAATGGCAAACATTACATCAGGAAATGATGTAATTTCCATTTCTCTCTGGGCTCTGCCGAGATGTGAATGACCAGGCCATGAATCCATGCATGAGGGCTGTGCCACATCTTTATAATGGAAGTTCAGACACTTTTTGATCAAACCACTCTGTGGACATGAATATAGGGCAGTCCTAGATTTTTTCATATTCTTGATATACTATTGATGAGAAAATATCAATCCAGTGTATTCTTTACACTGCACCAAGCCCATATAAATGGAAAGACCTGCATCAGGAAGGTCATCTGGATCTTTGCCAAATGATCCCTGTGCTCTCTTTCTCTCTCACACTTCTAAATACTGTTCATGTGTGCAAGTGTGTATCAGTGCATTGCACAGGAGGTTAGAGGTTCCTGTCTGTCTTACTGAGTGCACCATAGTGCACATTGCACATTATGATGAGCTCTGAGTGCATTTCCAGTGTGTAAAAATATTCAGTGTAAAAATACAGGCCTAGTTCAAGATCAAGATCTTTGTGCTATTGCCAGCTCTGGCAAATCTTATGTGTAAGGTCAATATTTTTTCATTACAAAATAAAGAAATATTCCTTCCTAAAACATATAAAGTTATAGTTAACTTTTCTATCTCTTTTTTTCCGTAATATGAATTAACATTAGATTAAATCCAATGTAACTTATTATGAAGCTGTGTTATTTATATTAACGGGGCTTCAGGGGCTTCTGCCTTGGTCACTCAATGGGACCTTCCATCATTGCCCTACTGGTGCACATGAGTCATGGTTGTCAGGGGCAACACCGGAGGCTTGGTTGTCAGTCAGGATTTTGGTGACTACAGGCGTAGTGAGTGACTACAGCGTTCTGGATGTCATGTGTTAATATGGGGCTGTGTGGAGCTGGGATGATGTGGTGTGTGTGACAGACTCATCCTGTGGCCTTAATAGATTCTCCCTTTATCTGCTTCCTCTCAGGCTTTCTCTTTTATTCTTCGGTGCAGTGTCTCAGGCGGCTGCTGTTTATCACCCTCTACCTTCTACTCCTCATCATCATCTCAATATAACCACACAGGCTCACTCCAACTCCTTCACTGGTCACCACACCCCAACATTGAATAATCTGACTTTTTCTCAAAGTACATGATGATTACAATGAGGGATGATTTCATGCATCTTTGCTCTGTTTTGAGTTCTTTGTGTACTGCAATCATTAAAAGCTTTTAAATATTTTAATGTATGCTCTTAACATACTAATACTAATGGGCTAATTGAAATTGAAGAACATAAGACCAAGGACATTTTAATCAATTTGACTTCTTCTCAAACATAGACAAGCTACAATGTTGAGGGTTGCATTTCCATACAAAGAAATAAATATTTTATTAATAATTCCCATCTTGGCAGCACTAACCCAGACTGACAATATTTATATCTTATAGCATTGAGCAAAAGATAGGTAATACCCAGGTTTCAAACCTAGATTGATTTGCTCTGTCAGGTCCTTTTTACTGTCATAGAGGTAGTTGCTTAACAGTCAGGATTCAGAGCATATTAATCTTCATTCATCATTAGTTGAAACAGTTCAATTGGGGATTTGCTTTGTGTGTTACCTTTTTAGTACAATTTCTGATTATAAAATTAGTTTTTTTATGTAGAATTGGAGTCTGAAAAGTACAAAGAGACACTTACCCTTACAGACGTAAATATTATACACATACACACATTTTGTTGCATTTTCTTTTGCCACAAGAAGTTTCCTTCTTGTGTCATTCAGATTATCTTCTAATTTAAATGCTCTGATTTGCATTCCCCTCTGTCAACATTGTCTGACTCTAATCCCCATACCATTCCCTTTCTCCCTCCTCTTTTCCTTCCTCTCCTCCTCACTGTCTCTCTCTCCTCTTCTGTGTTCACTTTTGTCTGCTTCTCCTCTGCTTTATCTCCCATTCTTCCTCTTTTTGATGGATACTTACTTACTGCTTTCATCCTGGTTTTTGGTGCTGGTTTCTGTCTCTGTACTGAGCTTGTACCTTTCCCTATCTTCCTCCCCTGCTACGTCCTCCCTATTCATTCTTACTCAACTATGACAGGTTTCATCTCTCTATTTCTTTACATAGTGTTCCTCTTTTCTATGGGGCCTTTATCCTGACAGCACACCTTTTACATTACCCCTTCTTGCACCATCCCTTCTTTCTTTCATGTTTTCCTCCCTTCAAACCCGGTGTAAAATGATAACAAAAGTTTTCAGGAGGATTATTTCCCAGAGTCAACTTTTTCTGTGTTGCATGTCAGGTGACGGACAGACAAACGTAACAAAGCTGTGATATGGGAATAATCGGCACGGCTTAAGGGAATCACAGCGGAACAGGGAGTCTGTTTATTGTGGATTATCTCAGAACTGAAGAGTGTATTTTTCATGAAAATTCAAAACTACCGTCAAAAGTTTTCTGTGAGCCGACCTGCCAACTCAGTCTCTAGAGGATTATCCTTTAACCTCCTGAGTTCTGTAAATTTGCTCTTTGATAAGTTTGTCTGGTTCAAAGACTGCGACCGAACCCTCCTTGTACAACACACATTCATCCCATCACATATTCTGTCTGGAGTTCTTCCATTGAGCTTTGAAATACATGAATTCAGCATAGTAAGCAAGATGGTTGTTTAAGGGCGCACGGCTTGCCCCAAATAAACGCTGCTCTCATGCAGTTGTCTTTAGCCTATTGTACTGATTGCAGTTTATTAACTTGTTAATGGTGCTAAACTTCTACTTTACATTAGCCTCATAGCATAATTGCCTATGTATATTTTCAAGGGTTTTGGGAATACAAAAATAAACTGGGGTTTGTGCTTTTGGCTGTACATATTTGTCTGATTGCTTGAGGACAGAGCCAGTGACACCTGCAGGGTCTGAAGAGTAGAATGAGAAAACTCAATTTGGCCAAAAAATTATTTAAGCAGTCGGCTGATATTTTGGGTTTCGAACAATTAATTTACTGCAACAACTTGATTCTTTGCATGCAGGCATTTTTTACTTACCCTTGGCTCCTACACAATGCCAGTAGGACCATCAAATGTGCCCCAGCCCAAGACCACCTAAAACCAGCACTACATCAAAAGGTTATCAGCTCAAACAGGACTAACTCTTTCTCTGGGCAGTTCGCTTCTTACAGGCCCATAAAGATGTAGTTTATACTCTGTATGCCTTGTAATGGATGCTTTTGAATACAGATGTGATTAATGGAATTTGAACCCAGATTGTGATTTATTGTTATTTCTAATCCTAACAATCTTGGGTCTACAGCCAACTTCTATCAGTAAAAGCATGTGGTTTGGAGCAGCATGTGGTTCAGACTTTGGATGAAGAAGTGTGATAATTGACAATTTTTGTGTTATATGGCAAACATTCTGTGTTATGTTCATTGAATATTGATATGCATTGGGTAAAGAAAAATAAAATGAAAATTCAGTTTTGCCATATGGCCCAGACCTACTCTTTATTAATTTGCTTTTTTTTCTCTTGCTGAGAGAGTTTAGAATAAATGACTATTCAGCTCAGGAAAACAAGAAATATTTTGCTGTCCCAGAATGTTTCCGTGTGTGTGGACAAAATGGTTTCTGTTTGGTTTTATTGATACTTCCCTGTTGTTTTGCCCTTGATGTTTTCTGGGTGAGCACTGACTAACTTTTTTCAGCCCACCTTGATTTATTCTAATAAAACTTGGTCTTTGATAAGGATTGTATTCATGCAAGGCTGTTGTCATGGTTACAAATGCATTATGACTGGACCTGGCTCTCACAAGCATAATGCCTCTCTTTTGCTGCATACACTTACTGTTTGTTCTTCTGTGATTCATGCTTTGCTTTTGCCAACTCTTCAAAAACATGCTGACCTGCCATTTCTGAGGATGCAAATGGAGAAAATTAATTCATGTTCTGTAATAGTTCAGCCTCCGAACACTGTATAAACAATACCAGCATTGCTTCCTGCATGAGGTCCCAGGAAATTCTGAATGTTTTTTTTTTTTTTTTGTAATTAAAAAAAACAACTTCCTTTTTTTTACTCCCCTAGAAACTACTACATAACTTCACAATAACTGCTCTTTAGCCATAAAGCAGATGTTCAGAGTGTGTTGTTCATATATAGAGTGTCATGTGAGATCATTGAAAGTGAAAGTTATTGCAGTTGTTAATTTGCTCCTGAAACACAGTCTCAAAATTTGAATAAACATGACAAGTCACTCAATCTTTTTAATTTTTTTGAAATGAAATATGAGAGCCATATTTATGTAAAATGTCAACCACAATTGCTACTTTAAATTGTGATAAAATCCTCTGTCTAACAGATACCTGGCCGTGACCCAGTTCAGTCCAATCCACGCCCGAAAAGCCTTCCCCTGCTTTGATGAGCCCATCTACAAGGCCACCTTCTCCCTGACGTTGCGCCATGACCCGCAGTACCTCTCTCTGTCCAACATGCCGGTCGAGAGCAGTGTTTTGAGTGAGGAGGATGGCTGGATCACCAACCGCTTCAGCCGCACCCCTCGTATGTCCACCTACTACCTGGCCTGGGCCGTGTGCAACTTCACCTACAGAGAGACGCAGGCAGACAGCGGAGTCACGGTGAGGGCATGCAAGCTTCAGCTGGTGTCATTTGCTGTAATCATTCGATTTTAAAATTTAACAACAAAACAATTTCATTGGGTTATTTCTTACTTCAAATTTCTGACAAAGTTTACAAAGAAAGCAACAGTGGCTCAGTGTTTAGAGCAGTGGTGCCCCCACCAATAAGGCTGGAGAAGTATTACTGAAAGTATTGTGTGCATGAGGGATTGGTGGTGGTCGGAGGGCCAATGGCACAAATTCACAGCCTTGTTTGCATTAGTCTGCCCCAGGGCAGCTGTGGCTACTATAGTAGCTAGCCATGTAGTATTTGCACCCATTGCGGTTTGAGAATTTTGATAGTGATTTTGATTTGATTGTGAAAATATTTTGCTGTTTTACTAGCCAAAAAGTTGCTATTACAAAAAAGGTCAGCTCTGTGATCCCCGAGAGGTTCCTGAGGCAGCAGTGAGAGTCCTGGTGTGACTGACTCACAGGAAGTTTGATATGTGCCTGAAAAGCTGTACTGGAGGCATGTGGAGATAAGTGAAGCTAATAGATGGTATTTGTGTGAAAATGGCTCTTAACGCGACTGAGGGCAGCCGTGGTTTATTTTAGCTGTGGGACAAAAGCTGCAGAGAGTGATGCTGCACTTTCACATCTGGAGCACAGCTATTTTTTCTTCTGCTATTTTACAGATGATATAAATTGTAAACTGTACTTTTATAACTCTGTTGGGCCTTGTTAGCATACTGTAAAACCAAATATAGCTTTAGATCGCAGTAATTCAAATGTGTTTATAGGCAGCAGGCCTCAACTCACAACTTCTCATGCACCCCTACTGTGCTGTACTGTGCTTGATGATTTGACAGGTAGAGTTGAAATATGCTGTTTCAAAAGACCTTTTTCACAATGGCCAGAAGTGTAGGGTTGTGGAACTTTCAGTTAATGGTTTTCTATGGCAAAAAGTCTGTGGCAATGTGTCGTGTATTCTCCACCAGCTTAATAAATCTGCCAACTCCATCACCAAATCTTCAACCAGCAAAGTCGACAAAGGACATATTCTTCCATGAAGAATTTATCCACAACTATCAAGGTAAGAAAGATGAACGCTTAAAGACGAACAATGACTAGCATTAGTGAAGTACTGTATACCTGATCAAAACTAAAGTCATGGTAATGAATAAAACATAAGTAACTTGTTAACTCAGACTGATTCTACAATTAAAATTAAAAAACATTTACAGATGTAATATGTGAACATCTGTAGCGTTTATGCTAATATTGACATCATGAAATAGATTTTTAATTTTAATTGTTGAATCAGACATAGTTACCAAGTTACTTATGTTTTATTCAGTAATAATAACATTACTTTTGCTCAGGAGTAGTTCACTAATGCTAGTCACTCTTTACCTTTAAGATTTTGTCTTTCTTACCTTGATAGTTGTGGATAAATTCTTCATGGAAAAATGTATATCCTTTGTTGACCTTGTTGGTTGAAGATCTGGTGATGAGGTAGGCAGATTTGGTGGAGAATATGAAAGATATGTCCACAGACATTTTGCCATGGAAAAACATTAACGGAAATTCCACAATACTACAGTCTTTTGGTTTTGGTCACAGATACAGATTTTTGTACAGATCAAGTCATTTCCAGTTTTTACCTTTTCCCTGTTCTGTTTTATTTAGATTTGCTTTACATCTGTAATTCTTCCTAGCTTTTGCGTAACATATCACAAGCTCTAAACAGCACTGTGAGGCTATATCCTCGGATCAGATCACCACGTATGTCCAAAATGAACACTTACTAGTAAACATGATACATCATCTTATTTGAATCAGATCTCTATTATGCTTTAAAAAGTTTAATCATATTAGCTTTAGCATATCTAGAAAAAAGTGGCACAGATATGTTACAAAGTGCTGTGTTTATTTCTACATTTGAATCCCTTTCCTTCAACTCATCATGAACCACATAGTGCTTAACGCCTATGACCCTTAAAAAAAAAAAACATCCTCTGAATTTGTCCACTATAGAAAGTGACATACTGTGAAAAGGTTAGAAAATGACATGGCAATAACTGCACAAACAACAAAGCACTGACTTAAAGGACTGACTTCTCCAGACAACAGTGGTTTTAGCTTATGTTGTATGCGCATTGGAATTCAATTTAATAATTTAGGCCACTTGATTTGAAACTGAATTCCCAGCCCCACACTGCCAGCTCAGTCCTTGTTATCTTGGCCTATATCATCAGAGATATAATATATAATATAAGATAGGACAAGACTGGAATGGGCAATACTATCACAATGTTTCTGGTCCTGGGTCCAGTTCTGGTTTATTAATGGTAAATAAACTTCTCCTTAGAAAAGTTTTAAAACTCCAGTGTCATGCTTCTTCTTTACAACTCTGGCTGCTTCAATTTATTCTACACAAGAAATAAATGTTTAATGTTGTTTTTTTATAGCTACACCGTACAGGCATTTGAGAGACCCCCCCAGACTGTCTTTTTATATGTGGTTATATTATCAATTATGCCCACATGTGTTGGAGAGGTTGTTCAGGGCAGACTGAGTTACAATATTTAATGGTGGAATTCAGAGCCTATTGCTGCTAGTTGGACAATAGACTCACTGACTTTAGCTTGACAACGATCTGGGCTGTTGATCTTACCCACGAAACAGACTTTTGTCTTATGATCTAATCTAATATTCTTCAAAAATAGAAGATAGAGTATGAATGAAAAAGCACCAAGCACAGTCTCTAGAAGCATGTCTATGATTTGAGATGTGCTTCTATTGGAGATATATTAAACCACCTCTGATTTGGCTGATACTGTCCTCCTTTTGACAACATTTAAAAGCAGAAGTTTGCTGACATGATGTGTACTTCTCCAAGGACAAACACATACACAACCTTGTTCCACCTCCTCCTCCTCCTCCTCCTCACGGTATTCTTCTTCCCCTCCTCCGATCATCTCTCTATCAGAGTAATTACAGCTCATCCATCTCCACTGCCAGCAACTCAAGGGCAGCACTCACACATGCACACATCCCCAGTCCACAACAACTTGGTACTGATTGTTAATTTTGACAAAATACAGTTTTTAATGACAAATCATATCTGGGTCATTTGTAACCATCACCAGCCTCTAACTTGATTGTGCATGCTCAGGAATATTAAGCACTAATCAGCCTGGCTTGGGTATTTTGGCCCCAGTAATGAATAAATCAGTCTGTGTTTTCCCATTACAACAGACATTTAAAATTCTATCCATTGTCAAATTTATGACTTATTCATACGGCAGGCTGAATATTTTCTTAGATGAAAACATGGAATGCAAACATAAAAACATGGACTATAATCTGTATAATTCCCTTACATGACATTTGGTTCATTCTTAAACATCATATTTCATGCCAAGCTCAATTTTCTTCTGCCATAATCAGTATTAGCCCTTTCCCTCACAGCAACAAACATAGCTACATGTTTAGCTCTGGTTGTATGAGAAACATAAAAACAGATTTGTGACAGTTTTAATTACAATTTCATTAAACCTAAAATAAGTTTAATTTTACTAAACGTTACTCTCACCTCAACTTATTTTACTTTTAAACTACTTCAATAAAAACATACTATCTATACTATGCATGTCTTTTTTTTAAATGCCCGAAAGACCAAGTACTGTTATAAACTCTTATTAATTAGAGACGACATGCCCCGGCCTAATGACCATAGTGCATTATGGTGCCTCATGCCTGAGAGAAGCCTAATGAATATGGAAGTTTGTGTCTGACTTAGGGAGGTCTTACAGGCCTATGCATAAGTGCTTACTTATCTCTGTAGCAGCAGATTGGCTATGACCCGTGTCTGTGTGGATCGATGCCTCTGTACCTCTGACTTCAGAATCGGCCTTTACTAAATTTATAAGTTCAACTTTTGCTCTCATGTTTGTATTAAATGAGATCAGAGCACACTTTTTTGCTCAGTGTTACCTGGGAATGTTTCCAGCATACTGACAGCCAAAACTGATTGTAACACTTCAGTAAATAGTGCAGTCATTGAGCTGGTGCACATTTGAAGATATGTTTTATTTTCACATTTTGTAATCATATAGAATTCGCATCAGCATATAGCATATACTGACAGACTCAAATTAAAACAGAATAAATAGCTGGGTACAACATTATTATAACAACACTTTGATTATCCTTTAAGAATCCAGAACAAACATTCAGAAGTTTCAGAATAGTTTCAGAATGATTTTAGCTTAGTAACTACTTAATTCAGGCATGTCCAAACTATGGCCCGTGGGCCAAATGCAGTCCTCAGACAATTTTTTTTTTGGCCCACATACTTCCAGGTAAATTGGTCCAAATTACCTTGCATCAATTAAAAATGTACTTTTTACTCAATTTTTTTTTTTTTGAAAATTGACCTTGATAAAGCTAATATAGACTGATGGCTCATTCTAATGTGTAAAAACATGCACATATTTCAGTTATTCACTGTAATAAGCACCATTCTACAGCTCTTGATCAGCCCTCTGCTTTATCTGTGTTTAGATATGTGGCCCTTGATGAAAAATTTGGACACCCCTGACTTAATTAAATAAAGAGATAGGGTTAGGCGTTTGGGTTATGGTATTATAAGTAGTTAAGCCTTACCTCTTTGTTTAAGCTTTATTAAGGCTAAAAGCATAGTTCTTATAAAGTGTTGCCAATAACTGTATGTACTGACCTGTGTTGTATTCTAGATAAAAAAAATAAAAAAAAATGCTTTGTGATAGCGTGAGTATTGAGTAGTATGATGTAAAATGCACACATGTTGGCATTATTAAAATCTAATGTTTTTGCTGGTTATCCATGTCAATGGTGCATTTAAATCCAATCTGATAAAGTGGTTATTTGTTTTCTCTATTCAAGTGAATTGTCAGAAGATACATTAAAATGAAAAATTGCTATAATAAACAGATAATAATGTGCTCAGTGCTTCAGATCCAGTTAGTGGCCCTTGCATATTTTCACATTTACCAACAGTTGCTCAATATCCGCTCTGTCTCTGTAACAGCATCGCTCTCATATTCAAATTCTTGTTTGAGCCTGAAGGCACTGGAAACGCTGCTGTCGGTTTGTGGAGCTGCCTTCACTGACAAAACATTAATCCTCACATGCCTCCATCCCCCTCCGAACCTCCAACCAACAGCTTTTTATGCTGCAAAAACATCTTTCCACCCTCTTCACAGTGGCTAAATTTGATTCATCTGACACAAACATTATTATTGCAGTCTACTCTCAAACAGCAGAGGACCAGGGAAAAATCAGCCTGGCATGTTGGAGGTGATGCAACATAGAGGCTAATAAACAATCTAATGCTATTTTTATTCAGTTGCTGTACCATGCAAGTTATATACACCATTTTTACCACTGACAAGTGATGAGAGGTACATGGATAACCTCCTCACCAGAGTGCCGTGTTATGTGGAATATTAGATATTGTTAAACATGTCTTACATGTGTAAGAAACAGGTTTATGATTTGGCTGGGAGCTCTTGCTGATTTGCACTAGTCAGAGTTTCGTCATAAATATGACTCAGGTTAGAGTTCACACCTTAGGGTACTTCAACTAAATAAGAACAGGTCCTCTTTGCTTTAAAGTTATTTTCTCTGCAGTTAGCGACAGCCAGTGCCTTACCAGAACTGAAGATACTTGGATGAGTGTCAAAACATATTCATTCTAAAAACGTTGTCCAGTTTACAGAATTTAATAATCTTTTGTTAATCACTCTACCTGGACGACTGAGGGATTAAGCTACAGAGGAAGAAAATCATGCCCCATGTGGTCAAATCCAACACAGTCAAATAGCAGAAATAGCAATCATGATGATGATTGACTCATAATCCTTAGTTGTGTAATTAATACCATGTTACTATTTGGAAACTTCATGTTACTTAACTGGGTTTGTCAGTGAACATCCATGTCTAATCAAAAGAAATACAAAAATATGTCATAATGAGGCTTGTGACTTTGAACTTTCAGCCAAATTCTGGTGGCTTTAACTGGCTGGAATTCTGGCATATTTTAAGAGTTTGACACTAGGTGTTACTTTTCTATTTTATAGACTATATTTTAAAGAAAGATTGTTTAAATTTAATGTTATACTTTATATGGAACTAAATATTATGAAGTAACACTAAGGTTTTTCATCTGACAGAGTTTTGTATTAAAATGTAAAATATCTCTTTCATGATCATCCTGATTTGGGCTGTCACTTATCTTGAATAAACCTGGATTAAACCAGGACTAAACCAAGTCTACATTAGGATTAAACATTGCTATCAACTTAATCCCTCACTCAGAGTAAATTAATGATGAAGAAAAAAATGTATAACAATGTTAAAAACTCAAAAGTAGATTTAACATAATATGTCTCCTCCACATTTTTGATCATTTCTGAATGCTGTGATATGGAGCTGCTGAAGGCCATGTGATCTGTGCTGTGCACCTTTCATCCAGGTGTCAGGAGGTGAGAGGACCTGCCAAGTCAGGCTCTTTGTGAAAATTGATTAAATCCAAATCTCAACATGATGGAGTATGGGGATTTGTTAGTTTTTGAAGGTGCATATGAGAGAGATGTATAAGATGAACAGCTTTATTACCAGTGAAAATACATGTAGAAGTGTAAAACAATCCCTCACTATTGAGTATTGATGTCCTAGCCACTTTGCCACCATCTAGCTTGAGAAGTGTTAACATGATACCATATTCATTACAATGCACAAGAGAACAGCAAGAGAAAAAACAAGATGAATAAATATTAGTCAACAAACACATCCAGCTGTACGCTAAGAGTGAGCGAGACATCGACTCACTGATCCACACCACAAGGATCTACAGTACAGACACTGGGATGTCATTCGGGCTTGAGAAATGTAGCAGGATGGTGACAAAGAGAGGGAAGGTAGTCCACACAGAGGGGGTCTCACTCCCAGAGGGAACAATAGCAGACGTAGAGGACAGTTACAAGTACCTTGGTATCCCACAAGCAAATGACAACCTCGAAGAGGCAACAAGGAAAGCGGCTACGGCCAAATACCTGCAAAGAGTGAGGCAAGTCCTAAGAAGCAAGAACAAGGTGCAGGCAATCAACAGCTACGCCCTGCCAGTGATCAGATACCCTGCAGGGATTGTAAGCTGGCCAAAGGAGGAGATACAGACCACAGATGTTAAGACACGAAAGCTCCTGACCATGCATGGAGGGTTCCATCCCAAATCCAGCACCCTGAGACTGTACGCAGGCCGGAAGGAAGGAGGCCGAGGACTAGTGAGTGTGGGAACCACTGTCCAGGATGAAACATCCAAGCTCCTTGAGTACATCAAGGACAAGGCCCCGACAGATGAGGTGCTCAGAGAATGTTTCAGACAGTGGGGTCCAGAGGAAGAGGTGCTGGAGGGACCATCGTGGCAGGACAAACCCCTACATGGGGCGTACCACCGGAACATAACTGAAGTGGCTGATATCAAGAAATCCTACCAATGGCTTGAGAGGGCTGGTCTGAAGGACAGCACAGAGGCACTCGAGCAATAGAGGCCCAGATCTACCACACCAGACAAGACCCACGATGTAGACTGTGCAAAGAGGCTCCTGAGACAGTCCAGCACATGACTGCAGGGTGTAAGATGCTGGCAGGGAAAGCATGCATGGAGCGACATAACCAAGTGGCGGGCATAGTGTACAGAAACATCTGTGCAGAGTACGGGCTGGAAACCCCAGGATCAAGGTGGGAAACACCTCCAAAGCTTGTGGAGAATGACCGAGCCAAGATCCTGTGGGACTTACAGATACAGACTGACAGAATGGTGATGGCGAACCAACCAGACATAGTGGTGGTGGATAAGAAACAGAGCAGAGCCGTGGTGGTTGACATCGCAATAGCAAGCGATGGTAATATCAGGAAAAAGGAACTCGAGAAACTAGAGAAATACCAGGGGCTCAAGGAAGAGCTGGAGAGAGCCTGGAAAGTAAAGGCATCAGTGGTGCCTGTGGTGATCGGAGCACTCGGGGCTGTAACCCCCAAACTGGAAGAGTGGCTACAACAGATACTGGGAAAAACAACAGACATCTCAGTCCAGAAAAGTGCAGTACTGGGAACAGCAAAGATACTGCGCAGAACTCTCAAGCTCCCAGGCCTCTGGTAGAGGACCCGAGCTGAATGAGGGTGAGAGAGACCTACCACCATGGAAGGTGAGAAACACATTTTTAATTTTATTTTATTTTTTAATATATCTACACACACACGTTACTACAGGAGGATGACACATGTACAGGGCAAAGATTGTTCATTGTACAGTCAGACAGCAGCAAGAAAGACCCGCAGAACCTCTCCTTCACACAACAAGGGTGAATCAGGGTGAATATAAGATTTGACCACGGAAGCAAGAAAAGGAATTGGTTGTAGTTACAAATAGATTTTTTCTGTTTGAATTACCCATTCTTGTAAAACAATCAGTTGGAGTACAGAAGCAAACAAAACATGACACACAAACTAATGTACAAAGTGGTGTTAGACACATTAAAGGCAACAATCATACCTCAGATGTGAAATGCACAAACCTATTTTCTTTGAGGCGTCAGTGTGTCCCATCTCCTCTCATGTTGTTCACTGTAAACATCTTTTCTTTCTTCAAATCCTGCTTTGTCATGTCTTTGTATTGTGCATAATGTGTTCAAATCTGACTTTGTGTAATGATCCCCCTTCTTTTCAGACAGGATTACAATGTGCCACAAGACAAACAATCAAACAAACAAAGTGCGCAATGGTCCAGTCAGCAGCTTTCGTTCAATAAGACATCTATCCTTCAGCCATTTAGCTCATTATTTCTTCATCTTTTGTCATTTTACCGTCTCTCTGTGTCACCGAGTGATTGCTGCTGGAGATGATGTGGGAGCTGATTGCAGTGTGAATGTGAATGGGACATGACATCTGCCTCTAATGTCTCACAGAGGAGCTGCAGTCCCAGAAAACCCATGAAATACGAAAGGAAAAGACAGCACAGAGGTCTAAAATGGTTAATGCTCTTAATAACACAATAGTATGACTCTTTTGGGGGGGGGAGCATCTGGGTTGAAAATTAAATTACCTTGTTTGAAATGCTTTTTAAGTTTAGGTCAAAAGTGATACATGAATTCACTTTCTGTATTCTGTTTGTATTACTGTTGCAAGAAATCTTTATGAATTTTGCCTTTTTATAGTCTTTTCTTTAACCTTGGCTTCAGTGCTCCAGATATGTTGAAGAAACTGTCAAAATAGAACTTGTAAGAGTTGTGTGAGAAGTAAAGGGTCTAGTGTGTACTGTGGTTGTGTCCTTAGGTAAGACACATGTACAAATGTGGTGAGTGAGTGATGGGTGGTTAGAGTGGCTGATGGTGCTAGTCCAGGCAGCTGTGGCTACAGTAGTCACTTACCACCACTGAGTATGTAATAATTTCAATATAACTGCAGTTGAATAGGGTATTTGACTGAAAAAAAAAACAAAAAAAAAAAAAAAAAACTTTATAGTGGCAAGTGCGCCCAACTGAAAAATGGGTAAGGATGAACATTATAGGTGTAATAAAAAGCTTTAAATTTTGGTAGCAGTTAAAACATGTATCTTGAATCTCTGCAGTAATGCCGGTGACGGTAAATGTCACATTAACATCTCATATTGATAATAAAGGTCATGGTTCTATGCTTTAACGATGTTATGGTTCAAATTATATTTAGATTTAAAGGTCACCACAGCATTTGATTTGTATGTGGCACTCATTTTTATGTGTACTCATAGGGACAGTCAAAGTACTATCATAGCACTCTGAGCTGGTAAATGCTCTGTAGTGATTTTATACTGTCTGTCTACTGTCCAAAGTGTACCACATCTAAAGTGAATTGACATCATGCTGATAACGGAGCATGTGGTCTAGTCAGGCAGTTTTGTGTTATATCCTGTATCAGTGGACAGTGTAGGAATAGTTTTTTTAAGTATCTGCCAATCTGTGGAAATGCGAAGTTTACTAACTATTGCTGGCAACTGTGGTGGAACGCCTCCTCCATCGTGCACATGTGCAGAATATTTGAGGTTAGTCTCCTTGTGCTGGTGCATTACCACGCAGGGGTTACATGAGGAGACACAGGGCAGTGTCAGCCTCACTCACTCTGTACTTTCAGGGATAGGCTCTTGCTGCCTCTTGGTTAAAGATAGTTTTTGGTACAGCCCTAAGTTGTTTACTGCATATAGCAGCGGGAGGGCTTTGAAGTTTTGTGTTTGAATTAAAGTCTTACAGTGGAAGTTGGTCTGGAGCCAAATTCAATGTTTCACAATGTAGTTTTAGAATGATTCTATCAAAACCATTTTGTCCTTTTGACTATAACAAAATTTAATGAAATACTGCAATAACTAATTGTTTATACATAATTTGATTTTGGAGACTAAGCATGAATGAATTTTTATGTATGTAGACACACGTTTCTATGATAGGAAACAGTCTACTGCTATGCATTACTGGATCTTATATATTTGTATTTGAGTTTATTTTAGAGGATTTGCATTTACAAAATCATTTCATTGCCAAGAGAATAAATTGAGGTCTTAGTGACCATGTTGTTGTGTTGTTGTTGCTCCTTTGCTAACAAGGCCTAAGCCTTTGTACAGATGTTTGGCTTGTTTTAAAGTCAATCGTCTTCTTTTCCTCTGTCCCTGTTGACATTGATAAAGAGACTATCACCCTTGCACAGACTCACAGGGCCCTGCCTCTCTTCATCTGTGTGCCAGCGTCAGCACATCTGATGATATGATTGGACAGATGTGGCGCTCTGCACAGCCACGGGTCAGCGCTGTTTGTTATGGAGACACTGCCACTGTCTGGGTTCCCGCTGATCGCGAGAAGTCAAGGAGCGTAGAAGCGATAAGGCGCGCAGAGAGAGGGGCGTGCCTGTGTGTGTTGCTTGGCGCTCTCTCCACGCCTGTATCAGTTGCTAAACCATCCATCAAATTACCGTGGCAACCGAGCGTCCATCACCCCATCCATCATCCAAGGGCGACAGACAGAGCGACACCGCGCTGCCAGAGATGTCACGGACCAGAGGACAGATAACAAGGGAGAGAAGAAGCCACAATAAAAGAGAGGAAGGAAAGAGGAGATATGGGGTACAGGATGCACGCCTTGGTGAGGGTTATAGACATAAATGATTAATACTGAACAGTGTTTGGCTTGGATCACAGATAGCTTTCATTGTAATCCTGGGTAGCTGTCATTCTCTGACCTTACCTGTCTCGGCAATAAAAATCAACAGCTCTAATTCAAGCACATATCGGCAACAAACCTCTCTTTCAGTTCAGTTCCAAAGTGACAACAATGTAAATAATTACTACAAAAAAGAATAGGAAAGTCTGTGTCTACTTAATGTGAAAAATTTAACTGAAATTTCCAGAATTCATGACACATCTACATTTTACGTCAACATTTCAATACCAAATATGAACATATGAATACTGTGATCCTTCAGGTTATTCATTACAGTCACATGATGCAGACTAAAGTTACATAACTGTCCAGTACTGTTGCAGTTTTACTTCTTGAGCATGAGTGCTGTAACAGTCTGTGGAGAGTTTGAGGCTGCCTGTTTTCAGCCATCAATGTGGTATTTCACTGGCATGTTTCATAAAGAATAGGACCAACAAACCCCTCTGACCTTTTCCCAAACTCCTGTCTGACAGGCCCTGGCACCAAGTCTCAGATCTGAATGTCAAAAATACTTGAACCTATGAAGTTTTAAAGACATAAAAAAAATTCAAACAAATAGGTACTAATAATACTGTTAATAATAATACAAAAATATCTCTCTATATATTTGAGTAATTGCTATTTGAGTGTTATTAAAGGGGCCACATTACACTGTTTGCTCATCCTCGTTATAATGCTGTTTCTTGATCCAAAAATACATAGAGTTTAGTTTCATTCAAACATGTTTAGTAGGGGTGTAACGATATCCAAGTCACGACACAATATAGTCACGGTCTCAACCTCACGGTATGATATTTATTGCGATATTGTGGGAAAGCTCACGATATGTTGGGGAGGCTCACGATTAGGAATGTAACAATATCCAAATCTCTCAGTATGATATTTTCATGATATACATCTCACAGTATATTTATTGCAATATTTTGTGGAGGCTAACAAAACTGTTAATATGCTACTTTTTCCTCTTAAAATGCATCGACAAGACTTAATCCAAAGAACTTTTAGCTATTGCCATAACTCTTAATTTAAGCAAAGAGACTTGTAATTCCATATATTATGATGGTCCACAACATTATTGTGAGAACTTTAACAATACGATATCACGAATATTTTGGTTATTGTTACATCTCTCATGTTTAGCTCACAAATCTGGCATATTTAGGCTATAAATTCTTCTCACAAATTGAACACACTCTATCCCACCTTGTGATATCATGTGGTAATAATACTGGAAGTGCTCCATTGTGTTTTTAAAGTCCATACACGGTCACTAGAATCATTTGAATAATTTCAGCCCTGCAATTGCCAATCAGTACTAACAAAAGGTAAAAGGTAGCTGTTAACCAGAAAACTACAGATTCATAACATCAGGTGGAACAGAGCGTTTTGAGCTTGGAGATATGGACCAACATTACTCAGAGATGTGTAAATGAAACAGAACTCCAGGTATCAGAGTGTGAAGATGACCATGCTTGTAGTATAAAAACTTACTATGACAGAGTAAAAAGTGGTCGAACTAATTATCCCCTGAAGCCCTCACTTCTTCCGTGTTTTTAAACAACTCCAGGTATGTTTCTGAGAAGTTAATAGCATTATAACATGGCTTATAGCTGAAAAGTCAATGTTGCGTAATATAGGACTTGTTAAAAAAAAAAAAAAAAGATCCTCTGAGGTTTTGTGTTTTATATTTGAAGAGAACTCTTGCACAATGGTGTCATTCATCATTATAAGTAAATAAAATAAAAATGTGCATTAAACATTGGGTAACATTTCATGAAAATCTATGAGTGAGATAGTGGTGCCTTTGTTTATTCTATTAGTCTGAAGGTAATTGTATTTGTCTGGGTTTATTTCTGCACATATTTGACTTGGCAAGACTTCAGTGCAGCTGTGTAATCTGTGCCCATGGATCAGCATGTCCCTGGGATGTTTAGATATTTATAAAGAAGACTGTTTGCTGTCCTTCATGTTGCTTTTGATTAGATCTGGGATTGTAAACACACCGCTGAAATAGATTATTTAAAAATGCTGTTGAGCTGGGTGACTTTCCATGCACAACAAAGAAGAAAGCCACAAACTGTGCAGTGATGCAACTTGTGAGGCTGGTTACTAATACAACTCATGCTACAGTTTCAGACTTCAGACAGTAATAGAGTTTATGCATCACTGTATATTGTGTCCATCTGTTATTTCCACTAAGGCGTGTCTAGGCCTGTCATGATAATTACTACATTGATTTACTGTTCAATAAATGATAGAAAGAACAATGTTGTTTCAGGCTCAACAATTATTGGGTGGACCTTTTCATTGCAGTGTTATTTTTTGTTGTATCAAGCCTATATTATAACATTGGAACTGTTGTATGTTGAATAAATAAAAACTATGACACATACTGTAGATACAACTTGATGATTAATTGTTATTTATTGTTGGCCACATTTTGATTCACTTAGAAAAGGGCTCAGTGTGATAATCCTGTTTTAGGATTATTGTGTCAGTGGAATAAAGTTTCAGTATTAATGTTTATTGTGGTATTTTTCTGTAGCCATATATCAAACTTCAAACTTTATTATATGCGTCTCATTGGAGGACAAGCTGTCTAAAATACTTAGCTCCAGTCTGTGTTCAGTTTGTCAGCACTCAGAGACATGACTGACGTGGCCAACAAGCATTTTAACACTCACACCTCGAGGCAATTTAAAATTTCCACTTGAGCAAACCTTCATGTTTTTGAACTTTGAGAGAAAATCTGGAGAATTACATGCACATATGTAACTCTGTAGGCTCTGGCTGAAATCTCGTTCAAAAGCTGCAGATGCACAGTGCCCAGAACCACATGGCGTTTTTGTGTGGGCATTTCTCTGTGACCCCCCACTCTTTTTCAAACAGTCACAGTTCTGGTCTCACCTCACCTGGGAGAACATGGGTGCAGGCGTTTGAGGAATCCCCCTGAGATCATTTTCAATTCACCACTTGTGGCTGGAGAAGTGAGCAGTGGTTTGAATAAAGCCTCCACTTTCTGAGCACATATATTCACTCGGCTGGCTGCAAGATGAGTTCAGTTACAGAGACCAAATTGTGGGAATAACGGCACTTAAAAAGTTTGAATTTTCATTGCACGAACACTCCTGCAGGCGTGTGTGTGTGTGTGTGTGAGGAGGGTGTTACTGTTTGAGTGTGTGACTGGAGTCGACAGTGTTCCAGTTTAATATTATGAAAATCCTTTTATGGCTGTGAGGCTCTGATTGACAGTAATTGCAGATGAGGAGTATAATGGATTCAGACACTGTCAGACACAGTTACAACATTGATTCCTTTTACAATGAGACACACTAATAATATGGGTGCAGCTGTTATCATATATCTATTTAAATTACAGAGCATGCTGCTTTTGTTAAATAAACCTTGTACCTGCACGAACACAAACTCAGGATCAGTGTATGAAATTATTATGTTAGCTGTTTAACGTCTTTTTGGCTACAAGATAGTCGATTTACTATTCTGATTGGCTGGAATAATGATAAGGGATTGTAAAAGGAAGAGCATCTGCTATAAAACATGTTCCAAATCAATAACCAAACAATAAATGCTTATAATATATTGTCTTCCCATGTTTTATGACTCTTAAGAACTTAGATGCATAACCATATTTGCTTAAAACAACATTCTTGATTTTGCAGTAGGCTACGATGTTACAATTCTTGATGTAATGTGCTAGCAATGAAGTGTCCCAATGGATAGAACCTTGGCACAGAGCGATTACAATCCAAAATAGATCTTGTACCACTCCCAAGTGTGGATAAAGGTTTGTGTCAGGAGAGCCCAATGATGTAAAACTTGGTCAACTGCTGTATTTCAAGAGTCATTTTCTTACAGCAGTAGGAAAAATGCATTGCTTTCTTTGTCCATCAGTGTCTCATCATCATTTCTTTCAGCTGAAATAATATCAAACTGTCAAACACTCACTTATATATAGTTCAGACTGAGTTCATATATTGTCAGCAGCGTTGACTCATTAAGGAAGAGAGGTGCTGTGATTTAAAGTAATCTTCAGATCATATTTGCTGATGAAATGCAGGTGTAATAGACAAAAGACTGTTTGGGAATATAATTATATTGTAATCATCTTTTGTTTAATTTTAGATCATTTGTGTGAGCTGAGACTCAAATGCGATGATGTTGTAACCAATATTATGAAAAGTCGATTTATTGGTGGACTTTGAGAGTGACATTTCTGGGACAATGAAGTGAGTTTTGTGATTGTGATACAGCAGATTTACATCAGAATACTCACACGCGCACATGTATCTGTGTGTGTGTGTGTTTGTGTGTGTGTGTGTGTGTGTGTGTGTGTGAACCTGCCGCAGTCTTTATAAGGCCTCAGTGAAGCTGTATTGACTTTGATGGCTCCATCTCTCTCGTCCTTCACATGACAGACAGGCAGTTGTTTGTCTTTGTGTCTCGAAAAACTTTTTTCTGCGACATTTTATTAGAAAACTGTTTCAAAAACTAAACTCTTCTTTCTTGACATAACACATGTCAAGAAACACATACCTACATAATCTCTTTTTGGCTATACAGCACAATATATGGAAACTATAAAAGTCCTTCTAATTTTATCTCCATGGATATGCCATTGCTTTGCCTGGAATGAAAGTATGTATTAAACCTACCGTTGTCTAAAAGACAAACAGGTGTATATGTGTATACATATATACACACACACACACATATATATATATATATATATATATATATATATATATATATATATATATATATATATATTATACACACACACACACACACACACCACACACACACACACACACACACACACATACACATATATATATATATATATATATATATATATATATATATATATATATATATATCTAATATGTTATTATTATTATTATTATTATTATTTTATTTTTTATATTTATATGTTTATGTTCATGTTGTTTGTTGGTTGTATGATGTCTGTCTCTCTGTTTGTCACCATAGTAAACACACTGCATCACGTGTGTCTTGTTTGGGTGTAATTACTGTCAGGGTGAGACAGATGAACGTCTCTATTTGTCATGAGCGACTGGAGGAAACATGGCGGACTGTTGTGACATGTCTGGAGAGATGGAGAGCTGATACACACGCATCTGTCTGCTGTGTATTGCTGTTTGCCCCATCCATCCTGACCTCCTCACACAAGGACTCTGTCACTCAGCACCATCACACACTTTCAAACAGGCCCGCTATTTATGACTGCTCCGGGCTAATAAAGAAAGCTGCTCTCAGCAAGGTGATCTGTCTACCAGTTTTGTAAGGGGAAAGAAATTGAGTTATTGCTTTGAAGGGTATTAGAAAACGTTGGGTGTACTTGTGATTAATTGGAGTAAAATTGTCAACATTTTTTTACTTTCTAAACCTGGTTTTACAGATGGACTAAATGGGTGTTTTGAACATATTTTTATTTTGTTATTGGTTCTGTATTTTATTTAGTTTAGTAAAACAAAGTAAACAAAAGACATGAGAAAGAAAACTGTATAAACCTTTTATTTTAAAAAAGAGAGAAAAAAACTAATAATATTATTGATAATCACAAAATGCTGATATTCTACTGACATTTCAATATAAATACAATGTACTGTTGAGTACCTCTCTTGAACAACTCTTAGAATAAGTTGAAATCTGTATTACTTCCCCAATGCGTGTTCTTTGTCCCATGCATGATATTGATGGCTCTAAACACAAAAAGACCACCTTTCTACTAGCACAAGTACTTCTCTTTCACTACAATAATACCCCAAAGTACCAGCCAATAAGTACCAAGAACCCCTTAACGTGCACTGTAGTGACATCGATCGCAGGCTGAGTATTGAATCAGCCTACAGCAGCAGCTCATTTTCTCTTTCAAACTTACCAAATTGCTTTTTATCTGCGAAAGTGTCATTTTCAGACAGCTGACTTTTTGTCTGTCTTTCAGCGGGCCCTGAAAGCATCACTTGGCTTTAATGAATCAGTTGGGAGTCAGTGAAGTGGATCAGTTTTGACAGAAGTGCAAAATCACAGGAGACGGCCAGAAGCACTGCATTTACCTGGTTTCTCTGGTCTAGAATGTTCTGCAGAATTTCAGTTTCTTAATATTACTGCTCTTACTGTGTCTGTGCTGAACTGGGCTAGTGCTGCAAGACAGCTATATTAAGTGACAAGGAAATATTTGTCAGTTCATGCAATTTGAATAGTTAATCAATCTGAGTAAATTGTGTGCGCAGCGCTGTTTCTCTTTCCTAACACAGGCTGCTATGTCATGCACTATGTGTAACTTTTCTGGCAAGGGGGCCGTGAAATGCTTTTCTTCATGGAGATGTCATTGCTCTGCCTGAAATGTTCCATAGTATGACATTACACAGCTCTAGCTTACATTGATTAAATTACAGGTGGTTTTATAGCTCAAAAATGCCAAGAAAAACAGGCATTCTGACTGTGAGCAAGTTTGCCTCTCTACAGATCTGACCTGTAACTTGGTCTGGTTTGGCCTTCGTGAAGATAGAAAAGTTTAATATCGTACTGTGAAACATCCCAGACAAAGCAATAACATCTCCACAAAGGAAAGTATTTGACAGACCCTCCACCAGAAAAGTTACACAGGGCACCTTTAAATAGTTGCAGACTTCTGTGCATGCTAAAAGAATAATTAAAAAGGGACATTATGCAAAATTTACTTTTTGGAGCTTTCTACTATTTTGTAACATTTTAACATATGTCCTCTGTGTATGTTTGAGTAATCTTGTTTTCTTATTTGAGTAACTTTGCAAGTAAAACAGAAATAAACAAATGCTAGTATTCAACAGTTAATCTTATAAATATAAAATGTCCCACTATAGCTTGTACTGAACATAAACACTGACGGTGGGGGTTTGAGAAAGCAGACTATAATGGAGCCCACATGGCTGAGCACACTTGCTCCATAGTAGTAAGGTCCATGTGTTATGTGTCCTGTAGTCATTATAAAAGACTGAACTGTCACGCTGGCCCTGTGGCGTCCGGTCCCTCATCAATAAGGTCAGAGTGGAGGTCAGTGCAGGCTAGCCCCATGTTACTGAGTATTGATCATGCACAGCTCTGATGCACAGCTGTCTACTGAAGTCACACATCTGTCTGCAGCGTGGCACATTCACACGCAACCCGAGGTGTAACGGAGCTGTTAATGTGATACAAGAGTGTGAAATGCACAAAGCCACAATCTTCTACAATTACATTTTTAGTGGTTTGTTTATCTTTCATCAAAACTGAACTAATAGGGTTTGCATTACATCACTGATGGTAAATTTGTCAAGGAAGGACATTATTTGGAACAAGATTTTTTTCTATAAACTATAAAGAGACAAATTGTTCTGTATTTATTTTTATGTCATGTAGCATCTGTGATATTTTGTGTTGTTTGGCGTTTCAGTTTTGGTAGATTTTGTATGCAGTGTAGTGGCTACTATTTCCCACTCAATTCTTAGTCAATAATTTAGTTCAACACTGTGTAAGGTTATGTAAAATGTAACTGAGCAGACAGTCCACTGCGGACCCATAACACGCTATAAAAGCTACAATTTTCTCTGACCCAGTCACCTCCATCAAAATTTGGTCCTTGTCCAACTTTTTACATGTGAAACTTAAAGGTCTTATATTACACAAAACTGACACTTGTGAGCCATGTTATAATGCTGTTACCTCTGCAAAAACATATTTGGAATTGTGGTTTATTTCATTCACACATGTCTGAATAATCCTTTATTATTTATTATTGGTTTGCCTACATCTCCAAAGCTCAAAATGCATCGTTCCACCTTGTGATGTCATGTAGTGGTAGTTTTGAAGTTAACAGGTACTTTTACCTTTTACTTTTTCATTGGGGATTGGCAGTTCCAGATCTGTAATCATTCAAATGATTCCACCACATGACATCACAAAGTGGAACAGAGTGTTTTCTGCTTCTTAAAAATGCAGGGTTTGTGTGTGTTGTGGCCCAAAGTCAGTTAGTGTGAAGAAGAAGTCCAAATACTCCATTATTCCCTTTATTTGCCGTACATTCCATTTAAGACTTAAGACAGACAGACACTCTGCAACCCCAACTGCTACCAATTAACTGCTACTAATCCCTCTTAAATACTGTCCAAAGTGAAGCACAGTGCCACACAGTGGTAGGGAGTGTATATGGTGGCTACAGTGTGTTAAACATGTGTGAACATGTGTGAATGAAACTAAATATGTCCAGGTATGTTTTTATATATGACCCCTTTCAGTGCCAAACACTGGGACCATAAGACAACTTCTGAACCTCATATTAAGCACTTTCAAATCTAGGCCACAAACCACATATTGCCATAAAGGATTAGTATCTTCTTTTTTTCTAACCTTAACTTAAATTCTAATTCTACAATTTCCCATCTTTACTAGTTACACAGCCTTGTTTATTTCTTATATAAAGCGTGAAATTCCTCAAGAAAAAATAAAATAAAATAAAATAAAAAACCTTGTAATAATTACTGTGCTACAAATAATAGACCACCTGAGGTCAAACCATTATCTCCTTTGTTTCGCTTACTATATACAGACATTGCATTACTGGCTGTACCTGTATATTCACTCCACTGTAGTGCTGCAGCTATGAAATCTCAGGCCAAGAGTTCACTGTTTGATGTGTCCAACTGAAACACAATCTCAAGTCTCAAGTCTTTTTGAAACTCTCGGTAGACTTGACCTGCCCTTTTCTGGCCTTGTTTCATTTCTCTTTGTCTTCACTTTTGTCTTAATATTTCTTTCAAGCCTGAATTATTCCTCAGCCTGTCCGAAGGCACTGAGCGTCCATTACTCTCATGATTAATTAGCCAACTTGTAATAAAATATAGGTTTTAAATTTTCATGGTTCAAATTATGCAAGTTATACTTCTGAATGATATCTAATTTCATTTCCTTAGACGTAACATTTGAAAATATAGTTCTACATAAAAGGAAAAATGAAATGTGTATTTTTCGTCAGTTCATTACTAGTAAATTACACTTACACCTTCATCTACTCCACTCATTAACAGGTCTTTGTTGAAGGTTAAGGATAACTATAACTAATGCTTGTAATGGTGTTTTATTTCTTCTTTTTGAATAATAATCTGTGTACTGTATCAGATTGCTAAAATAAATGCATGTTTCTGCCATAATCTCATATTCATTGGGCTGTATACTCCTCTTTGCTCTGTCACTCTGGCCTATCTTCAGATCTATTCCCATTGAAAGTCCTGTGAATGTGTGTGTGTGCAGATCCGTCTGTATGCCCGGCCCGATGCCATCTCTAGTGGAGCGGGGGACTACGCTCTCCACATCACCAAGAGGCTCCTGGGATTCTACCAGGACTACTTCCAGGTCCAGTACTCCCTGCCCAAGCTCGGTAAGGCCTTTCACCTCTCTCTTAGCTGGCTGCTTTTTTGTTTTGAAGTTTTTGGAAGTTTTGTTTGTGATATTGAGAAAATAGTGGATGTTTTCTTTTTCTTCAAAATTCACAATGTTAACTTTGTGTGCAGTGTACCCAAAACAACTTTTTCTCTGACCACTTTAAGGAGGAGAGCCAAGACTCCCTTACCGAACATTTTCTATCTGCTTCATTAATCTGACAGGCAAGCAGAGGAGAGTGTTGTAGTTAAACTGGGGAACACTTTATATCACCTACACTATCATTAGCCTTAATAAAGTAAGAGCAAATACATAATTCATAACAAACAAATACTTTAGTATAGATGAAGATTTAAGTTTACTTTATTAAGTCCTACTGAATGAAGTCTTTGTTCATACTTAATTGAGGCAAATTTGAGAAGCATTTCAAAACATGTTTCAGGCAGTGAACAGATATAGTATTAGAAACAACTCACATTAAACATTTACATTTAAATAGTCAAAATTTGGAAATAGGAATAGTAAGTTACAGGAAGAAGAACTCCAAAGTGCCCCTGGTCTTTGTTATTTCCTGCTTTGTTTTCATCAAATCCACAGAGTGATTCTAATGTAAAAAGCACATGAATTGTATTATACTGGATTATACTTGCTCTATAAACAAATGTGGTATTTTTTGATGAAACTTTCCCACACATTGCTATGAATAAAATCCTCTTATTTATACTCGATCTTGAATTTAGATATTAGATAATATATACATGATAGTGTGTGGAGTTTCTGAGGGAGCTATTGTTGTGTTTTATGCACAATAGGAAAGAGAAAACAATCAGGGGGAGTTAAAATGAGTTGTCCATTAAAGAGAGTGGTTCAAGGAGCTGGAGCTGAGTTTGAGCTGAAGTGTCTCTGAAGTGAAACTGCTTTGAAGAGTTGCACAGAAACTCAAAGAACCAAAATGTCACTTTAACTTTGTTTTACAACTTGATTTATTATTGTGCCAACTTCAGGACAACCTTTTCAATTGTATTTCTGCAGCTCAAGATAACTGAGCAGCTAGGAGTTAATTTACAATCTAATGCCCATCTAAAATAAAGATATAGAGATTATGTGCATTGAAATAGGTGATCAAAGAGTGTCTGTGGCAATTATCTAGTGTGTCAGATGGAAGGCAACATTACCTGTCAGAATGACCATTTTAAACTATATACAAATGCAAATCACAATATGCACTACAAAAACTCAAATCCTGCTAAAATGACTTGAATTAAGAACATGTTATATTGATTTGAATACATTTTACATGACAAGGAAAATACCCTGAGTTACAGTGAAGATACAACAAACAACAAATCGTTATACTTACAATTTTGTTTCTTATTTTGTTTGACTTAATAATAATAATTAAAAAAACGAATCCATTGGTAGATAATTTTACCTGTCAATCTTGATTTGAATAATTGGAATTACTTTTGCAATATAAAAAGATGTACAATGTATAAGATGTAAAATATAAGCCAAAAAGAAATGCATTTAGTTGCATTTAATGATTACTGACCCATGACTTGCATCGCCGATATGCTCACATTAATCAAGCCGTTTTTAATCATTATTGGCTAAATGTTATTGACAGACTGTCATTTATTTAACTGCTCAGCTCTTTGTACATAATCACAAAATACTCTTCACCAGTAGTCAGCCTCTATATGAGCTGTAGCATCTTATAATACAATTTATTGCTAGTGTAGGCAATAATATGTATTCCAAGATCAATACTATTTATTCATTAATTTATTTCAGTTTTAAATCATACAAAATAGGCTGTATAAAATATTTGATGACTGGGGCATCTGGACAGACAAGTTCAATATTACTCTTGATGAATACACGTGTGTTAACCAACGTCTAACCTATATTTATATTCTTAGACTACTTATTCCTCTTTTGTTTTTTATTATCCATTGTTCATTCTGTACCCCAGCTCAGTCCCAGCAGAGTTAAATAAACCCTATAATCCAGTCCACACAACACATTTTCACTTTCTTTTCACACAGTGGCTGTTTCTGTTCTAATTGGCTGTGCTGTACACTTGTCCTGGTACAATCAATTATCCATGTCACAGCAGTGAACTGGCCCTCCTCTCTCCACGCCCCAAACCTGCTAATATGATCAGTGCGGCTCCTTATATTTCATCTGTCACCCTCTTCCTCCACTTCCTCCTCCATTCATCACATTAGGAATTCTCTTTGAGTTGCAGTTTCCTGTTTGTTCCATCATCTTAGATTAGCTCTGACATTTACTTACCTTCACTGACCTTTACACCAATATTAACTGCATTCACGACGGTCCGGGCTGTGCTGAGGCAGAGGTGGGTTCAGATGACCAGTAGACTCACCACATCTCTGGAGCACGCTGGCTGCAGGCACAAAGTGAGATTGTTGTTTTTAAGTCCTATAGGTTTTAAATGATATGTACTTTTTCCAGTATCTATCTTGAGCTTATTATTCACACACATCACAGTACAAGTGCACAGTTGCCAAAATCACATAATGAATATAAATGTTTTGTTGTTTAGAATTATTGTTTCCTTGTGGGTGCTGTAAAGATTCATATACTGTATATGTAGTGACTTGTAAAATTGTTTTTAACTTCTGCCAGCAGCATGTATCTTTCATCATATATAATGTTATTATGACCCATTATAATTCAATTGTCAGTTCTCTCATTATTTGAATGTAAAATAACATGTTTTTTTTTTTCTTGTTTGTGTTTATAGAACATCTCAAACAAATTACTGAGTCAAATTGCTCATGCTGTTTTTGACAACAGTAACTTGCATGAAAAAAGAATTTCATCTATTTTGAGTAATTGGAGATAGATTGGATAACATTCATTCTTTTCAGTAGAATAACACCACAACACAGGTGCATGTGAAAACAATTTGAGCTGATCGTCACCTGCTCCATAATTGTTTGTAACCTGTCATGTACAGGTGATCTTTTCAAATGAAGTTACATGTTCTTTGCATTTTACCCATATCTTTACAGCAGCAATTTGTCATAATAGATAATGGCTGAAAAGCTATGTACTGTATGTAGCAGGATGATCAATAGACTACAGAGTTGAACTGAATGGTCCACTGGACTCTCCACTTATCGAGGTTTGTGGTTGATTTTCACACTTTTTTTTTTTTTTTTTCATGCCGATAGCAACACTTTAAACAGTCAAAACCTAATTAAATGCAGTATACATTTTTGTTTACATTTATTTATTTATTATTTATTCATTTATTTATTTATTTAGAATAAATGTTTGTGTTTGTGTACATTTTAAAAAATGACATTTGTTTCATCATCTATTACACAAGTGATGAAAACAGGTCATTTACTCGGATACAGTTGTCATGTCATGGTCAGGTGAGGGTGTTGCACAATTTAGTGCACTTGTTTAGTTGTATTTTTCTCTTATAATCTCATCAAATCTTTGGAACTGGAGGTAATTAAATTTAAGAATGATGATATGATGAAAGCTCCATAGCCGTAAAACATGTAGTAAGGATTTTCTTGTGACTTTGTCTGAAATCTCCTCAGTCCTGTGAGCACAGTGACTGAATGCGTTCTTCCATTATAAATGTGCCATGAGTATTAGAGCCTTTTATGTGTGTAGACTCACATGAACATGGGTTTGTCTGTATGCACACGTGATACTGATGTTGACATCAGTCTTTAGCCTCTTGCAGGAGGTGTGTGTGTGTGTGTGTGTGTGTGTGTGTGTGTGGTCCGACAGCCTCCAGGCTCTGGGCTCCATCTGTTGTCATGCAGGGCATCAGGCTCCCCTGAGAGGCCCAGGGAGAAATGATGAGCGCAGAGTTAGATTTAAAGGGACAACACTAAAAGTGCTGCACACACACACATGCACACTTCATAACTACAGAATAATGGAGTTGTGAGTTGACCAGAGGCTGTTCTTTAGAGGCCCCTCTGTCTGTTGAGGGTCTTAATACCTCCACATCAGTGAGATAAATGCACACAGTTTGAACAGAACTGAAGCAGACTTAGTGGTAATGACTTTGACCCCTCATTTTCCTCCATTGTCATATTTCACATTCATGCACCTTTCATAGTGTGCTCCACTATATACACACCCTCGAGTTTTTTTTTGTGTTTTTTTTTAAGTTTCCATTTTTAACTAAGAAACAGATTATTTAGGTCACTGGGATAACCTTTACCTCTACTGTGGTCAAGTTCATGTGGAATAAATTGAAATCTTAGTAAAAAAAAAAAAAGACTTATTGCAGATTGCTGTGTTTTGAGTTAAATTGCTATTACAAACACTGGCTCTCATCATACAATTTCCTCTTGTTTGCAAACAGCATTTTGATGCACAAATAAGATTACTGTGCATGAATCATTATAAACTGTGAAGAGAGATCTATCATTCTTTTACAATTATGTCAAGTTATTGTGAGCAGTACTACTTTTAATAGAGATTCACCCTCCTCCCAAATCCTGTCTTCAAAGTTAACACGTTAAACTTGACACAGACTTATTTATTCCCAGGTTGTTTAGGGCAATGTTGCTGTGACTTTTAGCAAAGCTGAATAAATCTGTTTCTGTGTTGTTTCATAGTTCAGCGTGCAAAGGGTGATCTTCCCTAACAGATCCTCTGAACTACAGAACATACTGTATCCCTAACATTATGATCAGGCATTGTGTAGAGCTGCTTATGAGATGAGTTGTTTTATTTCATAGTAAAGTAACACATTTCCTCTTTATGACTCATATTATGGGCTCAAAGAGATAACTACTGGCTCATTTCTTCCAAAACAGCAGGTTATTGCTTTAAAAGAAGACGACTATCCACTCCAAGTACTTGTCATACCGTCCTATTCTTACTGCTTAAAATGTGGAGTATTTCCAAGTCTTCAAGGAATTTTATTTTAATATGTTAACAATAAAATATATATTAAAAGATATAAAGTCTAAATCCACCCATTCCTCACCTATAAGCACAATTATTGCCCTGGTTGGGTTTGGGGCTTGGGCAAGTTTGTTAAAAGCTTAATATGCATCTCATTCTCTCCTGCACAGTTGATCAAATAAAATGTAACAGCTAAAAGATAACTCATAAAATGTCTGCTGTAAATGTTTATGGTTACAGGATTTGGTTTGCTGGGTGTATGTGGATGCATAGATTACAATAGTCCTGTTACAGTATAGTTGATATTCTTGAACACTCGCAAAACAATCTATTTTATATTTGACGTGACTAACAATGCAATTTCAAAAAGCACTGTGGATAATTTGTGTGCTCTACCTTTCATTCTTTAGACAAGTGTTTCTCAAACTGTGGTACATTACTTACTACTTATTTCTATTTTATTACTTATTTCTATTTTATCTTATTTGATTTGATTTTTACTTGTACATACATTTATATAATTATGCCTTATTTGACACCAGTTTCTTGCTGTTTTTGCTGCTTATTTTTGAGTGTATTATTGACATTTATATTTTTCTCTTTGTTATTATAATATATGGTGACGTGTGAGCTGCTGTGTAGTAATTTTCCTTGTGGATCAATAAAGTTGGTCTAAGTCTATAGGTCTATGTGCTATGTAGGTCTAGGTCCTCCACGTTTCTAATATTTGCTTAATTTAGAATCAATTTTGTCTACTTTTTGGACCTTGTTTAGCCCTAGTTTAGCCCCACCTAGTTGAGATCTCAGAAAACTAAATATTTTTTTACGTGGACTTGGTGTGATAAGTTTGAGAACCACTGTTGTAAACTGACCCCACTGAAAAATGGGAAATTATGTTACAATAGGGCAGTTCTTCTATGATCTACTGTGTATTTAAGATGACTGTGCATTGAAGTTTATCTATATATAACACCAGAAAATAAATACCTGCACACCTTCTGTTTTGAGGGGGATGGACCCTGAGGACGGAGCACTGGAGGCAATACTTAAACTTCTCCCTTTAAAGTTTAATTCTGAGCCAGAATAAATGACAAGTGCGACAGAGCATACAAAGTCCTCCTCACTCCTGTGTCTCCCCTGCTTATTCTTTTCCTGGATAAAGTTTGATATAGGCACCTCCTTGGGAGCTTCTCAGCAGTTTCTGTGTCCCAGCTTGGGACTTGTTCATCTTTTAGCTTCTTTTCCATTTTTGCGATAACTAAAGATACGATAACGTCCCTCCTCTTCCTCCTCCTTCGGGCTTCCATAGAATTCAAATGAGAATGCAGCAGTGGAGCAGAAATCTTGCTGGGGCTCAGGTGATACTAGTGTCAGGAGAATTGGACCGAATCTCTGAGTGCGTATGAACTTTTCTGTGTGCGTTCTCGCCAAGTGGACTAATGCGCTCTGTTCAGTTCTGACTCCATCTGGGCTCCATGGAGACACACAGGCAGCAGCAGCGCCCCAGGTCCAACACACACACACACACGCACACACACACACACACACACTTACAACACATGCACCTACAACTTCTCCTTGCATATCTTTTCATTCTTTTTTTCCTTTTCCCCTCTTTGTCTCTGGCTCTGTCTGTCATGTGCTTGCCTTAGGCCGACACATAACAACAGATGGAGTAAAGTGAAAGCCTCTGGTCGGAGCACACTGGCGCAGACACGCGTACAGTGCTACGGGCCAGTCAGCTGTCCGCCTGCTGCCGCCCTGCTCCACAGCATGTCAGACTCAGGCTCTTATTTAATAGCATTTAAATCAACTGTTTGGACTTGTTGTTTACTGGTTTTGCACAAGAGAAAGTTATCAAGGTTTTGGTAATGTCAGTTTAATTTAATTAGGGAATGAATACTTAGAATTGTAGAATTATAGCTGTTTTCAACAAGCTGGGTAATGTATTCTTAATGATATGATATCCATTATCTTAACTAGACTAAAGTTAAAATTAGTTACAAGCAAGTGATGATGAAAATTAATTTCCCAATTGTTTTAGAGCTGTTGAAGGCATTTTATCTGTATTTTGTTTTTATTATTATTATGAAACGTGAACAACAGTGGGTCACAAGCTATTCCTTATTTACCTTATGCATTATGGAAGCATCTTAATTATTCACTGTGATGAGTTTATAAGCATTTTTCACAAATTTCAGAGGCCAGAGCAGAGGATTTCCATCACTGTAACAGACATAAAGTAGCATGCTAACTAGGACCTGACTGATTTTTGGATTTTTTTGTGGCCGATACGATACAGATAAAAGCTGATATATTTGATGATGTAAAAATTTACTGTAAATCTTCAATTGACTATAAAACTTAGATCTGGCTCTACTCTAAATTGGGTTTATTTAGACTACATTTACTGTTATTCTGCCTCTTTACAGTCATATTTACAGACAGTAGGTCGGCCTGATGGCAAATTTTGCATGACATTCTAGCCAGTAAAGAAAGTAAGTAAACTACTATTAGCCTGTGTGCGCTGCGGTAATAATTGTGCGTAAATGCCAATCATTCACAACTCTGTTCACAACTCATTTACATGTCAATGCATGTCTAGTAACATGTACAGTAAATAGTCACTTAAAAAAAACAGGCTGTTTATGTGCCGTAGCTAATCGCTAACCAATGACAAAGAACCAAAAATAGCTTCAGAACTGACACATTTGCAACATTCACACAGGCTCCTCTCAGTCACTTTTATTTATAGTGGATAAATGGATCAGACCACAAGAGCATTTAAAGCAGCACCTCAGTGGCCACGTTTATATTATATTTTTTATTCCATATTAATTAATTTGGAATTAAATTATTCTCCTTCGAGTTTACATGGAAATAATAATTCTGAATTAAGATTTACATGGAACATGTTAAATCCAGCTATGGTGAGTATTCTTCTGTCTTTACTGCCGTTGCACGATCTCAGAGCTTCTGCTCCAGGCTGATGTGCAGTGAGTTGTGTAAAGTTCTAGGCTACATTCTGCTGTTTTATGAGCTCATGATGATAACTTGGGATGAGGATGGTCTGCGGTGTTAACGGGGAAACTCTGTACCTTTTGCAATTACATAGGCAACGGGAAACAGAGATTTGGGGACACAAACATGATACAAACTTTTTTCACTATATTGCAGTCGTCGTAATTTAATAATTTTTTAAGCGGAATAAACATGATCGCAGAATTAATTAATTAATTCTCCTTTAAAATCAGAATAAACCATTCACTTAATTCAGATGTAAGTTTAATTCTGAAGAAGTTTAATTCCACATAATCATTGGGAATTAAGTGTTTACATGTTCTTTTTAAAGCGGAATTAGTTTTTATTCCGAATTAGATTATTTTTAGTTGGAATTAACACTCTCATGAAAACAGGGCAAGTGTTGCACACATGGATCTTGTAAACAAGCACACGTGAGTGACATGACTTTGGGGGTGCGTTCAGGGGCAGTACGGCATCATGCACACAGACAAATGACTCCTCTGATAAATATTTATGCAGTGCCTCATATTAGAACATTTATCTGTCTGTAAATTGGATTAAAGCTCCTAAGCTTTATAACAAGATATAACATGTCCATGTGGACTATGTATTAGCAAGATGTAGGCCGATAGCTGATATGTCTCCAAGTGCCCATATCGGCCGATAATATCGGCCAACCGATGATCAGTCATGCCCTAATGCTGACAGTACACTTTCTGATTATCAGAAAAAATGCTTTATAATTAGATACTGATATTACACCGCAAGCCTATTTTGACCCGAAGAGCTACTTATACAATATATTTGTACTGGGGCAAGTCATATTTTGCTCATATACTTGGGAAACAATCAGGAACAGGGCCTTTAACCATTATTTTACCATTTCATTTTGAAACAGTCAAGTAAAAGACTGTACATGAAAGCCTCTGCAGTGGCTTCTGCTTTTAAAGTTCTGTTTTTAATCAACACAGCCATCACATTTATGTAGCAAATTCACACAAATACAATTCTGAGTTTTGTGCTTAATAAAACTTTACAGTGTACCATTTTGGTGAAACCTATACTACATTATAAAGAATGGACCTATTACGTCTTAGATTTTATTGAGTTCAGATCCAGCTTACAGCAGCAGGAAGCTTTCTCCTGGACCCTATCTGTTTCTCAGTGTTTCACTTTCAATCGAGGCAATTTTACTTATCAACTTAACAGGCCTAATTTTCTGGAGCATCAATAGGCTTTAATAATCTACTTTTCTTTTGCCCCACATCCCTAAGTAACCAGATGACCTGCTTTCTACCTTCTTCTGCCTTCTTCTGTGCGGTAATTCCACTGCAATATAACAGAAAAAACATGCAAGTTTAAACTATAAGGCCGTGAAGAAATTAAGTTCAGTGAAATGGCTTTATTAGCTTATCTCAGAAATGCTCTTTGAATAAAATGATTGTCGTGTTCTTTTGTCCTATGAGCTAGTGTTTTACTATCCATTTATCAATGTTGTTTTCCAGTTGACGTCCTCCATTCACTGGCTGTCATTTATGTCCAGTGGAGCGCTTTCTCTTGGTCTTTTTGTACTGTTTAACTGTGAGCTTCCTGTTCCAGTGGCCAGTTTTGTGCCGCCAGCCCCAGAGCTGTAGACTAAAAATGAATGGAGATCTTATCACTATTATCTAGTCTGAAAGTGTTTTAGCTACCATTTTGCTCCGTGACCTCCGCAGTGGAAGGTAATTTGGGGGTCTAGGATGGGGTTGGGAGGGCGGGATGGATGAGCAGCGGGTCTCTTTAGGACACTGCCTGTGTTTCAAAGCTCTTTGGGAAATAGCCAGAGGTGAGGAATTTCTATCCAGCTGCAACTAAAGCAGGAGCCTGGCGCGACACGGAGTCAGGAGGGAGTTTAAAGGGATTATTACCAAAGAGCACGGGGATGACAGCATTGCGAGCAGCCACCCGCGTCTCTGATGGCCAAGTGATAGTGAAGCAGATCACATGAGACAACTGACCAGAGAACATCTCCATTACTCTTTTCTCTTGTCTCTTATGTGCTCTGTGAATGCAAGCAGCTGAAAAAGGAAGTGACTGTTTTTAATTAATTACAGCTGGTTGTGTTACTGCAGAATGCATAGTATGATACAAAGATTTATGATAGTGCTTTTTATGTAACTTATAGGAAAAGTGAGCTATCATTTTCATGTGAAGCAAAACATTTTGTATTAACAGCACTTAATATAATACTGGCTCCAACCTTTAATTTTTATTATTTTTAAGGTGAAAATCAATTGTATATTTTGTAATAGAGAAAAAGATTCATAGAGGTGTGACCAACTGCCCCCTTGTTCTTTTACTTTGACAAGAAAATCAATTTTACCATTTAATGCTCCCAGCACAGCCATCTAATCCAACAAGAGGAGTTCTCATAGACAAGACCATTCATAATTACTGTCTTTTTTACTCTTCAGTGTTCCCACTGCGAACGGTAACTCACATAAACATTCAGCTTATTAACACCACCAGCTGTCACAGTCCATCCCACAGTCACTGTCCCCCCATTCTGCTGCCCTTAATAACATTAAGGGAATCATTCAAGTGTAATGTGTTTCATTCTGAACCCCCTCAAATATTTCAAGAGGCAAATCTTTCCCAATGGAAGCTTCCAATTAAATACAAAATTAACCCTAGCAACATAGTTCCAGTTAAAAAGGTGTCCTTGGTTAGTGGCTATGACTATTTTCTATTTGTTGTAGAATAAATTGGAGTAGCCCAAGAGGAAGAGGCATTTAGCTGTAGTTCTAATGCAGGAGAACCCGAGACATGGGCCCTCAAGACATTATATATATAGATATTGTTCATTCCAGTCCAGTCTGGCTATGCTTCCTTTTTAGGGCGTATTATACCTTTGATGATGTTTTTGCATTTGCATCCAATTACATTACCTAAATCAGATGTTAGAAAATAGTGACTCTTACTTGAGTTGTAGTTTCCCCAAAATACCTTTTACTCTTTCTTGAGTAATTTCTTGGACCACCTTTTCATATATAGATAGAATATATTGTTACGACCCAGCTCGTTTGGGGTGAGGGAAGTAACAAGAATAAAACCAAGATGTAAAATGGAATAAATTAAGTAATGTTTAATTAACAGGAGTGTAAAGGTAAATTAACAAAACACTAAAAATATACAGAAAACAACCTAAACTAAGAAACAGAACAACAGAATAAACAGAGTTTTGTGCCAGAAAAGGGGTCACGCAGGCTTACACAAAAACGAGTGGTAAAACTTAGGGACACACACTAAACTAAAACACAAGTTCCCCAAATTAAACCACATAAGCCCACAAACAGAATCGAGTGACCAAATCAAAAAAGGCACAAAACAGAATGAGACTAAACTACATACACGAAACCAAAATGGCAGACTGGCCACCAAGGCCAGCAGCCCCAAACAGGTGCTGGCAATCTTCTTAAATAGGGGGAGGTGGCTGCAGGTGAGGTGGGCGTCAACTTGCTCCACCAATCACAGACCAGGACTCCTGCAGCAGGAATCAAGAGAACTCTGCAGAAATATTGCAACTAAGGCCTGGGGCCGTAACAATATATAGAAGTCATATCATTGTGAAGTAACAGTACTCTTACTTGAATACAACTTTTGGCCACTCCCTCTGGGTTACAAATCTTCCCTATTTTCAAAATGTCTCCATGACTCAGACTAGACCCACATGCGGACAATAGTGAATGATTACCAGAGTATTAACTCTGGATTGTGGAGAGAATTTTCAGATTTATGCATAAAAAAAAACTTCACTAGAGACAACTGAGCAAATGACAGGCTCTTTCTATCTCATGCTGCCTCACAGTTACAGAGTATAGCTCACAAAGACAGACAGTGCAGTGATTAAATGTCTCTAATTGGTGCTTTTAAAGACAAAGAGTAGACAGCTTGTGAAGCTGGGGCTGCTATTTTAATGTCACTTCCAGTCGAGGAGCGAGCTCATTATGCAAGTCATATACAGGCGCCTGTGCACTTATTTATGTAGTGTTTGTGTGTGTAGGAAGGTATCTATACCATTGTGGGGACTAAAGTAAGTATACCCATTACATTATGGGGACGTGCCTCACTTATAGGGGCAAAAACATCTGGTTTCAATGACATAAATCTAGGGCTGGGTGATTGGGGGAAAATAAATACCCTCATATTGATTGATCTTGATTTTCCATTAGATTCTATTTAGTCGTTTCAAAAACAAAATAAAAATGGCTTTTAGTATTGATTTCATGAACATAAACAACAACAGACTTTTAATCTGGGCCATTTAATGCAATAAAAAATAAAATAAAATAAAATAAAATAAAAAAATCTAATTTCTTCTTAAAGGTGCATTGTGTAATTTTTCTTTTTGATTGTCCATCAAATGCTTTTATTTAGTTTAATTTTCTTTTATTGGAATGCCCCTTGTTTTGGTGCCTCTAAGTGAATATGGCGATGTTACTGGGACTAAATATTGAGGTAGATAATGGGGACAGTTAAAGAAAATAAATTTTAAAATTAGTTGAATCCAATAAATTGATGTCTATTGTATGGTTGTAGCGAATTGAGTTTTCCAAATAAAATACAGCGATGAGTTTGGTATGGGCATTTAAGAATAAATCTAGAGTTAAAGAGAACATTGGTTTGAGATATATATCTTGTGTATTTTGATAAATTGTATCAGCATAGTCAATGATGGGTAAAACTATTTGAGTAATAATTTTCTCTATGGAGATGTTATTGTTTTGTATGGAATGCTTCACATTAAATCAGGTCAAATCTGTGAAATGCCTGTTTTTTGAGCTATAAAACAACCTGTAATTTAACAAATGCAAGGTAGAGCAGTTTAATGTCATACTGTGGAACATACTAGACAGAGAAATGAAATAGCTATTGAAACAAGCAGGTGATGGACCTCCAACAAAGAAGTTACATAATGTATCTTTAAATCCTCCATCTGCTCCAAAACACATACTTTTGTTGACCTCTCAATTCAAAAACCCCAACCATATAATTAACTATTAGACATAACAGAATCTCAATCTCTTGACCTTTCGATGAGTTGCCCAGCCCTACGTAAATCCTTCATTATTAGATCAACAACATAGTTTATATTTCAGATATGGATTAAGAGAGATGAAGGTTAGGCATTAGGTTAAGGTTAAACAAGTAGTAACTATAGTTAAGAATAGGATCAGTCTCCAGAAGATGAGAAGAAAACCCAACAAAGCATAAGAAGCTAAAAGATTGCATTTGATGGGAGGCAGAGTGTATGGCAGGTGTACTGTTGCATGCAAAGGGTGAGTGAGGTACGGTTCACCTGAGGGACGTGGATCGATGCTCAAATCGACTGGTCTTAGGCTGATCCTCCATCTATGCGCTGTAATGAGGCTGCATGGGGTTTCAAAGTTTTTAAACACTTTAATGGATGTCTTCTCAGCTGTGACGGAGGCCCCTCCACACACCAGCAGCTATTGAACCATTATTATGCTTTATTTACTGCAAGATATGGGCTTAAGTGTTTGATCTCATTTTATTATCATTTCAAATGTTTTACTCAATGAATGATTCTTAAAAATGTATTCAGAATATACAATAAATAAAAGGTGGTAAAAAGTCAAGAAGACCTTATAGCCAGTACATTTTACGAGACAGCAAGGCAAAGATCCATGGAGAGTATCAGCTTGGTCCAACTGTTTAACTTTTTGTCTGTACTGTTTTTTGTTTTGTGTTATGGTATTTTTATTTGGTTACATTATATAAAAAATACTTAAAAATTAACATTAGAATTATTTGTAAAAAATTGAAAGTTGTAATGAAAGCATTTAGTTTAGCATATTCTAGATCGTTTTTAAATTTTTTTTTATCACACATACTGGGGCAGTTTAGCCAGGTTGGCGCCACCCAGTGCCTCTGCTTAATTTCATATCTCTCCAGCGACTATCAGAATACACTAGACGTTTGCAAGAACCCAGGAAGCCATACATTCTGTATTGGCAACGTTTCCCGAGATCGAGGATTTAAAGCCACAACAAAGAGAATGTTTGGTGAATTTCATCAAGGTGAAAGACGTTATTGCCCTTCTTTCTAAGGGATTTAGGAAAAGCTTAATATACTAGTTAGCCCAATTAGTGGCACATTACATACATCACGACCAAATAGCAGTCATTGGTTAAATAAAAAACGTACCCGCCTACCACTGAGCGAACGAATTCTAACGCTGCGAGGTCACACAATTTCTATGAAGTGAAACAGGCTGATGCGTCAGGATAGGGGCAGTTAGCACCAAACTGCAATTTCCATTGCTTTAATCTAAGAACTGAAAGCTCATAAACACTTTAAACTGATTTAACACTAATTTGGCCAGTTAATGCATTTTTCCTTTGGAGTTCACAATTGTTTACATTAGAACCAATATGACAGCAGGTTTTGTAACATGTATGTATGCAGTTTCAAAGTGACTGCAGACAAAGAGGTAGAATATGAAGGAGAACAACCAAACTATAATAATAAACTTTAACCTGAGTATTTTCTGCCATTAACCAACAACCACAATTCATTTGATTATCATATACTGTTCTAGATCATGGAATAGTTTTTGTGTTTGTATTTTTGCCATCCTCTGAAATTCCCAGCCCCTAGTCTGGAGTCTGCGGTCTGTTCATCTCGTCCACTGGAGCTGAACTGGCGGCTGAATCACAACTCCAGGACCTTAGATGTGTGTCATGGTAACCATACTAATACCTGTGGGCAGGGGAGAGTGGGGCGGCTCGGTTGGTGGCTTGGCAGTATGTCGACTTTCACATGCATCACAGGCTGAGCACACATGTTTCTATATGGAGTTCTGTGCTTGTCTGGAACCTTCACTTGTTCACTCCTTCAACCTAAGAAGAGAATTTAATAAGAATACACATTTATATATGAGAGGATATCTGAGCTTCAATAATGTAAACACATGACTTTAAAAGTGTAGGCCTACCATTGTATTTGTAGCGAAGTATCTTGTTAACATGCCAGCTTAAATGTTGCTTCAGTTGCTTTTTGCTCTGCTATAATTAGAGTGTTTCATGAATGTGTAATTGTGTGATCACCGTAAGATGCAGAATCGCTGTCACTTCTCTGACAGCCTACCCCAGACAAACTGCTGTGAGCATGTGAGCAGGTAGAACCACAGAATATAACTGAGGTGTGAATGAAAGATTAATCTAATTCTAAAAGCACTCTTTAGATAATTAAAGATGAAAGCTATTTTTAACATCTAGACCTTTGCTGGTTTGATATCATGTATCTCGTGATTCAAATAGTTTCAGCATAATGAAAACTGCACATCAGTGCTACTTCTGCATATCGAGCTATAGCAAAGTACCAAACATGGAACCATAAAGGGTACCATTCCCAAACATGGAAAGCTGTAAGCCAGGGGTTTGTCCAGTGTGAGTGCAAACATTCACACTGTGCTTGTGGTGTTCGTGCGGTTTATGTTTTTTGTCATGTACCCTGTCATGTACCATTTTACCCTGTAAAATGAATGAATAAGCACCATCACGAAACACATTGCAGATCCATGTTTAACTTGAATAAGTGACAGAAATTTTGAAGCCTCTTGTGTCCTGTTGTCTTTGCAGCTCCACACTGTTGTTTAATCCAAAACCTAATGGAGTGTGTGTCACTACACAACTTATATCTGGGTACTATATTAAGGTGTTTTTTTGTTTTGTTTAGTTTTTTTAGCACTTAGTGTTAACCGTGTCTTTGTGTGTGAAGGTGTGAGTGTGAGCCACAGAACACTCTAAACTCCGCCCACCCAGGCACCAGCTGTGCAGAACTTTCATCTTTACAATATCTTTCTAACACATCTCCGGGGTGAACTGCCATTAAAATTGCTTTAGAATTAGATGCAGTCTGGTTTTGTCACTATGAGCAGCTATTACATTGCCTGGGATCTAGAATACATACTTTATGAATACTTTACAAAGATGTGAGTCTGGTCACCAGTGAATCTTCGCAAATTCAAATGGGTGTGATTGATAGGGGCATGCACTGTCCGTCCATGTCAAGACAAATATGGCTGCTTATGAGAAAAAAATAAATACATAAATAAAGGAACAAAATATAACAGAGAACTGAAAACAACAACTCATTTCAATGAGTGAGGTGAGTTCAGGGGTGAGAGAAATTGGGTTTTATTTCTAAATGACAGGTGACCAATGAGCTCCTTTGTTTCGCATGTGTCACTGAAAAAAACAAACCTGATTGCATGAACATGTTTGTTTCTGGCTTGAGATGCAACTGAGGGTGTGGGGACCAGACTGATATCCCTCTGTATTAAAAAAAATGGGTGGGAAAATTTTGCTTCACAATGAAATTTGGATATAATCCCTTTTTCCTATTACTTCAAATTATGTACTTTGCATAACTAAAAGTGAAGAAATCATAAATACACACAGTTTAGCTAGATTTGCAGATGTCTTCTCCTTCATCCTTCTCTGGACTGCACAGGCCTGATATAGAACCATCCTACATGCAGGATTCAGTTTAGAGTTCGATGGCCTAACCCCAACTCACTGACCCAACATCTGTTACCACGGCAACAACATCCCACTCACTCCACATTCATCTCCTCCCACATCTCCTCAATTCAAATTTTCTTTATTGGCACTAATCTTATGGTTCTAACAGCCAGTTGTCTTTGAGTTAATTGTCTTCTCATAGCTGCAGATACTTAATTATGATGTGTGTAGGAGATGAGAACGTACTTAAATGTTTCAGAAAGGTCTAATTAAGCTGCTTTTAGCTCACTTTGCATCTCTGTTACAGCAGCCACTGAAAAACTTTTGGCAATCAGTAGTTTCTTGTTAAATGTGACACAAAGAGACTCATTAAACGTCATCTCTGTAAGAAGGATGGTGTTTTAACATTGTTGTTTTTTTGATGATCACTATATAAAACAATTATAATTAACGCTATTACGGACAGTTTTTTCATATCAAGTCTGTAGCTCAGTATTTGTGTGTTATTGTGTGTTAAAAAGTTATAGGTTAGGTTAGGTTAGTTAAGGTTATAGATGAGTTTACATATGGGCCGTAATTGTATAGATCAATAAGGTAGTGTCAGAAATTAAAATGAGTATGCGACTTGGAGTTAAGAAAAGGTGAAATTAAACAACATTGCCATGATAACATTATAACTGTTATGCTGTGCAACTTTTCTGGATGGTCTACCACCAACTGGTTGTCAACATGAAGATTTTATTGCTTTGTTTATAATGAGTATGGCATTTACATAGGAATGCACTGACCCAGCTTTTTCAGTTCTGATACTGATATTGATACTATGGCTTTAAGTATCTGGTGATGTCTGATATTAACCTATACCAATATAGGGACTGAAAATGACTCTCAAACACAGTTTACCTTTTACAAAACGTGTCTAGTTATGTTATGTAACTGTTTTTATCCTTCACGTAACTAGAGAATAGCTTTGTGTGACTACAAGTTCAAACACTGATGAGACACCCTGGGCCTACAGTCAGTAAATACTCTCATTGCATTAAAGAACAAACCAGGATATCGGCTGGACCATCATGGATACCCAATCAAGCTAATTTCGGGATCAGCGCTCCCCTACATTTAAGTTATCTATCTCCATGGAAACAAGGTGACAAACCCTCCACCAGAAAAAGACACATAGGGCACCTTTAATATCCACACACATTAATTATGAGTGCTCAATGGATGGAGCATTTACAGTTGTGTATACAACACAGCACAGGCCCTGTCATTTAAAAGCACTGTACAGTAAGTCATACAAACACAAATTGTCCTTAAATCCCCTTATTAGGCATTTTGGGCAGTTTCCCTGTTTGCTGGTGCCCCATGTGGTCGCCCATTAACTCCCATTTTGTGGCTAAATGAATGAATTAGGACATGTGACCAAATTGGGACATGGACTTGGAAACGTGTGTGGGTACAGGACAAGACCAGAGTGAGAGCAAATGAGCAGTTTAATTGTCTCATTAAAACATTTTGATAAAATTAAACAGGGTCATTACATTGAGACATACTATATACAGTACAGCACAATTTCTGCTGTACTCTCACATCCCATTTCTTCCATTGTATTCAAACTCTGGCCTATTTCCTGAAGCTCCATTAAATATAACAGATAACAACATAATAATTGTCAAATGTTTGGGGGTTGACCTGAGGTGCATTAAGGCTAGTGGTGAATAGTACAGGACAGGACTATTTGAGCTTCACACATGTGTTGGTAAAATGACAGAACTGGTTCAGCCCACAGCTCCACTCGTGCACACGGCCGGACAGCACTTCATCCCTGGGCTGACATCTTCATAATGAGTCACATTATTAGCCCCGAGGATGGACACACAATGGAGGATTACCTTAATAAGTGGATTAAATCACACTTAATCTCTGAATTAAACGTCACAGATGACACTTTTGTGCTGCAGATTTATAATATCCCCAGTGTTCAGGGATAAGGGCATGTCATCACGGACTTGAACGGAGCATTTTCCTCTGTTAAAGGGGACATATTATGCAAAATTGAGCTTCATGAGCTTTTAACCAGGTTATAATCGTTTCCCATCATCATTAGCTTCCTCAAAATTGTATTTTGACGGATTCATGCATGTTTGAGTTAAGGTTAATGTACACTTTATTGTCCCCATAGGGACATTTGTCCTATTCATTTGACCCATCCTTCAACAACCTGTCAGGAGCAGTGGGCACTATGCCTAGGGACCCTTTTCTGTTGAGATAGGTCAGGACTACCTTAGCTGGAGGACTTTACCTATGTTTGGGTTGATGGGGGAAAAACGAAGTGCCCAGAGGAAACCAGACACAGGAAGAAACATGCCAACTTCTCACAGAAAGGCTCCGAGTTCTTGTTGTGAAGTGTGAGTTCAAATAGACACTGTGTTGATGAGTAATCCTGTATTCTCAAGGTATTTAATAGCTGTAAAAGATGGTTTTCATCTTATAGCATGGCCATTTAAAAAGTAAAAACATATTTTAAAAATATGTTAAAACTGCTGCTTGGTACGCTGAAATGGCACTATGAAGACCCAAGGCTTCACAGCTTTAAACAGTCAATGGTCCTGTTTCTATTAGGCTTTTTTAGATCAATATTAAGGTTAACAATGAACAAATGTAAAATTATGATCTACATATACAGTTAAATTCTAAATACCAGAGAAAATTAAATATATCTTCATTAAGCTATGTGGAACAAAGACAAGCATGTGAAACAGGTGCATGCAGGTTGGAACTGGTGCAAAAACTGAGCGTGGAGACGAGTGATATCATAATTTCAGCCAAAATAAAATGTGAGGACAGTGATGAGGCTGGCTTTGGTTTAAAGAGAGTCAGAAGAGGTAGTATTAAAGAAAAGAAACACAGCTAAAAGTAACAGAATGTTGTTTAGTATTAAAGCATGAGTATGATTCAGGCTGTAGGAACTTGCATCTTTAATTGTATTTATGTACTCTAAGTGAAAAGAGGTTATTACAATAGTATAGCTTATACTATGTGGACTACGTTATATTGTCTGCTGTCTATTTTGTCCTAGAAACTGTTTGACACTACTTCAATGCAACAGCTTTATTAAACTAAACAAGAAAAAGTTAAAAATATAGAGAGAAAACACACATCGAATAATTCATTAAATAACGAGTGTTTATGAATGTTTCTAATCCTATAAACCAGTCTAATTAATTAATTATCTTCCATATATGTCCTGTCTCTCTGTACTGTGTTAGTGTTTGAAGTACATAATTTATGACTACAGAGAATGTTTCATTCGAATATAAGAAGGCACAAATCCTTAATGGTTGTTTTAATAATGCTGGATTTTCCTCTCTTTTCTAATTAAGCATCCCCAGCTAATTATTTAAGTCAAGTGCATAATGTGACTGTCTGAAAGAGAATGTTATGCATAAATCTGTGACTTAAATAGCTGTTTTAATATTAGGAAAGGTCTTTTAAAGCACTCTACCCAAGTCAATTCACTGAAGACAAATGTGATTTACACAAGAGGTTGTTGCTTTTATGAAATATTTTGTATAATTTTACTCATCAAATTAGCAGCTATTGTGATGTGGATTTTTTTTTTTTATTTAATCTAGACCAGTTTGGTTCACAAAAAAATGAGCATGCAAATCACGCATTCCCTTCACCAACGAGACAAAACATTATGGGTACAAATCGTCAATTGCAACACTTCACTGTATGCGGTTAAAAAAATTTGTGTCTTGGTGTATTTAGTATGACATTAAATAAATGCAGTTAATACCAGAATTTGCAACATTGCACATGGCTGATCTGCTACTGTAAAATTAGAGCAGCATAACAGCAGTAAGACAGGCCTATAGCTTTCAGAACTTTTTCAAACTTTGCTAGATTTGACATAAGAGTTCATTAGATGTTTTTAAAGAGCAACGTAGTGTAACCTTTTCCTCATTACCATCTTTCCCAGCTATGAAGACACCATTTTACTGAGTCAAAACAGGCTCTACGCTTGCTAAAACACTTTTTGCTTTGCCCTGCCACTGACATGCCCCACTACGATGATCAGACGGCCACAATCCACCAAGCCGACCGCTAATGCTGGGTCATCTGAAGCATCGCGCTCAGTCAAGGGAACAGGGAGAAACAGATGGTCAGAGAGGCAGGCGTTTGTGTGACAAAATGTAAAGAGATTGGAACATACGGAGGCGTAGACGAAAGAAAAGAAGAAGAAGGCAGGTAGCGGAGAACAGAGAGTGAGCACACGAAGGCAGCAGATGGAAAAAACAAGACAGGCAGCAAAATGAAGATGTTATATAAATGCCCCATCTGCTGGTTAATGGGACTCACGTCTTCTCATCCATCTCCTCAAGAGCCCTGTTTGCACTGGCCATTAAAATGTACGCTATAAGACAAGTGGACTCAACATTACGCCCTGCACCTGGGTGACTGCTCCCATCCAAACTTGAATGGGTGCAATCGGGGCCAGCTTATAACAACGGCAGGCAGATGTGTTTTTCATGCTCCAGCAAAGAAATGAAAGAAATGAGCTGCTGCAGTTGTCTGGGTGAAGTCACTTCTCCTGCAAATGAGAGTCTAAACGGATTGCCATAAAGTGCTATTGTCAATATACCATCAAGATTTATTTTTCATTTGTCCATTTATCGCAGCTAGCTTTACTATTGCAGTAATGTATTGTATTATTAAATTTACAAGATAATCTGATCATTTGTGTTTGAGAAATGTTACTTGTTTTCAATTCAAAGAAATAGCTTTTTGTTAGTAATAATGCCAAGGCCAAAGCAGACTATCCAATATTATTACATCTGAATAATGCATAGTATGACCTCTAAACACAAGCGCAATATTATACGACAAAATTCATTCCAAGGACACAGATTAATATTCTGGACACATTATTTTATTTATACTTTATGATTTATGAAAAGCCAAAAGTTATCTTAAAATGAATTTACTGGGACGAAATATGTTATGAATGTATCTGATCAGTGGAAAAGAGATAGACTTTTGAATATAAATCTGTAGTGAGTCTTAACACAATTATTTCAACCTGTTGCTGTGTACACAATTCGTATCTTTAAAAAAAAATCTTACTGTCATTCAATTTAAGAACTAAATAATCATTATGTCCAGACTAGTTGCACCAAATGGAATAACGGTCTAAGCCTGTACATTATGCAGCTCACTGCAAATGTTTTTGATCATAAAAGATAAATTGGCAAAATGAATCTAGATTAATTACCCTCTCTATGTAAATCAGATTATTTGCCTGCATTTTTGCCACAGTGATGGATATACTCAGAGCGTGGTACATCTGGACTGGTATTGTCACTGTTCTGATGTAAATGAGATGACAATGACATTTCCGGCACAGTGTGACCATGGTAACAGCTCTGGGAAAATAATGGAGTGGTTAATTTTACTGTGAATGTGAGAGCACAAAATTATATGACAGCTGTCCACTAGTGATAAAGCGAGTCAAAACATCTGCAGCACCCCCACGCTCAGCTTTAAGATAGCAGTTAGCGTTAAGCGACGCCATGGGTTCCCTAAATGTGCTCCCGGCCTAGGCCTTAATGGGTGTCAGTGTTTGAACGACAGCTTGGATGGTAAATAGCATGTTATCCAAGTTTTAGATCAGTTTCAAAATTGCAAAATCAACAAGAAACTGTGAAACTTTATACAATTATCCAGATAGAGTACATAGAGTTTAATCTTTCCCCACTTCAACGCTTCACATTTATTGTACTAAAGCTTTAAGGTAGACTCTGCTTGACTGTAAAATGATATTCAGTTTATAACTACAGAGAAATCCAGTTCATTGATTGAACAGTCAGCAGTGAATCTGATAGACACTGTCCTTAGGCTTTTATCCTCTTTTATATACTTGTGCAGATCTCTTCAAGGACAATGCAACAGTATTTTATATATTATACACTGTATAATAGAGACACACAGCAGCAATTAAAGTGTGATTCATGGAAGAACTGTATCAAGGTTATCTTCAGATAAGACAAAATCAAGTCAGTGAGTAAGATAGGTCTAATAAGAAAGAGTAATGTGCACCAACATTTAAAGTTAAGAAAAATTAAAACGCACAAGGATATGAGCAAATTAGAAGACTATTAGGAAAGCTTGGATGGACTGGTGAAAGTGGATTTGGATTAATTGTGGTGCACAGGTGACACATACGTACATGGTCTAATCTAAATACAAACTTACTCTGAGGGTAATGTGTGTCTAAATAAAAAATAAAAAAAAGTTACAATTCATAAATACATTTCCAACAGGGTTCCAACATCCCTGTAACAAAATTTGTCCTCTGCATTTGATCCAGTCTTCAATGAAAGAGGGCAGTGGGCATTATGGTGCAGTGCATGCAACGAGACCCATCTCCAAATCTTGAGAGCTAAATTTGCTGAGGGCTACTTCACTGGAAACGAAACACAGTGTGGAAACCCAGCGTGAGAGCCCAATTAGATGTAGGACACAAAAAATACACCCATTATCAAATCTATTAAAGTCAACCTTAATCTTTCCAAAAATGTCTTGGAATCACTTTAACTTTATTTTGAATAGTTTTTTCCCATATTATATATTATGCAGCACAATTACAATTCACTGTGACCCACCTTGAGTATGGGCCCTGACCCAATCTGTGCTGGCAGTGGTTAAAATAATTGAAGCACATTTCGTTCAGTTGCCAGCAGATATTTTCCTCATTTTCCCATCACTTGACACTGTTTCTGAGTCTGTACTTGTGCTCATTAAATCCCGCTCTATCACTCCCTCTGCCCAGTCCTTATTAAATATTTTTACACCTCTTTTCATATTATAACTGCTGCTCACCTCTTTGGCAGCGTATAGTACCAACCTCGCCGCATTCAGATAGACACAATGTAAAATCACACTCGGCTGCATTCACTTGATAAAAATACGAATTTATTCCCAATTAGTTTTAGTCAGTATCGAATGCACATCTTCCCAGTGTTTATGTGTGTGTGGTTGTCTGAATATAAACTGATAGCCTCATTATTTTCAAAGCCCGCCTTCATATCTGGAGGGGGCTGGTGTCATTATTCACTATTTACATTCATGAACCCTTTTCATTAGAAAGATTTCTCCTGCAACGCCATCCACTGCACCCAGTCTACATTGTCCAGTCACCTCAGATGATAATAACGGGCAGCCATCTTGTGTATTCAAAGCTGCACCCTTCCATTATGAGATTTAATGAACTGTTTTCCTGTTTTTTTTTGTTTTTTTTTTTTTGTTTTTTTCTATGTGACTGTAGTAGATAGCAACTCTGAAGAGACTGTTAAGATTCAAAGCTATTCTCAGCTTTCCCACTACTTGTAACTGTTGCATATGGAACAGCTCTTATCTGAACAAGCATAAGATAATTGGTGGACAAGTTTAGAGTGCTATGTGAGAGAGGGAGAGGGAGAGAAAGAAAGAGAAAGAGAGAAGAGAGGGGGAAGGAGAATGTCTGTGCGATGGAAACAACAAACAAGTATGGTGATGTCTTTGGCACAGCAAGACAAGCCCCAAAGCAAAGTCAAACCAAACTGAACCATATTTTTTCACTTTAATTAGCAAAGCAGAATTAAATGCATCTAAAGATATGGTTTGCAGTGCACTCACAAGTTCCCCGCATCTCCATTGACACAATCTCAAATGGTTTTATGTTTATGTGTATGTATGTTATGTTACTATGGAAATGCAAATTTAACCTACTTTTTGTGTTTATTGTGCACTGGGTAAAGAAACACAGCAGTTACCAAGGTGCAGTATTCAAAATCAATTTAAGAGGGGTGTTTATTATGTATGTGCGGTATGGTTCACGACTCCATCCATAAAAGACATGTTAATATTGATCTTAATGCATCAATAACTATAAATTGGCCTCAGGAGGGGAATGTGAGCAAATGTATATTTCTCATTGCTTATGGCTATGTTTGATTTACTGCAGTGTGTTACAAAATAGTCTTTTGGAAGAAGGAAGGCTCCCTGCTTTTGGTATCCATGTGAACAAATGCTTTCTTTATGGGTGTTTCATAAATCAAGCATATACAGGGATTAAGATACAATATACTTTAAAGCTGCCTCTCCATAGATCTGGCCAGTAGCTTTGCATAAGGCTTCACCCACTTGTCTCCATGGAGATAAATACTTGTAAGAAAAGGCAATAACATAAATATATAAAAGTTACACAGTTCACGTTAATTTTATGTAATAGTCTAAGGTTCAATATGTAACATCACCTGCATAATTCCACTGAAATAGAAAGTTAAAGCCACTTCCGAACATTCTCCATTCTCCATAGGTAAGTTTTATGCCATACTGTGGACAATTTTAGCCAAAGGAACAACATTTCCATGGAAACAAGCAAGAGGAGCCCTTCCAGAGGCCAAATCAGTCACGTTTGTGGAGATGCAAGCCTGCTTAGAGCATGTTTTTCTATGTTTTTTAGTTTTTTTTTGGCTAAAAAGTTGCACAGTCTGGCTTTAAGTTTAATGGCTTGAAATAATTATCACCATAAAAGCATGCATAGGGCTGGTTGAGGAGAAGAAAAGGCAATGACGAGGCTAAACATGAGTCTAATGTTTATATGTGCAAATTTCAGGTCAGGAATATCACCTCCAGGGTCACTTTGCTGCAGTGTGTGAAATAATTTATTTCATTTCAACTTCTATTGAGCATAATGTCTCATTTACATTTTCCCTTAGACCAAAGCCTTTCGTTTGCATTTCCCCCTAAAGTCAAACTCATTGCTTTTGCATTCTCTGTGCCGACCAATCGGTTCTGCTGCCTGGGCCGCACTCATGTGAAGGATGAGTTGTCAGCCAATAGCAGTCTGTCTAGGAGCGGGAGCTAAGATGTGATTGGACAGCACTTAAGGACGTTTGTGTTTGTCTCCCATCTGGACTGAGGTTTCCATAGTAACCTCCATATTCAATAAGCTGCTGTTAAGTCATGCTCCACCTCCTGGGACTACCCAGCCATTTTACGTATATTTTCAAATTAGTTTGAGCTATTCATCACTCAGGGCAAAGCAGAGAGAGGGGCAAATGAGATAAATGCTAAATGACTAACCCCCAAAAGTACAAAAAAAGGGGTTTTGAAACTGTGAACAAAGACAAAGTAATTATATAATGTTACTGTGTCTTAGATAAACATCTGATTCTCTCTTAAGAATAAATTAGTAGAGCTGGAATAAATGACATTCTATTCCCATTATTAGCCTATCTCAAAATACAGTAGCATGTCAAGCGAGTTAGAGGCTGTTGTCAACCAGGATTTTAAAATTACAATAATTTGAGTACTGCAAGTTTTCAATATGGCATTTGAAGCTGCTGATGGTTTGGGAAAAGAGTTATAATGTGATGTCTAAACTAGACCACAGTATCCATGTGTATATGCAGCATTAGAAAGGAGAAAAAGCAGTGAAGAGACTTGTAATACAACTGTGCTGTTGATTTGTGTTACTGAACTCAGAGCTGTCAAAGAGAAGGAGTAGTTATTTAAAGTTAAGCTGGGCAGATAAGAACATAAGGGTAAAACAAAAACATCCATAGTGAACTTGAATTCAAGTGCGATTTCAAATAGCTGTGCCAATAATTGACACTTTCCACTTCAATTTTGCACAAAAATATCTACATAACCTTAAAAATACCTGCACCAACCCTCACAGCTTCCACCTTTGTGATAGCACAGCCCATGCAGGCTATAAAAGGCTAAGCGCTGGTCAAATGGAGTCATACCTTGACATTTGCTTGAGGCTGATTAAGTTCATACGGCTGTGAGTGACGGGTGCCGAGGGGAGCTGTTTTAGAGGCAGGGAGGTTTGATGCCTCGACCTGTGGTGCTTACAAAACAAAGGCTGGATTAATACAGACATTTGGCTCCTACCACTAAACGTCAGTCACTGGGTTTTTAGAGAGGTATTTTTCCTTTCAATTAAAATGCAATCGACAGTGCCAATTATTGATCTGCAGTGGCGCTTTAGTGCTTTCAAAACACTCACCTGTCTGAGTATAATACTGTATAAGACTGGCAGCTGCTTGTATGTGTTTTATGTTTGCAGGGAAACAAAAGGTTTAAAGTGACGCCTGCAGCGTTTTGTTCTCTTTGTTTTAAGAAGCAGAAAAGACTCCAACTACATGTTTGTAGTTTTCAGCTTTTGTTCTGTGTTGTTTTTTTTACAGCATGTGCAGTGAAGGTGATTAAACAATGAATGCATTATTATGCTGTCAGGCTGTACCATTGATAAAAATGTGGGCCTCCAAAAATGCCACTTGGTAATTTCAATTTTAAATCAGGCTCTGAACTCGTTAACTCTGGGAAACAGCTCTTTTTCACAATAAAACAATCAGGTTTCATTCTCACCTTTACCTGCTTCTTTTCATTTGCTCCTCTGCTCTAATCAGCACAGCTCCTCTCACTGATGAACTCTATTACCTGCAGTGTGTATGTGTGTGATTGTGCGTATAAATTTTCAACACATTCGCCATGAACTGGTCAATTTAATAAGGAAAATGTCTTATATGATCTTATAACCCCTATTGTGTCTCGGCTACTTATTTTAATAGATGTTTCCATGTCTCAGAATAGTTAAAGCGTATGTCTGTACTGCACTGAAAAAACATACATCTTTTCTGTGAGCAGGCTTACATCTTCAAAAACTTTCAGAAAAATATGTACTTCCTTTGGCTGTAATCTTTCACAACATAGCATAAAATGTATCTTCACAGAGAATTTAACTTTATATTTCAATGGAATCATGCAGGTGACATGCTACATCCAGAAAGTACCTTCAACTAAACTAAACTAAAATTAAAATAAAATGTGAAATGAGCAGTTATAGTATTGAAAAGGGCTTTTGTTAAATCATAGTTTACTAAGTCTGAAAGTCTTTAGGACATCTAGTTTATATTTTACTATATTGTTTGTCTTAAAGCAATACAGCAAATCTCTCTAGTTCAGATGGTTCACTGACAGTTGCTGTAAATAGTTTGCTGCAGTGTTACTAAACTGCTTTAAGCACAATCATTATTCTTTTCTATAATGGATTAGTTTAATTTCTGGCCATTTTCAAAGCAACATTACTTTAGTCAGGCTTTTAATTACCCCTTGTCTTTTCTAATAGATCTTTATGTTCAGGTAACGCACATTTGCACTTACTTGGCCTTTGGTTTTTCTTTGCTCACTCCCACTCTCCTCCTACAGCAGTGGTCATTTACATCAGAAACATATTTCCATGTTGTTGGATAAAAGGATCCTTTGGCAGGTTGTTAAGATGACTCATGGGTTTAATTTGAGCCCAAAATGGGATGTGCTCAGTTGCCAGCATCTATCCCGTCTGCCTGCCCGCTCCTCATTTAAAACGCACAGTTCCAGCTGGATACGGCCCATAGTGAGAGTGTTAATGAGACACATGAGTTATAAAGTTACAATGTAATTCTGTTGTTTTTCTTGTCAGATTTGTTGGCCGTGCCCAAACATCCATACGCTGCCATGGAGAACTGGGGCCTGAATGTGTTTGTGGAGCAGAAGATCTTACTGGACGCGGAGGTGTCTTCATCATCCTATCAGATGGAGCTGACCATGGTGGTGGTCCACGAGATCTGTCACCAGGTACACACACTGATGAGAAATAGAAATTCAGAAATACTTCATAGATGCTTAAGAATGGAAGCAAAACATTGAACAGATCTGGGCCAGGGCTGGGCCATACAGCGATCTCCTCACTGGCACAGTCTGCTGTTATAGTTACATTGTTATTCACTATATATTTGTTTAAAGCAGCTGTGCTCAAACAGACACTTTGTGACAAACAATATTTTAAACAATTTATTGTTTTTTATGATGCTGATAACCTAGACCTGAGTACAGTGTTGCGTTTCTGTATATTTTTTATAGTGAAATGACATTCTGATTCAGATTTGCCACCCACTTTTCCTATTGCTTAGTCTATATTAGGCTCTGAATGAGTGACACTTAAGTGAGTTAACCAATCACACTGAAGTGTTTACCTTCTGAAAATGGCATTATTTACCTCCTAAAGGCAATAGAAAATAATGTATACATGAATCGTGATAAAACTGAATCCAGGATCTGTTTAAATTTCATATCATTTTCACTGTGTTTCATACATTAAAAATGTATTTGTTCAGTGTCAGGCTTATCATTAGTATCAGCTATTGGGTTTAATTGATGCTTATAGTAATTTTGTTTTATTTTTTTATTTGTTTCCAATATATTGTAATAATGTAGTAATTATTACTTGGAGTGGTTCAGTCAGCTAAATGGGACAAGATGAGACAACAGAAAAGCCTTCTAGTTGAAGTTTTTCTGTAAATGCATTACCCTTTTTGACTGCAAACACTGCAGATAATTGACTGTGGTCACTTCATTTTTCTCCTTTAATAATTGATGTTAAGCTGTTTCACAAGACTTCACAAAACAGTTATGGCCTGACCTCATGTACTGTTTTTATAATCTTATCAAAAGGTCTAATGCCCAATATCAGCCAATTAACTGAGGAAAAACCAAGACACGCTGTGACCATTCATAACTATTAGGGGGAAATGACCTCCAGAGATTTAACAACTTAATTCAAAACACATATTCATGTCAAAACTAAAGTAAAGATCATTTGTTTTGCTATTGCTGTAAAATATGCTGAGAAGCAGTTTTTTTTTGTTTTTTTTTGTCAACTGTGGAAAAGTGCATATATACTGTTTGGTAAAATGTGCCAACTTTCAGATTAAAGGTGACCATTGAGATGTTACTGTCCTTCCAAGAATGTCCACCAGTATGCCATTATACTTACCTATCTTGCATTTATTCAATTACAAATGTTCGTATGAGTTTTTGCTGTTAAAAATACCTTGAAAAACAGGCATTCTTAGCAGGGTCTCCTCTGATGTTCTGATCTGTAACTAGACAGATGTACTGAAAATTTTACTGTTTTAGGCAAAACAATAACAACATAGACATATGCCACTGGGTTAGTGCAGGTTACACAGAGCTCCTTTAATCAAGATACTCAGTGTAGTGTCCGTTTAGTGTCACTTCTCTACTTTTTGCTATTTAATCAGCTACATGACAATCGACCGAAGACTGTAAAAACAAATGCAAATTCTGCCTCTGCAAACTGAATGAATGTGATAGAAGTCAAAACCACTTCAAGTGAAATGTCTGTGATCCGTGTGTGTGTCTCAAATCTACTCAGCTGCGAAAATACGCCGAGACGTGATCCTGTTTCCACCATAGCATGTAGAGCATGTGACAGGCCGACAAACACAATGCAGCAGAAATACATGTAAAGGACTCAGTCAGTTTAGAGGTTACGGCGGCACAAAGGGCATTGAGAGAGGAGGGAGCTGTTCACTGAATAAGAAAACAGGCTGAAAATACATTTGGATTGATACAGTGACAACGGAAGTGAGTGGAAACAGATAAATAGGTGTGAATACTGATATTGCACCAGTTTTAACCAGATTCAGTTTGAACTTGTTTCACTTTTATTAAATTGTATCAATTTGATTCTTGTTCCTTTTCCTTCATCCCCTTTAGGTTAAGTGGTGCCTACAAGTTAAACAATTTAACAGCTGAGTGTATTGTGTGGAATATATTGCAATTTCAACCATTGTGACTTGAGCTTGATCCAATTTTATATTCCTCAACAACCCTACTTATCTGTATGAAATGGAAAAGCATACCTGACCAGGAAGGTTATCCTTGGCCGCAGTGTTAGCAGACCTCTGTTTGCTGTTAATCCATCTTCACCAAAGGGAGTAGGACTGGATGCGGCATCTCCTCCATCTCATAACACGAACAGTGATGGACAGTGAAACAATGATTTAATGAAGCTTTATAAATAAGCTCATTATATTTAAATAAATAGCATGGCTATTAAAGTAATAAATATAAATTAAAGTAATAGGTGATCATAGTGCATGGCTAAATGCTCTAGGATTGTTAGTAAGTGTCTGTCTTTCTGCTACAATTCAAAAACATGGTGCTCAAATTTCTGCCTTGTGTAGATGAATCTGAAGATTTGCCATTGTTCAGGATGTACTCTGCCCAATCCCCTTTGGTAATGGAAATAAAAAATATTCTCAGTATTCCCAAATGGAATCAGAAATCAAAAATGTGGCCAAAGATTGTGCATGCAGACTATTATTCATGAATGTATCTACAGAAACATGAGCAGACCCTTGATTATCAGTACAGTGTGGAACAGTGTGCATTGGAAGCACCAGATCTGCACGCTGGCATTTCAGAGGTTGGTATGTCAACACTATCTACATAATGAGAGGCGGTCTACAGTTTTAACTTGGCAAATGAGCTACTACTGCTGTGAGAAATGCATGCCTCTGGTTGGGATCATTACCAATGAAACAGAGGATATTCATTGTAAATATCTTTGTGCTGTTGGCAACAATGCTGCATCTCTATTTCATCTCCTCTAGGACGTGGCCTCAGACACTTACTCCTTTGTGGATCTAAGCTGTCTTCAGGCCAGTGCAGCTCCACAGCCAAAAGCCACTGAATAACAAGCTTCACAATAAGATTGCCCAGCCAAGACAAATAATACAAGTTTTTGTCTTGTTTTGGATCTCTACACGTTTTCTTTGGCTTTATCTCCCCCTCTTTAGCTCTAAGAAGAAAGGGAATTGATGAAGAAAGGTTTTTTGTTTAACTTTGCACTCAATTACACCCAAAGCTATTTACGTGTCGTAGAAACACTCCAATACTTACTTTTCCAACTTTAACTTTTTTTTCTTTGTAACGAAAGAGTGAAATTTAGATTTCAAGCTTTAGCAGTGTACTGAAACCATGCATTTTTATCACAATCTACTTAAAGGTTTAAAAAATATATGGATAGGTGTTTTGTTTTTGCCATATTAAATTGATTGTTTTATTTTTCTACATGAGACATAAATCTGTAATGCAAATTAGAGCCTAAAACTTTGGACTTACTACTGATGCTGTGACAATGATTAAACCCATGGGAAGGAAACACTGCCATTTTGCATTTAAAGTAGGTTACTCCCCACACTAAACTCAATAATAACTTATGAAGCTTGGAGAAGTAATAACCACTCCTTAATTTCAAATGTCCTAAAATATAATTAAACATATGCATTAAACAGCATTCTCAAAAGTGTTATTGGACAAGATTTGAAGATGTGAGTGTCCTGATGGTGTTATATAAGCAGGTTTGGGCTGCTTCTGTTGTTCTCAGGGGAACAGATGGAGCATGTGGATTCAAACAGCAGCAGACAACCTGATGTGTTCCCATCAGCCGACACAAACACAGATGTTCAACACAACAGCCATTCACAACACGCACACGACAGCACATTGAAGAGAGGCCACAGTTTACTTTACTTATCTACTCAGCTGAATTTGCAAGGATCAAGTGAAATTATCAATCAAATATTTGCATTAGTTGTATTTTGTATTGATCACAGGTTCCTGAAAAGGTGTTAAAATACTTTTTCAAACAATCAAAACACCTTTTTGCTAATGTGTGCCTAGTGTCTCCATGGTAACTGGTGAGCATTACAATAGCAATACAATGTAGAACACCCCCATCATGATCACTGCAAAGTATCAATTATACACCCTTTTGTAGCAATGATGAATACACAGCTAAGCCTGCAGGAAGAAAGTGGGTCAGAATGGTCTGATACTCACTCTTTGACTACAAAATAAAAATAATAAATAATAAATGTCATATATAGACATGTCTTCAAGCAACCATTGAGTACCTCCAAACAGTGAAGGGGAGGAGTGCATACACAATTGTTTATTTGTTGGAAATAGAGAAAACTAGAGTGGAGATTGGAGGAAAAAAACTGAAACGTAAACATATATTAGAAAAAAAAAAAAAAAAAAAGAAACATTGAATGACATGGTGAGTCTAAACTTTTGACAGATATGAAAAATACAGTGGCCTATTTGCAATCTTAGAGAAAAGAAAAACTATACAATGCAAATATAATACATAATACATTTTCCCATTTTCACAGTTTATGGTTGATGAAATATATGATGTTCAAAAATACACCAGACTGCTGTAAATTATATCTGTTCTGCACTTTCCAATTTCCATTTCAACCCCTGTAGTTGTTAGATTTTTCTAAACATTCTTTGAAAAGAAAGTGTATAGTTTTGCCTTTTTTTAAGTCTCTTTTTGGCTTATAGTGCATTATTTAAACTTAACACAGTTAGTATTCGTATTTTTATATTCCAAAATGGCAAGGCTAGAGGTAATTGGTCTGGCCATGTTGCTGTTCAGGGTTGTGGAGTGCACGGTGGGCTGGAAGTTGATGACAGCACTCCCCTCACACCTAGAGGCAATTTAGTAAGCTACCAATTAACCCAATGTCCTCCGAATGCGTCTCTTGTTTTGTGGGAGGAGTATGTGCAGAATTGGAATCTGTACACTGTCTACCCACTACCTCTCACTGTGAGCCCCAAACCATTATAATGAAATGAAATGACGGCTGTCCTCCTGTCAGCAGGTCAAATGGATTCAAAATACACCTCACCCAATCTGATTCTGCGGTACATCTTGTTCTGCTGAAATCCCCCCAAATTAGCTTCACGCACATACAGACACTGGGGGGAGATGAGCATATCTGCCAGAAAAGGCTTTTAGTTTGTTCCTATCAGCTGTCGGTTAATTAAAAGAGACAAAGAAAACATTGGGATGAGATTCAAGCCAAGCAGATTTGCGCTCTTCGTCTGCTGATCTCTCTCGTTCACACGTTAATTCGACCATATGCACGAGGACACTGGTGATGTGTGCTGAGGGCTGCAGCAGAGCACGGCCGCCCAGCACACATATGTTCACAAGAATACACTGAGCTGCTTATTACCGCCAGCAGCTCTGCAAAGTCTATAATCATCATTTATTCTCTACTGCTGTAATGCCACCATGACACCAACACATGCTACACTGATACACTGGTTTAGTATCATGCGGATATATTCTAAGTACTTTCAAGGAACTATATGTCCTCTATATGTGGCCTGCACTCTGTTGTAAAAGTGTACAACATAAACCTGTATATAGAAGGCACACACTGAGTTTTTCTCAGTATATGGACAGGCCTTGCAAGAAAGTTCAGAACCTCCAGAATTGACGCACTGAGCTTCAGAGGCTGCAGTAGCACTGATTAACGATTCGTGGCCAGTGGTGGGTTTTAGGTAGTGATTGAGATTAATTGGATTTCAGCATTAAAAGTGAGGCTCATTCTGTTTTCTAATTGAAAACCAAAACACAAAATTATAACACAAGTAATATGTTATAATTTAGTGTTTTTTTTTGTTTTGTTTGTTTGTTTTTTTTGTTTTTTTGCAATTAAGAATAAAGCAGCATTAGATTTTTTTATCAGTAAAAGTTATATTTGATTTGAACATGTTTACCTAGTATCTGGGGATACAGATAGGTCAAGTGTTTAAAACTTAAAATCTTGCATACATCAGAGCAGAAACTCCAAATATTTTAAAATAATTCCATATTTCTAGCTCTGAAACAAATTTAACTTTACTATCATCCCAACACAGGTGCTTATAAGCTTGGGAAATTGGAAAGCGATACATCAGGAAGGGCACCCAAAATCAAATTAATTACTGCACTATTACATAGAAAAGAGATTAATGCCACATTCATTTATTGAGTAACATGTCCAATAGAGTCAATATCTGAGACAGAATAATCCTATCAAAAATTGCAAAAAAAAAAAAAAAAAAAAGCTCCATTGCTTTACACTTGTCAAAGCACATATTTCTTGGGGGCATTACATTGCCTGATACTAACCTTTACAATACTTAACTGGCTTAAACCTTACCCTGAACTTAACGTTCACATTAGTAAATTTTTTTCAGACATGATGATGTGAATGTGTATGCAGAATTTAGTCCCCACAATGTGATAAATAAACACCCACTAACAAACTAATGAGCTGAGGCAGCGGTGGGACTCTAATAAAACATTGTTCATTCACTGCTGTCCCAACATATTAAATCCAGTAAAACAGCTACCATTCTTTAAGTTATTCCTCATGTTATAAAAGATTATTCTTGGAAACACCTAAATAAGCCTAAATAAGCCCATTATTACCTTATAAAGTAGTGCATATATGACAGCCTCTCTAATATACAATGTGTGTGTGAGGCAGCGCTGTCAAGCTGCATATTTTCCTGTGCACTGTTTTGGTTCAAAGTGGATAATTTATTACTGCAGCCAGTGTTTGCATAGAGTTCATTTGAATACAAGGAGTCATTAATCATCTCATTGTTGGCTCCCTCCACCTGTCTCGCACTCATACTTTGCTGTTTTAAAACTCCACCATCTTTCCCACCTTTTTGTACTATATACATCTTGCCCTGCTGTTTTCTCACACCAACCGCCTCAAGTTATTTTTCTCATATTTAGCCTTTTTCCAGTTGTCGTTGACTTTTGAACTCTCAAAATGTCTGCTCAAATGTCTGCGATTAGTCTTACTGTCTGAAATACGGTGGGAAAGGAAGTTGAAAAATGCAGTCCTTAAACTCGCTAATAAAAAGTAAATGAGGAAAAATTTGTGTTAGCTTGTACCTGCTGCCTCCTCCTCCTCTGCTGCACTGTTGAAGGACACGGAGGAGTGGTCGATATAATGCGTGACTGGAATACAGTTTAAAATAGCTGTGTGCCTGACTGTGTATGTGTCTGAGGCTAATTAAAAGACCATAAACAAACATCTAACAGCTACTGTGTGTGTCCTCCAGTGTAACAGCAAAAGTGAGGAGTGGCCATGTAAATCATATTAGGGAGGCACTGTGACATTGTGCCCATATGGTGCAGTTTAGCTCTCCCTATAATGTGTGCAGGAATCCATATTTATGAAAACTACTCATTTCACATTATTTATGAAAATGCGTGTAAAAAATGGCCTTCACTAAGCATAGTAAATCATTAGGAGAAATCCATGTGGGTGTACAAGCAGCATTGCATAGTAGGAGTCAAATGGCCAGTACAAAGGGTTAATATTAAAACCAAATTAAATTCAACACCATGGGGAGTTGTGCATTTCAATTATTGCAACAGACTTCATAGAGCACAAACGTAATTCCTGTTTGGGCGTGTACAGCTGGCAAGTTGTGGATGTAGTCTTTGCTCTTCTGATGACCTTCTTTACTTTTGCACTTAAGCCGCTATAATCAGGATTTCTAGTGTGGATGCACTGAATAACTGATTTTAAACTGTCAAAACAAATACAGAGGCTGTACGCAACCAGCTGGTATTGTAACACACTAATTAATTAATGAGTCAGCATTTTAACTTGAAAAATGTAATTCATGATATACAGTTCATCTAAAATTATTATTTATAAACAGATGTGGGTAGTCAGTTATATTTACTCCTACTTGAGTAATATTTAGTTCTCGTGTGAGCAAGTCTATAATTGACAAATCTTGATGATATTGATGACATTAAATGATTTTCTCATGTTTGTGTTATTTAATGTTTTATCCTTATATAAGAAACTTCAATTCATAAACCAGTTGTAGCATTCAAACAGTTACTTTTAGAATTATTTGAGTAGTAATTTCCTCCAAGAAATGACTACTTTATTCTTTTAGTCGTATTATTTTGAAGTAATGCTACTGTTACAGTAACAATTTTTGACTAGACTTAGACAAACTCACCTCTGATTCTAATGTATGTCTATTTAAGAGTTTAAGATGTTATTTTGAGCTTAAAGAACATTGTTCTAACATAAATATAAAGGGCACACCTCTGGTATCTGCTTGCTCTTATTCTGTCCACTGAGGCTGTGTTCTGCTGTTCTCTCATTTGTGGAGCCTTTGTTTCTTATAATTGACAGAAGGCTTCAAAGTGGGCACGCTGAGCTGTGTTGGCAGAAATCAAAGGTTTTAGGTTGTAACAGGCTGTTTTTGTGTTTCATACTTTGTTGTACAATTTAAACACCACAAAATAATGCAAACATTCATATGATGTATAGATTTCAAATTAGATTTTTTGCTTTCATGTGCTGACAGAAAACACAACATAATTTCCAGTCAATAAATGCTAAATAGATGCCAAAAATCAAGTATTTATTTGAATTTCCAAGACTCTTCTTCATGTCAATTTCTCGGGTGCATTCACACTTGTCCTTACTTGGTCCAAAGTTGAGCTCAGTCTCCTGATGTGGACTTTGTCTGGTCCTAGTCTTTATAGTCCTGTCTAGTCCAGGTTCAATTTGAAATTTAGTCCTGGTTAAGTCCTAATTTTAATGGTGAATGTGCAAGTGCAAACATATACAGTATGTGTTACTAACCTGATACAGTCCATTCAGTAGAAGTGGAACAAGATTAACAAAAAATTCTCAATCAACTATCTGGTGACGTAGCAACGTTATTATATGGAAGAAGGAGAAGAAAGAGAAAAACCCAGGAACCTGGGCAGGGAGCCACAAACATTAGCGGAGTATAAATGTATACACACCGCAGCCGCTGAGCCGATCGCCAGGACTACACCAGGACTGGACCAGGACTAGACCAGGACTGAATCAGGACTGAACCCGGACTAAACCAGGATTGAACAAGGACTAGACCAGGACTGGACCAGGACTAAGCCAGGACTGGCCCAGGACTGAACCAGTGTCATTAGTGGAGTAAAAATATATTCACACTGCAGCTGTTGAGCCTATCGCTTCCGCTGATGGTTTTATGTAATAAATACATTAAAGTTACTCTCTCAACCTGGTCTGCCATCTTTCTGGGAAAAGACCGGAAAATGGCAATTGTTTCCAGGGCAACAGATCTCCTGGACATGTCAAGTGTTTTTCTCCTGTTCGTCCACAGCGTTCAAGACATGCATCAGGGGCGTATAAACTCAAATGCAAAGGCATCAAAATAGAGGCATCCAGGGTGTTTTTTTTTGACTGAACGGGCCTTAAGAGTACCCATAAATTACAGGACATGTTTTGCTGTCCAACTATTGGTGCAGTTTACTTTTACTTTGTGTTTAAGACTGCTTCTTGTCCAAACTCTGGAAGTCCTTGCTAAAGTAGGTGCCATAGTATATCCTCTCCTAACCTTCCTATAAGTATAACTCGGAAAGCCTTGCTCTGTATTTGAAATTAAGTTGCAAACTGTTGGAGCAGTTGGCTGGTGGCCATGGTGAATTTCCCCTCTCTCCCTCCTCTATTCTGCAGTAACACCACGATTAATTAAGCAGGAGGTTTGAGAGTTTGCCTCCACTGTTTCTATTATCTTCAATTTCCTCATTCATGAAAGACATTTTATTTTTGCAATATATAAAAACTTCTATGGCCCAAGCAAGAACAAAGACCAAGTCCATATCGGCCATTCAAACCATGTCAGAAATCAGATTCAGTCGTGTGTACCAGAGGATGAATATTTATTAGAGAGGGTCAGACGAAGGGAGGAAGAGACGATGATCAAAGGCAGAGATGGCTTTGTTCTAGGGACTAACAGACAAATGGAAACACAATAGAGTAAGAGAGACTATAGGGCTGCATAGGCCCAAACTAACACTGTAGTGGTAATATTACTGCTTTGCCTTGAATTTCAGAGATGAATATCTTCCTTGCATCACCAAGTAGTGCATATTTATTGCACTAGAACTGGAATTGTTTTAATACAATATGTTCCAACCTGTACCGCTTCTAATGTGTTATTCCTATAATGAAGTGAAGGTATAGAAAGCCATAAAAATGAAACCACAAAAGAACAGATTTTTAGTGCTTCTCAGTTTACCTTTTTCTGAATAAATATCTGAATTCAGTTTCACTTGGGGTCAGTGGGCAGACCAGCAGAGCGTTTTCTATCCCAGTATTTCAGTGGCTTTACAGCAGATTACTAAAAATCTCCGTCTGTCTGTGTGGTCCGTCTCACTCTCCACTCTTCATCACATCTAACTTCCCTCTCTCAGCACTCCTGGATTTTCCTCTGCACTTTTAAAAGCACAGCTACGTATGGCAGATTTCCATTTCAAATACTACCAAGTTGATTTAAGATTATAAAAAATGAAGTGTGCCAAAGTGTGTCAAATTATCAATACCCAAAACTGATATTAAAACCTGCATATACTCATCTGAACAGTTATCAATACTGAAAATCACAGAAAAATAAAAATAAAAAATTGGACCATTCCTGAATAGAAATGAAAAACTAACATAAAATCTAACGGTAATTTTAGAAAGTACTATGACTTTATATTGCCTAAAAAGGATGTTTTTTATTATCATTATCAAAATGTCTACTGGGTACAGAGACTTTCCCTTAGCACTGAAATTGAGTTTAAAAATTGAGTTGTAGCCCTAGTCTGCATTATAAAAGCAAATAAATATTGGCAAAACTTCCAGTTGACTTAGCGGTACGTACATCTAAGAGTGATTAAAATTTTATTGTTGAAAAAGTCCCCCATGTGTAGACTGTATCAGCATGACTCGCGTTATCTCATAAAGTAATTGGATGGAAAGAAGACCTACTTTGCCTGGCAGCAGAAGACATTTTCAAAGCACCAAAAACAAAAAGGAAAGATTTAAAAGTAAAAGGTTTTGGGTTTGAGGGCTGATTTGTTTTAGTGTAATGGTTTAAAATAAATGACTGAGAATTATTCAGCATAAAGTACAAAGATTTTCCTGTAAAACAAAATATTTTCCTTGTTTTAAATGAACCATGATATAAATAACAAATGCACAGCGCAATTTGTAATATACCCAGACTCCAAACTCTCGTTAGATGAAGGTGTTTAGTTTAGGGCTTTATCATTTATTGCAATCAAATCAAAATTGCAATTTCAAATGCCACATTTATAAAATCACAAGGGTTGCAGTTATTTGGCTAATTAAATGTCCTCTGCAACCAACAAAATATGTTCATGGGAAAATAAATCTGCTAACCCTGTATCAGTGAAATGTAATGGATTAGTTAAGCAGTTCATTCAGTAAATCTAGCTGAAGTTGAAATATTTTTCTTTTTTTTAATTATTTATTTTTTTAACAAGGTGCAGCCATTTATTTATTTATTTTTGGCTGAGACAGTACAATTAAATATTGCCACCAACCTGATAACCGATGTTGATGCACATAAGGCTTCCAGCCAGTATACAGTATTTTTCCCTGTAAAAGAAGAGTCTGCACATTGTATAGATTGATGGGCATTTGTGGAAGTTATCACAGTGTTAAATATGGAAGAACGTTTGATGATTCCGCAGGTTTCTCAGTTTAGTTTCCTCCTATCTTATGAATGTGCATGAGTGTGCATCTTATACACTCACATACTTTATCACATACTTTATCATAGGGGAACAAAACTTCTGGCCAGCATATTGTTTTCCTGAATCTAGCTAGTGTTTTTTTTTTGTTTTTTTTTTGTTTTTTTTTTCAGTCCCTCCTGCCTTGCCAGAGGGAATAGAACCAGCGCCTGTTGAGCCAGACAGCAGCTGAGCAGTCTGCCAGCCCCCATAGGGTGGTCAGTCTGAATCTAAGCCCAAACTCAAACCAGACTTTACCAAGAAACTGTTAGTATGCATGTGAGTATGTGTCTGCCTCAGATCTCCTTCTGTTAGCTGCACGGCAAGTTAATTTGATTTTTTGGAAGGAATTTCAATTGCTATTTAGCTCACAATAATCATAATAGTAAAAATGCAGCATGTAACTTTGCTGAGTCCCTTCCTGCTTGTCTCAGTGGACAGGTTATTGTATGGAATCATGTCTGTCTATGACTGATTCCATTAGAGGTATATTTATTGCTAAATTAAACCTTGAAAAACTTGCTTTCTTACAGTGAGTGGGATTGCCTTTACTTTGCCTGACCAACCAGTCCATTCTACTTTCTGTTCTAATCCAGAAGTGTCTGAAATCTGACCATAGAGCACAAAAAACCCTTTGTCCAGTTTGGTGGTGTTTGTTTTTACCCAATGTTAGGGAAAATAAGTGTTAACGAGTCCTAATGAGTCCTAGGCAAGAGAAGTTTATTTACCATCAGTCCTGGACTTGGACACTTAATACTCAACACTGCGCGATAGTATCGGCTGTTTAAGCCTGACTATGCTTCCACACCAGGAGGTTTAAATAGGAACCAAGGACAGCTTGGAGACAAGCTGGCCAAGATAAAATCAGAAGAGCATAGCATACCGCTTCTGAAATGAGTTGACCAAGGAAACTGATAATGTTAAAGAAGGACAAATTCTGCAATAGTTGGATGATGCCAGAGCTAACCACAGAGAAATGTCAGCAATGAACTGGAGGTGTCCTTGCTAAGACTATGCAGGGGATGCAAAATTCCACAACACATGACCAGAGCATGTGCCTCTCCTCTCTTACTGTAATCCTCATGTCTATCACATCCTCTGGAATTGGTGAGACAGGATACAATTCCAGGCCCACTTGCTTTTGTTTTGTCAAAGCCTGTGGTTCTGGCTATCCAGGTAAGCCCCTACACAGATCTGACCTGTAACTTGGACTGCTGATGTCACTTGCTTATCTTCAAGGAGCATGCAAACCAATAACAGACTACAAGCAGGCAAACAGACCCAGAATAGTTACATAGTTTTATTTGTCTCTTCATTATGATAAAATACATTAACTTCTGTATTAAATGAGCATGTGACCATCCTTTAACTGGAAGTATTTTGGTTTGAGTGCCACTATAGTTCAAACTATTGATGTTTATTTGGGCAATACGCTTCACCCACTTTGCCAGTGTGAATGTGGTTTATGAATCAATGATTTTTGGAGGTTGAAGAGGCAGTTGTCAAAGATTAGCAGCCATGTTTCTTCGAGTCAGGCCCATGGCAGCTGTGGATACAAAAACACCTGTCACCATTGAGTGAACGAGCAATACATTTTACAGCGCTTTGGGCATCTTGTGTTAAATGTGTGCTAAATAAATAAAGGCATTTTGTACTTGCCATCAGGTGACTTTGACAAGGGCCAAATTGTAATAGCTGGACTGGCTCAGGGCCGCTCCAATCTTAAGGGGTGTTCCCTGACTGCAGTGATCAGCTTCAGAATCTAAAGTGGTCCACGAACGAAACAAGGGTAAACAAGTTGAGGTCTGAATGGATGGAAAGGCAGGGCTATAATTCTAAATAACATTTAAGTTGAAAACAATACTATACTGGAGCAAAGCCAGCAGTGCCTATAAAATGAATGGCACATACACTTCTCTGAGTCACTTATAAAAACGTGCTGTGTGTGCACTTCCAGGGGACAGGAGCTTTAATGAAGGTTTCAAGTGAATTTAAAGGATTTCTATTCTTTTTAATATCACTCGGCTTAGAGTCTGCAGCTCAAATTTACAGGGAAAACTCTCCCTCTAAAACAAACCTGGCAGAGACACGGTTTTATTCCCAAAGCTTGTTCTGTGTAATTCACACTGGGTTGCCAGGAAACAGGTCTGGTCCAAACTCATTACTCTTGCAGCCATTATCAGCACAGTCAGGTCTACTTGCGCTATATGTGCCCCACCTATCCCAACTTCACTGGTGCTTTGTTAACCGAAGGATCAACCCGGGACACGGCAGCATCCAATCACAGGCTATCAGTCTGTGTTAGTTAGACTAGAGGTGTTCCAATGCTCAGGGTCAGTGGGAAGTTATTGGTTAAAACTTGATGGAGCACATAGGGCATTGGGGGTTGGATGGTAAAAAAAAAATCTGTTACTGGAAATTGGTTATTTTGTTATGCTTTGAAATTGTAGGACAGTATTTCTCAACCTGTGGTATGAGTTTCTCTCAATTTAATTCACATTGTTGTCCTTCTTTGAGTTTGTTCTCGTTAAGAGGTGCTGTAGTCTAGGTGAAGTCCAATTTTAGACCTAGTTTAGTCCTAGATTAAACCTGGAATAGTTTTGTTAGACCTGGTTTCGATCTGGTGGTACTGGGAAGGAAGGCTCACTTTATGTATCCACCTTATTCTTCCCAGCCCACTTTTACTTTACCGACTGCTACTGACCAGCACTTCTGTTCATGTTGGTCCTTCTGGTGAAGTGGGAATACTATTCATTTCAGTGAAGAACTAGAGAAAAGTCTTGCTGGTAAAATATGATGTTAAGTAAGATGATTTGTGTAAAATATTCAATGTTTATGTACACCAACAAGTCAACAATGCAATCATTCTCTGGGTGGCTTGTAAACGGCTTTGTAGTCTGTATAGAACTAATTTGCTGTCGAGAATGGCAGCTCTATGCAAAACAGCACACCCGCGAGGAGGGGTATATTTAATGGCTGCGCCCATGGCAACATTGAACTCTGTAACACTACTTTTGATAGCTATTTATATTATATAGTATGGTTCCTTATAATAATCACAATACAAATAAACATATCTAAAATCTGAAAATACAAAAGCTGCATTTGCTATAGAAGCTATAAGTTGCATAGTGCATCATTAAATAAAAAAAAAAGAGAGAGATAGATTCTATTGCTGTCTATTGCATGTTTTATTCATTGTTTCTTTTTACCTTAGACCCACCTACTCATGTCATGAGAATAATAACACAACTGTCAAAAGAGTATCACTTTTAGCGTTGCAGTCCCAATTACTTTTGGCACTTTTTTTGTTGCTGTGGTAAAAGTTTGATATCTTGTTCTGCCCGCAGTGGTTTGGAGACCTGGTGACCCCAGTGTGGTGGGAGGATGTGTGGCTCAAAGAAGGCTTCGCGCATTTCTTCGAGTATGTTGGCACCGATTTTCTCTTCCCAAAATGGAACATGGTGAGTCAAAGTTTACCACTCTGGTTTTTACCCTTCAATTTAAATTAAACATGTTTTTGAATCTTTTGCTTCGGGGATATTTTCATTTTCACCCCAGTAAAGGTCTTAATACTCACATTGAAACACACTGGATGAAAGTACACTTTAAAGGTCAGATATTTTGCACATCTTGAACTAGGACTGCAAGATTGACATTGGCAGTAAACTGTTTTGAACTTGAACTTTGAAGACATAGGCTATTGTAATCAAATATACATTGCAGTTTGAGTGATCATAATTATGGTATGAAAATACCTACCTGTGACGTAATCTACAGATATTTTCTGAAATGTGCATGATTGGAGGTTCATCAGTCTTACATATAGACTGTGTAAATAAATGGACATAGCTAACACACTAGCCACCACATCCCAAATAGGAAGTTTGCACGCAGGCTCTTCCGGCTCCTACTGACCCTGACTCCCATTGGCTTACATGGGAGTATTGTGGCCCCTCTCTCTGAACTGCTGCTGTGAACCTTGTCATTTTGGTCTTAAAATGTTCGTATTAATCCATCTACATGATCCTGGTGTTTTTTTCTCGCTACTTTGTCTGTTAAAAAATAGAGCTCCTGTAAGTGTGGGCATCGCGAGCTTCGTTTGAGTGGAGCTGAACATTATGGGTAAAATTACACTCAATTAGTTCGCTTATTTATACAGTCTATGGTCTTAAAGCAATGACAAACAAACACATACATGTATGTCAAAAATAAATACCAAATGTGACTGATGGTGGGCTCAAAATCCCATCTAAAAAGTTGTCACTGCAGTCGGTGATTTTGGGACATGTCCAGTAGCTGTCTTCTGCATCAACAAAACACTATTCAGCTCTTTTTGTCTGACGTGACATTGTGACAGTTTTGAATGGAGTTCTATTTTTGCAGCACAATTTAGTGAAAAATTGTTGGAAAGCAGCAATTAACACCATATTAAAACATCTGTCTGTGGCTAACAGGACATTTGTTTTAGGAATAAATATTTGTCAATTGCACTATTAAAAAGAGGTTTGTTCTTGGTTTAAATTAGTTTTTGTTTGTTTGTTTGTTTGTTTGTTTTACCAATTTACCAGTGCATTACAGTGTACTTTTGTCCATGAATAAAATTAGTGATCTTTATCTATTCTGAACCAACAAATGGTGTGTGTGTGTGCATTTTTTCTGTAATGTGCATTTTTTTATTAGGCAACATATAGTGTAGGCCCCACAAGATGATTTGTACCCAGGGCCCAGAATTTGGTGGTACACCCCTGCTACCACATGAATCAGATAAAAATTAAGATCAAAATATGTACAGAAAACACCACTGTTGAATATATGGATTTTTTTTTTTTTTTAACCCTAATCTTTTATCAACGCACACAGATAGCTTCACTTCCATTCACACTCCTTCACTGACCACTCCTGTCAATCAAGTCACCAGTGTAACTGTGGCAACCGTAAACAAAAACACACAAAATATACTGTATATAGGACAACACACTATCTACTATGTTTCTATTTTATTTCTAAAGCAGCCTTCTCTGTCCAAAAAGTTATAGTTACAAAGGAGGAGACAGATGTCCTGACTCATGACCCTGGACTCTCACATTGATTGGTTTGTTCCCTCTTCTTTGCCAGCACGGTGTCCTTGCTTTTCCAAATGCCCAAGCAACAACATATATATTTTTCAACATCAATTTGAAAACAATCATTTTTTATACTATCACAAACACCATGTCTGAATATACCTTTCCTCTCTCATGCCACACTTAAATAAGACATGATTTACTTCCTGCTCTAACCCGAGCACTTATCTTGACCATACATGCTGCGCGTCTGTGAGCTATGGCATATTTAAATCCCTGTTACCATTGTTCTGCTTGGCTGGGTACGTTAATAGAAACAAAGTGATTCTCCAATAACAAGCACAACAATGATAAAGCAGCCCATTCCTGATGACGCTATTAATTTATAATAAAGGTTTTTATTTAAAATGCAGTTTCTGGCAGCATAGTCTCTTTTCGGCGTGGAATGCACTAAGGTCTATGCCTGTTATATCAATACAAGAGAGACTGCAGTGAACTACGCAGCAGGTTTTCATTCCGCTGTTTATTAAATATATATGATTAAGGCTTTTTAAAGCATACAGGTTCAAACCGTTTCTTTATAGAGCACAAGGAATATTTCAAGTGTAGTGGCCAAACTGAACCTCTGCCACTGAAATGTGTCCAAAATCTGGCTATTGGTGACGCATGTAGAATGGCTATTTTGTCCAATTATCATTCTTCACATAAGTCCATAAGACACCTTGGATGTAGATAAATGGTTGCTATATTTCCAGGATTAAAGAAGAGAAATAAACAAACAAAACTCCATTTGAGTTTAGCTGTCAAAAACCATTAGCCCATACTGGGTCACACACTTGTCAGAAGATGTACCTTTATACCTGGCCTGATCCACACAGGCACAATACAAGAGCACCACGATAGGCCGAACAAGGAAATACAATTTGTCTTAAACATCAAGATTGAATAATTTATTGTCACTGTCATATTTAATATTAGAGTCATGAGAGCATTAACCAATCAACATAGATAGTGCAAATGTTAGTGCATTTCATACAATGAAGCTTTCATAGCCTGTAGTTGATTTAGTTGTATTTGACAAAAACGTGTCTTGCCCCATTACAAATATATTGTATAAGCAGCTTTTGAGGTCACAATATGTCCCCTGTGTAATATATGCATCTAATTATAGTGTTGTGTTGTCCAAGAATAAGCAAGGGTGGACTTAGCACAGTTGTTGTTAGCATTTCTGTTACAGCAAAACTCTGCGTTGATCTCTGAAAGATGTGAAATGCGCTTATAAAGTCATCGCAGTGAATGATTAGAATTAGAAACTTCAGCTCCTGAACTATGCTCAGCTTATTTTTCCTCATTGCTCATTGCCACATGCTCAAGTCCCAGGACTGCATCAACACTCAGTATCAGCCCAGTAGAAGTAACCAAGGTGGAGCTGTATGTCTGCAGCAGAAATGCACAGTCCAGGTCACATTTAAGGCAGGTGTTTGGGGGAATGGAGCATGAAGGGGGGCTTAGGTGGGCTTCCTGTGAGGAAAGACTGTAGTCCTGGCTAGGAACGATTGGTTCCTCCAGTGGTCTCTGATGCTCACAGTTGAGATCTGCTCATTTTTTGTTTTTATTATTGAAACATACATACATGCAGGGATCAATTTTTTAAAAAGGTCAATATGAGGTTTCACACTGGTGGCCCCCATACATATAATTATAAAAGTAACGTCACTCCAGAAATTGTAATAAATAAATTCAATCAAACAAAGTCTGCTTTGGGGTAACATCTGAGTAAAACTCTGTTCCGTTTAGTCTAGTGCTTTGTAATAGTTACTTTATGAAAAGAGTTTAAACCAGATTCAGTGGATGCTGGTCTTTAATCACAATACAGAAACTAATTAAAAGAGATGTAATACCTGAAGTCACTTGTGTGTCACTTGTAAAGGTTGAAGTGAAAATGATGGCTGTGATGGCACTGGGCTTGTACCAGCTGCCGTCCTTCAGTCTGTGTGTTGGTCCATTTGTGTGTTTGTGTGTGTGTGTATGTGTGTGTGTGTGTGTGTGTGTGTGTGTGTGTGCATGTGTATGTGCATGCTTGTCTGTGTTTGTTGGCCTATTAGCTGTCCGTCCACATGTGGGTCCATCTGGTTCACAGCTGCCATATGTGTCTGTGTGAACTTCAGGTGAATTAAAGGGTCGGCTAATTAAAGGGGATGTCTCATTTAGCTCTGCTCCTCACCAATGCGCCGTACTCCTATCCACAGTGCCACTTAGCTCGTTTACTAATGACATCATTTATCGTGGTCTCCAGACTCAGTACGTCTTCATGTTACTCCGCAATGAAACCACAAGTTAGACAGCACATTTGTAGAGAGGTTATTCCAGTTAACACTCTGTTAACTTTTTGATCTTCACTGGAAATGTCAGTACATTCAACCACATTTTGATGTGGATAGGACCATATATATATTATGTTCTCAGGGATCTTACTTATTTTTTCACCTATTTTTATTTCAATTTGATGACTATGAAAGAGAAGAAGTGTCTCAAAAATGCATTGTTAAGACCCTAAGCCATTAAAACTACTCTAATCTCTAAAATCCATTGTGCCTTCATTTAGCCTGATCCCTGCAGATAGTGTAAATTTCAAAGGAACTCACCATTAATGCTCTTCATTAATGGCTGGAACTTAATAGGCTGACAACATATTGCTTAACAAGATGGAGCATCATTAAAAGGAAATCTCCTTGGTAAACACTGTAATCCATGAATTAGACTGCATCGCACATCGTCAGAGCTCTCATATCCCCTGGTAATTCAGACAGAGTTTGATGAATCTCAGCATGTTTGCAGATAACTGGTAAAAAGGAGGGATGGAAAATACAGTACAGTGGAACAAGTCCAAATGAAAATGCTCACTGAAACAAAAATTACTCTTGTAAGAATAGAGTTCCTAATCCATTTTTCATCAAACCAGCTGCTCAACCAAAAAAGGACCTATTGATAACTATAACAATAATTTATCATTGAACAATGAAAATAGAAGAAAAATTACAATAGTGAAATTCATGTATTTATGTTTTTAGGAAAAGCAGCGTTTCTTGACAGATGTCCTCCACGAAGTGATGCTACTGGATGGCTTAAGTTCCTCTCATCCCATCTCGCAGGAAGTCCAGCAGGCCACAGACATCGACAGAGTTTTTGATTGGATTGCCTACAAAAAAGTAAAAAAAAAAAAAAAATGTTTCTTTTTACAATGAATGTTAAAGGCCTAACACAGTTTGACAATTTGAATAATTTGTCAATTATGATTTTATTCTAAGTTGTAGTCTAAACTTGGACTGTGCTTGCAGGGGGCTGCCTTAATCCGGATGCTGGCCAATGTGATGGGTCAGCCGCTGTTCCAGAAAGGACTCAATGTAAGTAGTGCAGTGTGAGTTGTTTAGTGTGACAGGTTCACTTATCTGGACATGGCCAGACCCGTGGAGTTTCTACTCAAATCATTTTCCTCCAGAAAGACGGTTTGCCCAGGTTTTATGCAGAGCTTATAGTGGGGCTTTGGCTGTGGGAGCAGGTTTATGCCTGACACTACAGCTATTTAAACATGCTGCTGCTGTAGTCCATCACTGTAGTGTGTTAATATTCGTACTGATGTAGATGTGCACTTAATATTGATTTTTATAATCATGTAAATGTATTGATGAGCATTTCCCACGGCCAGCCGCCCACACATTACATGCCCTGATTCTTATGCAGAGACTGTCACTGACCTGAAACTCACTGAGACTCTATTTAAAACACTGCTGAACCAGCAGCACTCTCCCACAATGCACCTCTTCTGTGAGCAGTAAGCACAGAGCATTTACAACAGTGAATAATATGATTAAATCATAAGGGCATTTTGGAAAACTCTGTTATGGTGTGCCTATAGCCTTGACATTAGTTCAATATTTACCCCGAGGAATAAAAAAAAAGTTGGTTTTATGTGTAGAACAGTTGCAAAAGAAGATATTCTGTTTTACATCCAGCCTGCAGTGTTTATCAGTCAAAACAAAAGGGTATTCAGGTAAAAGTCACAACATAATAGGGCTTCACAAAGTCTCCATTCATTTTAGAAAAATAACTGTGTAATATTTTGTTTTTATTGTGTTGTGTTGACTTCACTTGAAATTCTTTAATCTTAGAGAAAACTGTGCGTTAAAATGAACTAGATTCTGCATCTGCCTGGAGGAACCCAGTTTTACAAACTAGAGAGGTGGAAGTTCAATCACAAAACTGGAAAACAACAATTATTTTCAATAGAAGTCTCTCCTTGCCAATAATTTGTGTATGTACGAAGGATTTAATACATACGTTTACACCATGGTGACTGGTAATAACATTTTGCTCTTAATTAACCAATGACCTTCTATTTTCCAAAGAAGGAACAAAATGAAAATAAGTTTACTTTTTGAGCAGTTTTATTGAAGGTGAGAGGGGGCACAGTCAAGTTGTGAAGAGCCATTTTGCATTGACTTTCTAAAGGAACTGAGCACCAAGAAAAATGTATGACTTTTTTAGGCTTATTGTAGACCCTATTTATTTACCAATTTAATTTTTGTTGTAGTAACCAATTTGTAACTTTCCCCCTTTACCTTTAACCCTAACCCTTTAGTGTTACTTTTGTACTTTCCTCTTATATTTCATGTTATTTTATTATTTTTAAGGTCCTTTAACACATCCCAATTCCCTTCAGAGGAAATGAGTTTGGCCACAGAAAACAGATGAGGTTGTACTTGTTGGACAAATGACTAGTTGCCACTCTATGACAGATTGCCTATTTTATAAGACAAACACGCTGCTATTCCACGATTCTTTTTTTTTTTTTTAAATCAGCTTTTGCAGGATTTTTAGTTTTCAGCCTAAGAAATGGTGCTGCGCATCAAGAAAACAGCTGGGGGTTTTCATACATTTCTGAAGCATCTGTCAGTTCATACCTATCCTCTGCTCAGTTTCAAACGCACACATTTTACACAGGAACAGCCAAAGGAAGCTGAACAGCAGCAGGGTTTTAAACTAAGGCAACCCTTTTATAGCTTAAAACTGACAGAAAATAATTGCACATCTCGAGACCTTTGTGCTTTTCAACATGCCTTTTGTGAGTCAGACTTTATTCACTCGACTGGTCTTACAATTTCAGCCTTTTCCTTTTGACATCACAAAAAATCAAAGTAGTTTTACTTAGCTTTGCAATCACCTACCTGAATTATACAATTTTGGCTGAAATGCATTGTTGGAACGCCACTAATACATGTATCTAGAATACATATTCAGGATACTAATTCTGGTATTGTTACTTTTTCATTTGGTGCTAGTTACATTCCTAAAATTAAAGGAATACATTGTGGTCCTTGATCACACAATTTGGGCTTCAAACTGCACAGTTTTTGCAAGAAAAAGGAGAACACCTCTTGTGTGGTGCATGCATGTGTGATTTTCCCTTCTTCAATTTGTGATAAATAAATGCATAAAAACATTTTACGTATTCAGAATACAACACTCTGACTGAACCATCTATGTTACAAAATACATTTTAATGTAGCTATTTAGTGTTCTGTAATTATTATGACATACATTGTCAGCATAGTCTTCCCAACGCTGCTGATATGTAGCTGTTTTAACACACTGTACAGACTACGTTTGCTGTGTAGATGCATTTAAAGTTGACATACTTTTCTCTCCTTCTGTCTGTCTTTAGGATTACCTCCTCAGTCATATGTACAGCAACGCAGCCCGGGACGACCTGTGGAACAAACTGTCCAAGGTAACACAGTATACCTCTCCTCATTACCTCTCAGTGAAAACACTACAGCTGTCCTTTATAGTGTATAGTAGTGACAGTGCCTTGCTCATTAGCGAGGACTCAAACCTGTGACCTGCCCACGCTCTGCCTTGACACAAAAACCTCAGATGCCCGCAGATGTTAATGACAATACAAGTGTTTCTAATGAGGGACACGTAATGAGTAGGAGATTAAAAAGACCCATGTTCCTGACTGACATGTTGAGATGAGAGTCGCGATGTTGTTTGTCACACATACAAAAGCACTCCACTAATTACAGTCATCTCTGTTGCCATGCCGATTACACAAGGGATGAACTTCTACCATAATGAGACCCACCTCGCTGATTATCTGACAGCCAATCACAGCTCTACTCACCTGCAGTCTGTCAACTCTTCTTCAGTTTGTCCCAGCTACCACACAAAAGGGTTAAACATGTCAGTCATTTAAATGAACTGTATGCCATGCTGTGTTTTGTAATCAGGCGATGAGATCCGAGGGGCGGGACATCGACATTGGAGAGATGATGGACAGGTGGACTCTACAAATGGGATATCCAGTCGTAACCATCAGCAAGAACCAATCAGAGCAGCTTCCGACGCATTACATCATAGTGAGCCAGGAGCACTTTCTGTATGGACAGGATCCCAAGACTAACAATAGGTTAGAGTCCCTAATTTTTCTTCGCACATTATATTGTCTTTGAATACACTGGTGATCATCTACATAAAGTTTAAGGGGATTAAGAAAAATTCACTTGAGCTACTTAATGAACTGTGCACAGAACCACTGTTTAGTCCTTCCATGTGCCAACAGAGGAGAACAGTGTGAGTATGATGGCAGTCTTTTACATGCTCATAGGGAGTTGAGAAAAGTGCAGCCTTGTTATCTATAAAGTGTTCTTTATGACTTTAAACTTTATGATACCTTGGAGGTGTCTAGAATGTTTGTAATGACTGACTCATTAGCTACCATCACATTTTTATCAACATTTTTCAGGAGATAAGATCTGTAAGATAAGATAGAAATTATTTGATCTCACAGTGAAATTTTTGATCCTAATGTTTAGGTTTTTTTTGTTGTTGTTTTTTTCACCTATTTTACTTTTACACACAGACTTCAGCCTTTATAAGAAGGCCATACGGACAAGAATAAGAATAATAATAATGCATCAGTTTTATATAGCGCTTTTTTGGACACTCAAAGACGCTTTACAGAGCATTATTCATTCACTCCATACCCGGTGATGGTAAGCTACTACTGTAGACACAGCTGCCCTGGGGCAGATTGACAGAAGCGAGGCTGCCAATCTGCGCCATCGGCCTCTCTGACCACCACCATCACTCACACACACACCACTTTCATACTAGGCAATGAGGGTGAAGTGCCTTGCCTAAGGACACAACAACAGCATGTATGTACATCAATTTGTTATTTTGCCAAAATGTACTACATGTAGACGATGTACAGACAGCATGAAGCATTTTCCTGTAGTGATGTGAAGGTGAGACTTTTATAGCAATCTTTACATCGTTCAACCGAAGGAGTGTTGGAACAAGAGACTTTCTGAACTGTTTTGAGGGCTATAAAAATAACAGTACAGCAAGTGGGAATTACTTTTATGGCACACAGTGATAAAACTAAGGGACCATAGTTTGGACCATAACTAGGGATGGAACAAGAGCTTGTGCCACAAGACCTCACAAGATAAAAATTACCTCAAGATTGTGCACACATGAGAAAAATAATCTTGTAAAATTTTATATTCTGAAGCCAACTTTTGTAACTAAATCACACGATTTACATATTAGAAATGATGATTACAAATGATAAAAAATTTGTCTCGTTCTCATGGGCTCAATCTTGTGTCTCGTCTTGTGTAAATTGTCTCTCATCCCACCCTTAACCATAAATACATAGATTCAGTGTTTCCTGTGGTTAAACTATGTGGCCAGCCCCAACCCTTGCATCTGTATTTTTTTACTCTATTCTCCACAGCTGCCCATGCCTCCTCCTGGTTTCACCCCTTTACACCTCACTAAGCACCGAGTTTGTTCTTACTGATCACGCTGCAGTCTCTTCTGAAAAAAAGACCTTTTCTGCACATTTCTTACCACCTTACATCATTTATATTTCATTTATATTTGATTCTGGAGATGTTTTATTCACATCTTTCACAACCTCTGGAGTTTATTCTCTTGCTGTTTCATCGACCCTCTCTTTTGGCATCAATAGTTCATTACATGCCTTCCTCTTTTTCAAATTATAATTTTTGTAATTGCTGAATTCTTGTTTATATTTTGTACAAACTCTTCCTCTCTATCTCTCTTTCTTGCCCCCTGAGTTCATGGTTACTTTTTTCCATTCTCATCTGAAGTATTTTCCCTTGCACTTCAGCTCCTGGTATTGGTGATCTGATGAACTGAACTTATTGTTATCACTGCGCTCTATTCTTTGTGTTGAATCTCTAGAGGAGGCACTCAGACACACACTCAGGGGTGCTCATAAAAACAAAATGTGCGACTGTGATTTTTAGCTCAACTTTCATCACTGCATTTGTGGTTGTAGTGAGTGAAATCTGAGGGGACTTGTGGACCCTGTAATGCTGTATTCAAGAGCACAGTATCCCTGCAGTGCTACATGCTGTTTACTAGATTTAGACTTTCTCTTATCTGCTGGACACATGTTGGGACTCTAGTCAGGCAATCAAGGTTCTGTGGATACTGGTGTTGGAAAAGAATAGCATTGACAGGTTGAACAAGGTGATATAGGCTCTATGTCAGATCAACCATCACTTAAGCTTAAAGGTCCCATGTTATGCAAAAATAAATTATTGTTAGAATGTTGTTACCTCCTTAATAACATGCTCGGATTTGGGTTTTGTTTCTTTCACACATGTTTGAGTAATCCTTTATCATCAATGCCACCTTGTGATTTTCTGTAGTGATAGTTTTCAAGTTAACAGCTACCTTTTAACTATTGTTCAGTAAAGATGAGCAGCTCTGAGGCTGAAATTATTCAGTTGATTCTAGTGAAGATGTATGGAGGTTAAAACACAGTGGAGTACTTCCTGCATCACCACATGACATCACAAGGTGGAAAAGGTGGAGTTTTTCTCTTCTGTTTGAGAGTAGAACACAAGATAAATAAGCAGGATTTGTGTGTTAAACATGCATAAATGAAACAAAACACAACTCCAGGTGTGTTTTGGGTGAGGAAACAATATTATAACATAAAAATATAGTGTAATCTGGGCCTTTAAGTTTTAGATCATCAAATGAGCCATTATATAATGTTAACAGATCAGCAGAGTGGTTACATTATTCGATTACACACTGACACTCATTGACATTCATTCATTGCCTCTTTCAGGAAAGTCAAGATCCTTAGGTGTAAGAGAAGCCTATAGACCTGGAGTGTTTTTCTTTTGTTGGTGGTAGCATTCTAAGCATTCATAGCTGATCACGCCAAATACAAGTACAGTTCTGGAGGTATTGGGTTTAAAGTGCATTGCTCAAAGGCACAATGGCAAATATGCTGCTAACATGCATAGAATCACTAATGTTCCAGCTAGTCAGGGTTGTGCAGTGCCACATCCTCTGTTTTGTAGATTATAGTATTGCCAACCTGTTGAGGTACTGTATGTTATGTCAATATGTTTTTCTAAGCTGTGTAATAATGTAGTTATTATTTTCTATAGTTTGGTCATTGGTTATTATTAACTACTGATAAGTAGACTAGAACATCTGTAACGTATCTGGTATAGTTTTCTTTTCTTTTCTTGTCTATAGAACTGCATAGGTGATATCTGAACTTACAGTTTAGGAAAAAGAAAAAAGAAATATTGCTCTTTGAGTGTTAAGGTGACATTACAGAGACCACTGTTTTTCTATTTTATTTCTTATCACGCTGCCTCTCCCCCCTCACCCCCCCTCCCATCAAACAGGCGTGACACTAAAGGAAATAAAAGCTCTTTAAAGAACTGAGCTGACAAGAACACAGACAAGGACAAACCCGAGGACGTCGAGGTCGGGGTAATGACACTGAGAAGAAATCAAACTGGATTTGTGTCACAGTCCGCTTCTGTGACTGAAGCTACAGCAGCAGATAAACACTGAGATATAACAAGCTTCTACTGAAGGAGACATTCATTATTATGAGTTCAGGAAAATAGTATTATTTATATCTTTAATTCTGAAGTAAAGTTAGTTAGTTAATGTCAAAGATAAATAATTAAAAAGCTGCATAAAATGAGCAGAAGCGTCTTTAAGCAAATGAGAGAGGAAGTGATGATTTATTAGTATGCCTTAATTAAAAGAAGGCTTTTTTTTCTGTAGGTGACGCAAGAAGGTTTAACTAAAAGATTTGTGTAACAGTGCAATGAACTAAGCAGGCAACAATACATTTTCAAAAAAGAATTGTTTTGGTAATAGACAACAACTGTAATGGTCAGAGACAGCTATTGTCCATCAGCCTGCCCTATGGCAGCCATGACTCAGGAACTAAAACACATCTGATCTTTGGGCGTCTAGAAATATGCTTTTAAATGTTTTTTTTTTTCTGCATTTTTTCACCAAATGTCTTCTCCATTTCAAACATTTCAATGATGATTGTGTTGACCTTTTCTGTCACTCACACATGAATATCAGAATAATTTCAGTTGCCAGGCAGCCCCATCGATCTCCCGTTGCCCCCAGTGACAGATAGCGGTGTTGAATTATTAAATGTTACTTTGTTTGGATGGTTGTATCACCTGACCCAAGCTTATTTTCCACTCATTCCCCAATTCACAAATGGATAAATTGATCACAGTCTTAAACACTTACTCCAAGTTTGTTATCTGTAATTAAAACCTCTTTTAATTAAAATACTAATGAGAAATAAAGCCAACATGGTGCTTTTAGAGGAAGCAATTATAGAATGTGTATTCCAATGACAATCTCCATCGTTCATGTTGGACTGTGTGTTACAGTTATTTCTTCCACTGCTTCATGCATTGTAGCAACTTTAAAAAATAGTGAAAGATATTAATTCCACTGTACACTAACTAATTACAGGCATCAATCTAATGGTAAGATTGAAACTGTTAAAGTTTTTTTTTTTTTTGTTTGTTTTAGGTCCAGGGTAAAATGAGAATGAGAAATACTTCATTGCTACTATGAAGTTACTTTGTAAACATAATTAGTTATTACAGTTTAAGCAAATAAACAATGTACTGTGTAGTAAAAGTGGGTCATGGGTCTCTGTGGCTCCAAACAATACACATCAAAGGGCTTTGTGTTAGAGTTAACTTTTTAAAGTAGTTTGTTACTTGTTCCAATGAAACATATTGTTCAAGTGAAGAAATAGATTTACCCTAAAATAGCCAAAAATAATCCTTAACTGTCAGAAAATGTGTAAACTCTGCAGTTCACCTTGAGACACAGAATACAAAATGGTGAGGATTAAAACTAAGCATAGAATCACTTTCAACCTTGCACAGGTTGGGTTCACTGGGGATGATCCTGAATATCAAGTCAATAAAATGTACTGTATTGTTTAAAACATCTCCCGAGGCTCAGATATAAATAGAAAAATACTGACAAAATAAAGGAATACTTTTTTTTTTTTTTTTTTTTTTTTTTTTTTTTTGTTAAACTAAACAATTTATGCTTTATGGGACTTGGAACTATTTAAAAAGCACCAGCAAAGCTTAACAAAAGTAGGCCTATTTTTGTAACTGTTATCTTGAAAAGTTACTATACCTACTACACAGAGCCATGGTTGTACTTCCATTTGGCCCCATCACTCTCTTTTTGTCTGTTCATACCAGAGCTCCCTGGTATGAACAGGAGATTAGAGATTAAACATCTCTGGAGATCATCTTTCTCTAGCGCTGATGTATTTGCTCTAAAAGTCTGTGCAGTTTTCCTGTCCATTTACAACATCCTTCTCTTTTGTCTAGTTTACAATGGCAAGTGCCGCTGACTGTCGCTGTGGGAAACACATCTATGATCAGTACAGAGAAGCTCATCTGGATCAATAACAAAACAGGTATGGCTCATATACAGCTCATCTACACAATTGTTTATTTTATATTCTTCAAGACTATAGAGATAAACACTCAGTAGTAAGAATCTGTGAGTAGTTCCCCAGTAAAAAAGCCCACATCCAGTGAACACAGTTTAATTCTAACAACAGGGAGAAAGTTTAGGAACTAGGTCAAAACTCAGGTCAACAGCTATTTTCCTTGTTTTTTTCTCTTGGCTGCTGCAGCTACCAACTGTACTCACTGCTCCACTAAAGCTCACAACCTCATTTTCTCAAGAGAAAGGCGCTTTTCTTTGCAGGAAAGTGATGTTAGACTAGTGAACAAAACACGGCAGGTGTTAAAGTAGAGTACATCACATATACTCATTTGCAGAAACTCCTCTCAGCTCCTTTCAGACTGTGTGATTGTGTTCAGTTGGCCTGAACAGGGTCTACTTTCACTTGTTCGATACACTCAGCTAATGTCTTCCATTATCTCTATTGGAGTGGCCTAAATTTACCTCTCGATACAGCTTTATGCTAAACCTCCAAAGAAAAACATGAAAGTTGTGATATTACCAAGTAAAGAACTTTGGTTTCGTTAGAATAAATAAACTTTTATTACAATGATATTGTCTGACCCTGCGGGCACACAGCGCAGCCAAGTCTGTGCCAAAGTGCTGTTTTCTTGGCTGGATAAGTAAGTAATTAAATAAACAAAAATGCCAAGCTAGCTACCTTATTCTTTGATTAAAATCCATTGTAGTAATTGTAATAAAATAAATAGAGGTTGTTTAGAGTAAAATGAGCAATGCCATTTGTCTGCTAAATGTTTGCAGAAATGCACAGAATAGGTGAGATACACGAGAACACATGGTTGCTCGGTAACATCAATCAGACGGGTTATTTCAGAGTGAACTATGACCTTCAGAACTGGAAACTCCTCATTCAGCAGCTACACTCCAACCCCCAGGTGAGCCACTGCTTCTGTCTGCATATGGTTTTATTAGCTGTAGCCGACTAAAGACATGTCCTGCCGATCGATTAGTTGACTAAAAACGGGACATAGCAAAAGCTCTGAAACTGCTCTAAATATCTGTATCAGACCCAAACTGCACTCACAAGGCTACAACTTCATGAGTGATCATGTAAAAACTATTTATGCACAGAGAAATACTAGAAAACAATGTAATTATGTAAAAACAGATTTAACTTGTAAATAATGAGTTTAATCTGCCTTTTTACATATAGACTAAAAGACTAAAGGCCTAGAGCCACAGTTTTTTAATGACTATATCCTGTGTATATTTACATGTCAAACTTACATCCACCTCCTGTCTCTCAGATCATCTCCATTGGAAACAGAGCAGGCCTGATCGATGATGCCTTCAATCTGGCCAGGTGAGTGCTAACATTGCACTAACATCTTCTTTAGTGTCTCATTTATTTGATGTTTATACAGGCGATCCCCTGTCAGCTCCTCTGTCTATACTTCAGCTTGTAAAACAGCCTGTTTACCCAGGCCAGCCCACTGTTTCTGTCTGCTCTCCTCACTTCATTATTGATTTCCAATAAGGTCTGTCTGTTTTTGAAGCCTGTCTCGTGTCATTTTTGTCAGTTCAGGGAAGGTTTGATCAACTACAAGAATAAGAAACTTTGCAATTAGATGCATTATACAGTGATATTTTGATAAGTAAGAAATGTGTGATCTGAATTGGGTTTTGAAGTGAACTTTTTTACTATTGGACCCTTCTGGATGACGGAGGGTTTTAACAGTAAAGTGCAATTGTGAGGCCAGCATTAAACAGTCAGAGATGTAAGCCAATGGCATTTTTGAAGCTATTACAACAGTCTCATTTGAACTTTGAGTTTGCCTATTCTCTATTTGACCCTGTTTATTTGAGTTGTGCTGTATCATCAGATTGCTTTCTGGTATGCTGCATCCATGGTTGATTACTAGACTAAATGGTATTTGCACTTTTCTGCCCTCAAATTAATTCGGAAATTACACTTAAATGAATAGCCCTTAATCTTGTGAGAGAATGAAAAAATGCCATGTTTTATTAGACTGTGAATTGAAAAGGGAGTCTTTGGAGATTTCAATTTAATGCTTGTTTTCTTTGTATTGTTTTTTTTTTTTTTTTTTTTACTTCTACCCTTGTAAATGCAACCAAGCAGGCTTTCATATCAGGTCTGTCACCTCTGGTTTCAGCTTACAGTCTCTCTCTCTCTCTGTCTCTCTCTCTCTAAATATGTGATCTTGAGTTTTGCATTCAATTGTTGTTCTGTATAGGTTATATCTTTAAATCCCACAAAATACCAAGAACTATTGTATCTGTCTTAAAGCTGGAAAACATGTTTTTTGATAAAGTCTCCCCATCTTTCCTTTCAGCATTCATGTCCCAAAATAGGAATTAAGATTTTAGACTTTAGCTGTTTAAAGTCTGTGGATTGGGTTTTTAATACTCACATCCCCATTGCTCCAGACTCTCTATGTGCGAACACAGGCTGATGAATGAGCTATAAGTGAGTGCTTTGCCGCAGAGAAAGCAAAGAGGTCCAGGCGCACCTCATTCCTCATATGTGATGTTTACTGCCCCAAGGTTTTTTCAGCGCTGTAACCAAAATCTACTGTGACATGGACTCGATAACTCAACCCAGAGAAGAGGCTTGTGCATCTCTTCTGCAGCCATCTGTCCTCCGTCATGTCGAATGAGACAAATGCGTTGTCAGTTGGTGTGTGTGTGCGTTTCAGTTAAAAGCTCAGCAGGAGACTTCCATTCAAACAACAAAGAAACGCAACTACGCATCCGTCATTATCAGTCGTGAGGGCAGATGTGCTCACTTTAGCCCTGCATCTGTCGCCATGGCAACTTGCAATAAACTTTTTGGGGTTTGTTTTGTTTGTTCATTCACGCAGGGGAGTAGATTTATTCTACTAATTAGAGCCAGGGCTAATGTGGATTAATGTGTGCCTGTTATGAGTTCATTCATCTATAAAGGTGCTAAATTTGAGCTAAAGCGGCAGGTGTTTCATTCTGTGATTCAATGATCCTGCTAGATTGTTAAATTAATACCACTGATGACATGAAGTGAAATCATTATGCACCATTAAAATAAAATGAGAGTTGTATAGCATCTACATACAGATATAGAACTTAAAGTTGCAGCGTGTGCTCAGTACTGATATGGAGTGAGCTGTTCTGTTGGTAACAACATGAGATGTGGAGTCTGACTAGCAAAGTGCTGCACTGTTTGGTTTACTTGTAACGCAGATCAACATAGCAAAAGCAGTTAACATTGTGACAGTTTGTAAACACACAATACAATATAGGCTTTATTAATACAGTACTGAAAAATTTGAATCTGGTTGCAGGTTCTGATAAACTCTTTATAAACACTTACTTTCATGTTCTTGTGTGTGGTAAATTAAAGGTGAGATGGAAAATGCTACATGTGCTGAGTTGCTTAGCAGTGGTGGGGAAACCGCTGTCTTTGCTTTTTTACTTTCCTGTAAATACAGTTAACCATTTGATTTCCCACCTACTCTACTTTCCTAATTCCTGTAATTAAATTGAAAACAATAGTAGTGATCTTTAATCTCAGCTAATCTCCTGGGCCCTTGTACTCGCAGAGTTCGATTCAGTTAAATGTGAGCAATCCTCTTTGCAGTAAATGCTGATTGGTGACAACACAGTCGTCTGTGTATGTGCCACAGTCCATGGCTAGTTTAGCGTAAATAAATGAGTGCGTCTGAGCGTATACACTGAAACAGTGATGGATGCAGCCTTTGTATGGCCTCTGCAGTCACTCATTAGCTCTCCAGTGAGCCCTGCTAATGGCTAATGGACAAACAATTAACAGAGCCTTAACAATATTAAAGAGTTAATGAGCTTGTTAAGGCGGCGGCTCAGGCAGGGACACAGAGACACTGCCACAGAGAGTGGGAGGAAATTAAATAATCTATAATCACCTTCATAGGGAACATGCTGAGTGTACACACACTTTGTCCAGTGACCTCTTGAGCCCGTCCTTCAAACAGAGTCACTATGACGCCTCTGTGAGGAAAACTGAAGCAAAACTGAAGCAGAGTTGTAGAAAGATTTGGACTGACAGCCTAAAGAGGTTTTTTTATTGTGACTGTGGGCTCCATGGCAAAGACTGACGTGAGAATAGTAATGTGACAGTCCACATCTGCAGGAGCAGACGCGGGATAGATGAGGAGTGGACAAGTGGAAAACAGAGATGGACACAAATGGATCAGGTTGCTACAGCAACACTGTCCCAGGATCACACAGTTTGGAGCTCAGTTCAGAGCGCTGTAAACAGGAAGTCTCTGCAGGCTGGATGGATTATGGTAATTTCTCATAGGCCAGGTGCATGATGGGAATAGAGATGAATATGTGGAGGTTGGTTGAGCTGTGCATGAGGCAGATTATGGAAATCCAGAGTTCCTCAGCCGCGAAAAGACTTATCTGAAACACAGTTTTCAGAAGTAGGCTTTAGCTTTGCTTTAGCTCTTTGGTCTGTGTAAATAAAATAACAAAATACTACCAATAATTAAGATCTCTTGCACCCCTTACTTGCTGATTTCAAAGTATGAGATAAGACAGTGTCTTCATGTCATGGAGCTCTAGAGTTTGATGGACAGCTGCTAAAGAGGTCACAGATGCGCTACTGTGGCATTGATAATGTCATATCACCTTTTCATCAGCCTCTGCACATAACTCTCATCTGCACCTATTCAATAATGATGGCCAGTAAAAACTGAGAATACTTTTGTGTAAGATGACAGTGCATCCTCAGCTGCCCACCACGTTAATATTCATGATTGATAGGAGGAGCTTAAGGTCATATGAGGAAGCAGCACAGTGCTCCACAAAACATCATGAATACCAACGAATGCACAAAGGAGAGGTTATTATTCATGAGCAGTTGGGTTTACCCTGAGCTGTGGGGGGCTGCGCTGCTGTTTAGAGGCCACTTTTCTGCAGGTTCATGCCCAGATTGACACTGTTAAACTGTCTAGACACGTAGAAAGAGTGGAGATTTTATATAGTGAATGTTGTTATTATATTTATGTAATTGGCATTTAAAATGTAAAAAGTCCCAGGTTGGCAGTTGTTCATTATTACCAGATGCTGCTGTTGAACAGGAAGTATTGTAAAGTATTAATTTCAGACTTTTATTTCAGTGACATTGTGGCGGTCCTTGTGTTTACTGATGGTGTCAATGTTGTTATTTTTGCAGTGCTTAAATGCATTCCCTAAAATAATTGAAAGGGACAATTCAAGATTTGGTATCCTACTTTTACCACTTGTAGTGCATATTCATGTATTTCTATTTTAGACTTCCAATGAATTTACTGTCTTGTGGGTCAATGGGTCTGCCCTGATCCCAGTTTTAATCTTTGTATTAAATATCTAACTCAAGAAGCATACTGTAATAATAATACGCACACTATAATAATGGCTAATGTTTTATATTGCTCTGACTTGCAGGGCAGGGTACCTCCCTCAGAACATTCCATTGCAGCTGATCAGCTACCTGCCGGAGGAGTCGTCCTTCCTGCCGTGGCATGCTGCCAGCCGAGTGCTGTACCAGCTGGACAAACTTCTGGACCGCACCGACGAGTACAGCTTGTTTAGTGTAAATGAGACCACACTCATTGTCATATACATGTTATCCTTTACATTCAGACTTTGTCCATGTTATTGTCTATGGGGGTATTCCATCAAAGTCGCTTAACAAGTTTAGGGTTATCCTGAAATCATCTCCCGTTAAAGTCTTAAGTCATTCTATGAAAGAAATCCATGAAAGAGTCTAACCAAAGCTAATTCAGACTCTGGTGAGGGAAGGCCAGATCAATGGAGCAATTACATCACTGAAAATGGGCTCAAAGAGTGATGTTTTTTATGATCTGACTAAACAAGAGGGAAGCCACAATGCACACAGACAGTAGTTTGATTTGGGACATGGAACATTTCTGTTCATTCTGATCTGAGGAGCAAGAGGAAAGATGCGACTCCCCCTTCCTCTCCTCTTTACTCACCGCTCCTCTTCCGGTGACTGAGAGAAGAGGCTGGCTGCATAGTGCATAGCCTGGTTAATAAGGGGATAAGTGGCCATAGGCTTTTTGATTTGTGCCTTTTTGATGAGTGCAGCATCCACACACGTGTCCAGTATAGGAGCAAAGGGCTCGTGGTCATTAAGTCACAGGTGATCATTTAAAAACGTATTGAGACAGTGACAAGTGGATAAAACACAGACGAGGGAGTACATGTGCTGAAAGCTCTAATTAAGCAGTTTCTTTTGATGTTCTTGGAGACCAACCTTAAATCATTTTGACAGTTAACCTGGTCACAACCAGGTTTGTGCCTGGGTACTTTACGGCAAAACTCAGGTTAGTCAGTTTGATGGAATAGAACAGAGGATTTGACAAGCATGAATTGCCCAAATAAGCCAGGCTTTTACTATAGCTTGCTTCATGGAAAACCCCCCTTGTTGAGTTTAGTCAGACTTTGTCCATGTTATTGTCAATGTAAAGTCATTACATTCAGAGTGTGTGATGGTGACTGTGTCTGCAGGACTATGTGCTGAAGCAGGTGGCATCCCGCTATCATCAGATGGGCTGGCCCAGTGCAGGACCTGGCAACGAGGGCAACATCCTGCAGGCATCATACCAGACTGAGTACGTATCGTCAGCATCACCAACTCAGAAAACAAATGCAATAGAGGAAAAAAATAATGCATTATTTTTATAACTGCTTGTGGAAAAACTGTACTTATTTTGAAGGTATACTTTATTCCCTAATATCATCATGTTTTGTGGTTTTATATGGCTCCTGATGCTCTAAAAACTATAATTATTTAATCCATTCATCTTTAAGCCTGTATAGTGTAGTGTGCAGTGTTTGTATTTATTAATGTAGCCGTGACGACCTTGCACAGACTTTGCTTTCACAGAATTCATTTTGCCACCTTATTTGACTTCACTCTATGGGCTTTATTGATTGCTGTTTAACTTGTTGCCCTTGAACACCTGCAGGGAGCTACAGCGAGAGCTCATCATGTTAGCGTGCAGCTTCGGGAACAAGCAGTGTCACCGCCAGGCCGTGGCTTACATCTCTGACTGGATTTCCAGCAACAAGAACAGGTGCCAAAATACACTAGCAATTATTATTATTAAGAAACACATCCAACTTCTTGTTATTAAACAGACCTAATAACATATTTGACTCCAGCAACTTTGGCAATTGTTTGGATATAGGGTCAATAATACATATGTCGCAGAAAATTCAATTTATCAAGTCGGTGCATTGTTTGATTTGTCTTTCCCTTTGTTGAGCAGAGGTCCTTTTATACACTACTGTGGGCTCATTCATTCATCCTCTCGAGGTCTTTTATGAGATCTGTTAAATTAGATTTCAAACAGCAATTTAAATAGAAGCAGATGCTGTATCGGGCAGTTGGAGAAGATAAAAAGACTAGCTCTAAAAATAAACACAAAAGATATTAATTGTGCAGTGATGACAGATGTAGGCCTGTCACTATTGTAGCTATTATAGAAATGCATGTTCATTATAGTAGCTCTATTAGTATGATCATGTTGTACAGCAAAAACTCTATGTAGTGAAGAGTTTTGTCAGTTTTTTACATTAAAGCCTCTCCATGTCTTGTGCATATGAGTTTGGGATTACAACAAGCCTATGGCTGCGTTCACAACCAGTTAGGTACCCATATTAAAATTTTGACTAAGTTTGAACTAAAGCTGTAACTAAACTTGACTAAATTAGGATTAAGTCAGTATTGGAACAGGACCAAACCAAATCTACATTATGTTTAAAAGGTGCTGTGCCTGATTTAGCCAGTTCATTTTAAACAGTTTGCAGCAGTCTAAAGTTATACCTCATTTTCCTTACACATTCCGAACATCTTAATGTCATCTCAATTAGTTTACCAGCACTTTTCACCTCTGAGATACCAGGGCAGAGTTTTTGCTGTGACTATAAAGCAACTAGCATCCTAATGTACAGTTCATAATTGTAAATGCAATAAAAGGCTCTATAATTAGTTAGTTAGTTAGTTAGTTTATTTTCTTCGGTCAATTAACATAATCATACATCATATTACAATGATTTAACACAAAAAAAAAATCACTAAGGTTATTCTGCAGACCGAAGGGGTTTAGGCTGAAGTTTAACACTTATTTTGCCTAAACTTATTAACATATAGAACATAATACGGCAGAACTATTTACAGCAAAACAACACAAAACTCATGTTTTGAGTGCAGGAAAGAAAATGTCCCTGAATCTTTTAGTATACACTTACACAATACTGAACACAATCCAATATACGTTGATGTGCATTCATACACACACAGACGCACGCATACACACACTGACCATGTACATGTTAATATTTATATCTATTGGTTTATAAATACACTTAAATATATAAATATAATTGAGGGTTACAGTTATTCTGTAAGTTCCATGGGCTAAAATATGATTTGTTGTATTTCTATATTGCTCTATAATTCTGGTCTTTTTTTTTTTTTTTAAATGTGTAAATTGTTTTAGAGCCTTTTAAATTTTCATCTAGACTATTCCACAGATTAACACCTCTGATGGAGACGCATCGACTTTTCAGGCTGGTCCTCACGAGCTTTCTGAAAGAGGCTTGATCCTCTCAGATTGTACTCTCTCTCTGGGTTTGAACATCTCTTGACTACACTGAGGGAGCATATTTTTATGTGCCTTAATCATGACGATTGCAGTATTTAGATCAACGAGATTATGTAATTTTAATGTATTTAATTTAATAAAGAGAGCATTTGTTGGGGCATAGTAATCAGCATTATTAACAATTCTAATAGCTCTCTTCTTTTGCATTAAGAAAATGGAATTGATGTTTGTTTTATAATTATTCCCCAATAATACTTTAACAATAGTTAAGGTATGGAAGGATGAGAGCGTTATACAACAGTTTGAGTGCATTATGATTTACAGAGTTTTTAATTTTACATAATATAGCAATAATTGTTTATATCTTTGTCTTCAGTATGTTTCTGTGCAGTTTCCAGTTTAATTTATCATCAATATTTATTCCTAAGAATTTTGTTGAGTGCACCCTCTCGACTTCTGTACTACCAATTTTTATGTGGCACTGTTTATTTTATTTTATTTTTTATTTCCAAAAATAATGTATTTGGTTTTATTCAAATTAATTCATAATTTATTCATGTCGAACCATTTCTTTAGAGTTGCCAATTCCGTTTGAACTTTGTTCAAGAGATGATCAAGATTTTGCTCAGAACAATACAAGCTATGCACATTTTTTAAGGCCTTACCAGTGTCATTCGTGTATATTAAAAATAATTTGGGTCCCAGTACAGATCCTTGGGGAACTCCATGTGATATATTCTTCTTACCTGAATTTACATTATTTATTTGTACATATTGATCTCTGCCATTTAAGTAGCTTTTTATCCAATCATGTGCAATGCCCCTAATCCCATACCTTTCCAGTTTGTTCAGAAATAATGTGTGGTCTATTGTGTCGAAAGCCTTACTTAAGTCTATAAAAACACCTCTTACTTACTCTTTCTTATCGGATGCAGTTGATATTTTCTCCACCAGTTCCATTCCTGCCATTGAAGTGGACCTATTTGATCTAAATCCATATTGCTGTTCACTTAGGAGATGGTACTTAGCCAGAAATCTATCCAGACTTTTCACAAATAATTTTTCAAGAATATTCGAAAATTGAGACAGTAATTAAATAATTTGTGAACTGATGTTTGTCACTTTTGTAGATTGGAATAACTTTTGCCGTTTTCATTTTACTGGGGAAAATACCCATTGAGAAATACTTGTTGCAGATGAATGTGAGTGGGGTGACTATACAGTCAATCATTTCTTTTACCAGTGAAGTATCAATATCAAAACAATCAGTGGACCTCTTATTTTTTAAAGTGCTTACAATTTAAATAATGTAGTCTTCATATACACATGTGTTAAAAAATGAATTTACATTTTTTGAGATGATTCTTTCATCTAATCCATCATTATTTACTGGCTGGACAATTTTATTGGCTAGTGTGGGCCCCACATTTACAAAAAAATATTAAATAAATTGAATATGTCCTCAGTTTTGTCTATGGTTTGTTGATTTTCTATAAAATAATTTGGGTAATCCTTCTTTTCCATTCCATTTCTGATTATACAGTTTAGCACATCCCAAGTTCCTTGGATATTGTTCTTGTTCTGTTCCAACAAGTTACAATAATATAGTTTTTTTGCTGTTTTTTATTATTTTTAATAGATTATTTTTGTATGTTTTGTATCTGTGTTCAGCTTCTCTAGTTCTAAGTTTCATGTATCTTCTATATAGGTGATTTTTCTTTTTGAAAGCTTTTGCTATACCATTTGTAATCCTTGTTTTTCTTGTTTGGATATGCATTTACTGTAGTGTTTCCTTATTGGGCAGTGATTGTCATATAATTTCAAAAAGTAGTTTAAGAAGACTTCAAAGGCCTCATCTGGGCCTGCAGAGGCATAGACTTCCTCCCAGGTCTGTGCATACAGGTCAGCTTTGAGAGCAGCCATAGCCTCAGGTGTACAATCTCTGATAAGTTTATATTGGGCTGTTTTTGATAGATCTTTCTTTAGTATGAAATGGTCAAAAATGCTAAAGACAGGTAAATGGTCAGTTACATCACTGAGGAGTAATCCTGCAGTAATTTGGTTATCCATTCGATTAGTAAAAATATTATCGATTAGTGTAGCTGTACTTGTTGTTATTCTTGTTGGTTTAGTGATGAAAGTGGGAAGCAATTATTGCTGTACATAACTGTCACAAAATCAGTTGTTTTACTGTTTCTCTGGGGGTTCAATAGATTGATGTTGAAGTCACCACACACAATATGGTGCTTGTTTGTGTTATTAAACAACCATTCTACTTTTTGGTAGAAAGTGTCCAGACACGAACCAGGAATTCTATACAAGCAACTAACATTTATATTAAATATTTTGTTACAATTTCAATCATTAAACATTCCAAAATTCCATCTGTGGTAGTTGATTTTGATTTCTCTTTTATTTGTCCTATTTGTTGTGTATAATTCATATCCTTCCAGTTGAATATCTGAGCACTTTTCTGCATCTAACCAGGTCTCAGACACTGCAATGACACAAAATGTATTAAACTGATTCAAATATTCTTTAATACTATTATAGTTCTTGTACAGACTTCTACTGTTGAAATGAATTATGGAAAAGGCTAAGTCCATATTTACACATTTAAATTCATCATCGGTGTAATATTCACACTTATTAATTATATTATTATAGAGGTTGAGATCAGGGTCTATGTCACTCCCAAACTCTACAGTTGTTATATTGTTATATGTTATATGTATATTGTCATGTACATTTAGTTGTATATGTTCAAATTGTTTGGTTAGTTCACTATTTATCTGATTGCATATTAATTCATTGTCATCAACATCTTTGAAGATGTCAATGAATTCATGTTCATTTGCCGTCATCAGTTTTGATCATTTTCTTGCTTAATCTCTCTCTCTCCTTCACACACGAGTAATTCACACACACCCACACATACACCACCTTGGACCAACAGAACAAGCACCCACAGACGGACGCACAAAAACACACACATGCGCATTCTCTGACTGTACTCAGTAAGTCCAGTAAGTCCCACGTCCAGAAAACCCCACGTCCCAGTTGTCCCATGCGCACTTTGGCACAAAGTCACTTATGTCCCAGATTGTCCCTATTGTCCCAAATCCACCTTGTCCCAAGTCCACAAAGTCCAACTATAAGTCTAGTCTCTTGTCCATCTCTTCTAGCTGTCCATAAATTCGTGCTTTTCGTCCTTGTAATCCATAGCAGAATTAACGTCCCTCCCACAGTATCTTTACGAAAAGTTCCCAGCATAGTTCTAACAAATATACAAAACAAGCAAGAAAGTGCAAGAGCGTGTATATAATCAAGCGAATATAATCACACTTCTTGCTGTCTCACTCTGGGCGTTCGTAAATAATCCAATTCGCGATTCAGTTTTGTTTTCCGAGAATCAAAGTCACTTTCCCCCATTTCTAAGTCACTAGGAGAAGTCATTGGCGAATAAAGTTCCATTATCTGAATTGATCAAGATCTTTGCGATCCCTTACCAGTATGACTTTGGCTTGTTCCGGAGTGGCTCCGTGAAGTTGGATGAAGACCTTACAGTTTCTTGTCCACGTTGATTTGATCTTGTTGTTTTTCTTCAGCATTCGGGCTTCACGAGCAATATCAGCCATATTCTTAATTAAAAGCTCATTCACATAAACATCGGAACCTTTCAACTTCTTTCCTTGAAGTTTTGTGTTTCCTACTCACAAGGAGAAGGATGATAGCAGGTTTTGTTCTGTCCTTCCGCTGAAGGGTGTGGCACGCAGATATGTTGTTTGTGTCCAGGTGAATATTCCTCTTTCAGAAATTGCACGACTTGCCCTTCCAAGGTTTGCAAATCACCAGTCTCCGCGTCCTCATCAACATTTCTGCTCACCGCTGCAGCTCTGCCGTAGGAGCAGGGTTTGACGTTCTGACCGGTAATAATGACATCTTCCTTTCTCGTGTACTGTTCAAAATCATCAGTCCTCTTCTCAAGCTCCATGATCCTTTTGTCCTTTTCTCTGATGGTTTCTTTCAATTGCTTTACCTCTTCCACGAGGTCTGTTAGTTTGGTCAGCTGTTGGGTAATTGTGGCCATCTCCCCGTCATCATGTTTAGCGACTTGTGAATCTCCTCATCTCCTCAGTGTTGTTCTCCATCTGCACGTTTCTCTTTGGGGGCATCGCCAACGGAGCTTTATCCAAAAGTTCGTTTTCTGGTTTATTTTAGTAAGATTTGTTAGTTTTATAGATTAGGTCTAGCCGGGATCTCACAGGGCGCAGCCATCTTGAACATGCGCCGCAGCATATTCCTTCAGCATAAGATGCAGACTACTTATTTTGACCTCCTTTTACAATAGTACTGGTACAAGACATATTTTGCTCAAATACATGGGAAAAAGAGAGTACTGGTGTCAAATCAATATGAAACAAGTTTGAATGAGCCCTATTATGCGCATTATTATAAACTTTGTTTGTTGGCATAGGACATAACCCAAATGGAAAATGATAGCACTTTGTAGAAGAACATAAATAACTTTTATATCCTTCCCCGAACTCTCTACTTGACTTTGTTTTTCATGCAAAGTGTGAGTGCTGTTTGTAGAAAGCATCATGGGAGCAGTTCACATAAGAACCATATGGCACAAGTTTCCTTCTCAATCTTTCACATCCCAACGTAGGCCTTTAAAGTATAAGAAGCACTTTGAAAATGTCCCATTTTCTGCTGTGGGGAATGGCGCTCACGTTAACATTCAAGCAGGGTTGACGTCTCCAGGGGTGACACTTCAATATTTCATGCTCCATTCAGTCATTTAATCCCATCTGCCCTGCTCATGTATGGGATTCTCTACAGTTACATTAATTATCAGATGTTAAGGGGGCTGGCACAGCTTATGTAACTGTGGACATTCAAGTGGTACTTTGTTTTTGTGAAACCAGAGTCTGGTATATTTAGAGTTATGAATGACAGTGTTCTAATGCATTTCTTATTCCAACATTAGTAGCAGTTTATTGGTTTTAGTTGATCTTACTTAATTAATACAGTCCATGTTTGAGCTATGGTTGAGTCGATGACAAAGTGTTAGACCTCCTGGTGTATAGAAGGCCAAATTTTCTTTTAACAGACTGTGATAATCACCATGGCAATTTGCTCATTTTAACAATAAAACTGCGATTTCATTGTGATATGTGTGAATGGATCAAAAGATTACTTTTTGATTTGTTTTTGCAACAATTGTAGTCGGCAGTGATTATCTTAGTGGGGGGTTTGAGCAACAAAAGCCTCCTCTCCCACTGGACCCACTTGAGCGGCTTTGTGTCCGATAGAAAGCTCCTTTTAATCAGAATGTGTAGAAGCAGACACCTAGACTTGGTGCCACTAAGCTCAGGTCCTGAACTGAAAAGAACTGTTTGACATTTGGCTAATTATGGCTTTTGTTCATTTTCCCGGAACAATCAGAAAAAGGTGCTTTGTAATTATCAGTGATTATTTAAAACAGTTAGCACATGGCTTATAGTAAGTCTTTGATATGTGACCTTTTTTCTATTGTTTGTTAAACACTATAATTCTAAGGCTTAAGAAACAGGGATGAGTGAGTGTTTGTTTCATAACTTTGAAACTGAAAATGAACATATGGCACCAGATGCTTTGTTGTCAAGTCTCCAGTTTTTCAGTTCAAGTCCTCTGTGATTGAGTCTAGTTCTAAGTCAAAGTCACTCAAAACTGCAGCTGCAACTTTTAAGGTGCTCAAGAAAGTGCTCAAAGTGCTAAATGTGTTCAGGCTTTGTGCCTGTAAATGAGAGTTCTCTCAGTCAGAGCTTAGTCTTAGTGGAGAAGTACAATGTTATGATTTCTTTATTTATATTTTAGTATCGTTTTAGATGTTTCAGTATTGTTATAGTCACCAGTCAACAAATTTGACTTTATTTTCTAATTGCATGTAATGTGCCTATGTACAGCAATATAGATCAAATATGAATAAATAATTAATTTCCTTGTCAATTAATTGGTTGATGGTGTCTTAGATGACCATATAGTTTATTAGTCAACTAATTATTTTATTGGGATTAAAAGGATTTATATGAACAAGCAGAGATAGGTGAAAGCTGGTGTTTTGAGAATGACTGAATAACATATTTACTATTTCTCTGTATACATAGTATGCATAGTTTTTGCACTATATTCAAACATTCATAAATCAGTGCATAGACACGCGGTGTACGGGAGGAAAAGCGGCGCATGGGAGCGCCTTACGGGAGCAGCAGGAGACGCATGCGGTCTATGGATCCACGTAGCGTATGCGTGAAGGGGTAACGCCAAGGTAAGGGACCTCTATTGGTTCACGGGGCCCTACTTAATGTGCGTACTGTGCGTATTGGGTGAACCGGTACTGACACTGTATCATGCATTGTGACAGCGTGGGGCCATGTGAAAAAAAATCCACAATAACCAATGGGTTTGGAAAGGCTGGACTGCTGCGTGATGAAGAGGACAGCACATGAGCAAGGGGGAATTTGCCTGGAGACGAAAGTGACGCGGGAGCCGACGTAAATTAAATGACTGTACATGAGTGAAATGACTGTTGAAAAAAAAGATGCTCTGAACCTGCACACGTATGATCTCTGTAAAGTTTAACATGAACCATCTCCAGAACAGACTCACCACTGTCCGACAGAAGCTCCGCATCAGGCACAGAGCGAACTGTTTTTTTCGGCGGGTATTTTATACAGATTAGCCTTGTGGCGTTAGGTTTCGTTTTTGTGCGCAAAGCTGCATTAAATACATTATAATCTCAAACGGGCTGATGTCGTTCTGTAGTAATTATGGTGCTTATGAGGGCCAAATGCTTACATTTGAACCACTTTTAATATCACCATTATCTTACTCGAGGCTGTACTTGAACTGCTGAATAGACAGATCAACTAGCATAACCGCTAGCTACACATCGCACAAGCTAAACAAACTGTCCACGATGCTGTGATGCCTTCATCTTATTTACCCAAATAGTAATGGTCGGCATTGCAAATATATTTTGTAGCAATACTGACTTACTTTTTACTTTACCTTACCCTACCTCCATTTTAAATTTTATTTCTTTGGATTGTCAAATCCAGCTTCCCGTACTTTTTACAGGAAATGACGTAAGCGAACACGTCACCATTCCCTTTTTTCTTGAGATGGGTGTAAATAGAAGAATCGTGTCCATTGAACTATTAACACCCAGGGTGCAAATAGACACTCCGAACAATTTTTGAGTCCAGAAGCATCATTGTTCATCAGAAACACACCTTCTGTCTTTTTCTATACAGACTGATATCAGCCCGGCCAAACATGATCACGCAATAAGATTTGTATTTTGTCAGTGACGCGTGTGAAATGAAGGAGCTCATTGGTCATGCATCATTTATGAATTAGATTGAATTTTTCTCACCTCAGATTAAGAACGTTGATTATGCAAAATTCTGCAAAATTTTTCAGCCCCCTGTGATATTTTTTTTTTCCTTTATATTTTCCAATGAAGACAGACAATGCATGTCCCTGACTAATCCACCTGTCAATCACGCCCATCTGAAAACGGGGACATTCACAGGTAACCATACTCTCATCTTTGTAAGGTACTGAAGAAGTGTCTATTCTGGATCCCAGGCAAACAGTCCATTGGTCCCATAGGGAAATTTATCCTCCGCATTTGACCTATCCTTCCATGGACTACTTAAGCTAGAGGATATTACCTATGTTGTCTTGTTATATTCACACAGCCATTATTGTGTACAAACCGTTCAGACACACAGAGCACATGCACGACTACAGAATGTTAATGAGGTCTTCGCCGAATTGAACAAAAGGTGTATTATCGTAAAGCAGCTAAGGATACATTTAGTGGTTTATCAGTGAGACAACATTTTATGACTGGCATTTATACAGGCTCCCAGACAGAAAGCAGATGGTAGCCGAACGTGCTTACTGTTGGAGATAGAGAAGAGGGAGAGTAAATTTACAAAGAAAATAAAGCGTCATGACGTGAATTATACGCTTTACAATTAAAAATGCATATACAATCTTTTCATGAAAATAGTGCCATCTGGAAGTGTATATACTTATCTATTTTTACACTGTCATTGGATTAATTTTATGAATGGAAACATCATGATTTAGCAATCTTTTGCAAATAAGATTTCACAGTTACACTTTGAACAAACAGGTAAAACACAGTCTTTGTGGTGCTAGTTTAATTGGGAGGAGAGAGAGGAGAGAAGGCACCCGCCATCAGAAATTGCAAGCATGTTACCCCCCCCACCCAGCAATTCTTTAAACAATTTTTGTCCAGTCAAAGATAACACATAGAAAGAAAGTGTGAGAGGAGGGTGACTGCCGCCTGCAGAGGAAAATGGGGAATTTTGTCTTTGTCTGTCATAACAATTTAATCTATATCTCTGAGAGCTGGGAGGAGCAGAAAGTATGATTTTCAGTGCAGTACGGCAAGGCAGTTTCATCAGTTTTATGTCTATCGAGCAAGTTTTATATATTGGGTATTGCAAAGTTGTTTTTTTTTGTTTTTTTTTAGAAAGTCCAAGTATTGACCACAATAAAGCCATGAGTCATCAGTGGGAGCTCTCCGCCTAAGGTCTGTAGTTGCTGGTCTCTATCAATCATCAAAATAAGACGATTTAGTAAAAATATAATATATCTACTAATATCTGGAAGTGATAGTCAATTCAATACTACGCAATACGCCATGAATCCTTGGATTTGGAACACTGGACATAGAATATAGTATTTTCTCAGGTCACTATGGTTCTGCTGAAGTGCTACATTTTTGAGCATGAATAGTTAATGTTCTTTTACCACGTTTAGCTCACTCAGTGCATAAGTCCTAGGATGTCCTCGGAGCCCATGATAGTCGATCTAGAATCTATTATGTTGTGGTAAGATATGGATTCTGTCTTCTCCAACATGTTTCTGAATGACAGCACAGACACAGTAATAGCACCAACCATACTTAAATTACATTTGTGGAAATTGTTTTCAGATAAGTAACAATTGCATTATTGTAATTTTCCATTTTTAGTTCTTGACAGTCTTAATTAATTGCTATGTTCTTGCAGTATTGAAGTTGCAAAAAAATTGAAACCAAGATACCAATTGATACTGTAAGTAGATGGATAAATAGGACATAATAAGATATATGCTAGACTTTATAAATTATTTTAATTGATAATACATCTAGTATAAGATGACATGTATAATTTATCAAAATTTTGTTTGAAATGTTGGTATTGTAAATTAACTTATTGTGGTCCCTCCGAATGAATGATGAGTCAGAGTTTAGATGGGTGCACATTTTTTACAGATTGAAGGCATTTATCTTTTGACATTCATATTACTGGTTTTCAATGCAACACAAACATCATAAGCACCAAGCACTGTGAAAATTATACAGAAAAGAATAAACACAAAATACATTTGCATAGCAATGAAATAAAATATGCTAACACATATGCTGCTACTACTTGACACTGAAAATTGTCAAAATATTACAAAAATGTACTAAACAATACTGAACAAAAAATTGGTCACATGTATTTTCAACAATAACAAGTATCTTTCTGAGGGCTGCAAGCTGTTATTTTCAGTGATTTTAACAACGTTCAGGGTTGTTTTTGTGTGGTGACAGCCATAATGCATTTTTACAGCAAGCGTTGAGAGCAGTACTGAACTTCCTGTGAAATGTAGAGGAACTGGTTAGGTGAGAGCGCCCTCTACAGACAGTTACATAACTAATTGATTTATTGGATGACTGATGTGTCTGCACAATAGAAGGGTCTCTTAAGTTGGTCCACATCCCCAATTGAAGAGATCCAGTTTTCATCTCAGAACAGCAAAGTGGCTGAGAGATCCGCACACAGTTTCTTTGGCAGATGTTCTAAGAAGGCCCTTTCTGCTTCAGTCAGCATTAGTGTGTGTACATGTGTGCTACTGCTCAGTCTTAAGTGGAGCATCTCTAAAATGATTTCCCAGGTCGTTAAGTGATGTAATTGCCATCACCTCATTCACCCACAACATAAACACACACAATTTCTATTCAGTTTTTGTGTCTTCTCCAGCTGAGAACACTGAATTGTGATCAAATATGTGGCGTATTCTAAGTTTATGTGTCCTCCATCGCACGCACAGGTCAATACATAAAAAGGCTTAACTCTCTTTTTGCTGCTGATCCAGGCCAGTGACCAGCTGGGGCAGCACATGTTGAAACAGTGTGAGGAGGAAATTCTAACAACATGTAACTGTGCAGCAGCCTCTCTGGTGCTGTGCTGCTGTTTTCAGGGTCAAGAAGCATGTTTCAGGTAGTTTGCACATCATACTCCCCACTACATTTTGACATGCCTAGTCTAGTCAAATTTAAGAAATGTTTTCTGTAGCTAGGATAAAAGCATATTTTAACATGCTGAAATGTCAAGGTTTGCATTAGTAACACAGAATCCACAAAAAAATTGGGCTGTCAGAAAAGTCAGTTAGTAGTACTGCCATGATGTTTTGATAAAATAATATTTTTTGATGATAATATTGAATAAACTATTATTAGCCTTTATTGTGTTGAAATTTCCATTCACTCAAAAGTGTTTTTATTATGAATATATAGTATAGAAATCCATACTGAGTCTTGCTTAGTATTGAAATCAAGTTTGACATTTTCAGATGGGACAACACCATCCTTATTGCACTAATGGCACTATTTAAGTCTTGTCTGATTGCTGCTGGATGTGAAACCATTGCAAATAAAGTGGTCCTATAGGTCGTCAGTTGTTAGAAGAGCTAATCAAAAGCTCCCGTTTCACACATATAATTCTGCTACAAAATGTCACCCGTGTCCTTTCGGTTCACACCTCTCGGTTTAATCAAACAATGGAAATCACCCTAATCAGATACCTGAGGCTAGAAATGTATTCTTTATAAGATGAACGGGTCTGACTATTGAGAGAGTGATTTTTAATCCCAAGCGTGTCTTTTTAACATTTAATACCTTGACTGTTTTACGAACTCTCAATCACTCTTCATGCTGTTCTTTCTAAAAGCCAATTATAATAGTTATAGTTCCCATGGCAGGGATATGGAGTTTCTGATGCCCTCTTTGTTGTCTTGCAGGATCCCTCCTAACATCAGAGACATAGTATATTGTACAGGGGTCAGCCTGATGGACGAGGATGTATGGGAGTTTATCTGGATGAAGTTTCACTCGTCTGGAGCTGTGTCTGAGAAGAAGATCCTCCTGGAGGCTCTGACCTGCTCAGACAACACCTTCCTCCTCAACAGGTACAAAACATGGGTTAATGCAAGATGCTGTGTCTGCAGTGTATGGTGTATTGTATGTTTCAGATGACAACAACATCCTTAATGATATTTAATACAGACAAGCAAGCATATAAACTTATATGCAAATGAAGGGATGTAAATGTGATGATATTTGGTGTTTACACAATTTAAATGGTGGAAACATAGTTATATATTTGTAGATAAAGTGAGGGTGAGTTGATGTTGTCTGCCTTTGATTAGCCTAAAAGCCTCTTCCATCTGTGACAGGCACTCCCAATGGGATTAATATGATAAAAATAACTGTTATATGCAAGCATTCTACTCTTTCATGTATCACAAAGGGGCAAACTGGTTTGAGGCCCACAATGAACAGATATGAACCCTGCAACTTATTTGATTTTGGAAAGTGTGTGACCCATCTTATAAAGCCATTGTCGCATCATGTCCAATTTCTCACATAAATACAGGTTTTAAAAACATCTACATTTCTTCTACAAAACTACAACCACAGTTTCCAATGTTCATGACTGTTGGAAAATGCTGTAATTATACCCACTATAGCTACATTATACCACTGGCTTATTTATTTGGCTCCAAGTCTTGTCCTCATTTTAACCTTAGAGCTATGGTGAACACTATATAAATGTTGAATGGTAGATGAGTGACAGGTGTATATAATAAATGTGCTGAAACACATTGCAAATTAAAGTGTGGCTGCAGTCAAAATGTTGCCTCAGGCTGTACATTGGCATCACTGCAGCCCCAAATGTGTAGTGTGGAATAAGCACTTAGGCACTTACATAATTGGGACAAGAATCCACATTGACTGGTCATTTTAGGTGTACCCATGTGCCTGTTAAAGCAAACAGCTAAGCGTATAATCACATCGCAGAAACTCTTAAAAATATTACAACCTACATCAGCTCCAGTCAAGCATCTGTGAATGAAGGGTAATAGGGAAACACTTTGTAATAACAATTTTAATTAGCCTTTAAAAAGCATGAACAAAGACATACATAAAGTCACAAAGTCATAATAAACAAATAGTTTGTTAAAATGAATCACTCTTAGTAATTGAGGTATTAGGAGTATTTAAATAATTCATCTTTTAATCCTGAATCATTATTGATAAAGTTTTTGACATTATGGATTAAGTGTTTGTTCATGCTTTATTAAGGCTAATAAAAGTGTTATTATAAAGTGTTACCAGGCAACACATTTAGGCATGAGGTGGATGCCTAATAAAATGGCCTGCCATTTTTCATACTCCATAGTAGTATCTGTCTGTATTTATATCATATGAACATCTGTTAACCTAGCCACTGTTGCCCTTTGAGGTGCAGGTTAGGTGAGGATGCGCTTTGATCGGGGTCTATTTTATCACCAGCTAAGTGCTCGCTATCTCTTATTGAGCAAAAAGTAGGGGATAGATGTCTGGTGAGCTCAAACAGTGAGACCGATCTGTGCACCTCGCCTAGAAAGAGCAAGATGCTATCGATTTTGCAACCCCAGTAAACTGCCCTGCAATGTGAGGGCTGCTGCATGTTCAGATAGCTGTTATCACATACCTGCACGTACGCACACACAAATCAAAGAGCATGCCGCCAAACACTGATTGGTCACACAGGAAATGGTTTCAGCACAGAAGGATTGTGGGAAAAGAGAGAAAATTGATTTGGGGGTCTAATGAAAAGACAGGGGCAACAAACAGCACAGTCTTGCACACATCAGAAGGGCACACAAATGGAGAAATGTTTCCATTCCTTATCATTTAAAGGTGTTTTCTATTTCACTCACATCTTAAAACTTAGCTTTAACTAGTTTAAGTTAAACTATTTAAAGTTTAACTTAAGCTGACTGCTTCTGAGTTACATGTCCAGCAAAAACAGATAACTTAAATAAATAATCAGATTACCCCAAAGGTAAATTTTTGCTGTGTCTACATAAACACCTTGTTTATCAATCAAGACAAAGTGCAATGGACGTTCTCTTTCATTTGTGTATTTGCTACATTATTTTGCACTTTGTGTATATTTTGGTGTGAACAATCAGATAGAAATCACACCGGAGGGATCTGTTCACATGACATTTCAATAATCTGATAACTCCAGATAATGATTCGATTTTTAGTAACAGCCATTATTGCAGCACAAACGTGATCATGTGTAATTTGTCCGTTGCCTAGGTTACTGAACCTGTCCCTGAGCTCTGACCTGGTCCCGGAGCAGGATGTGATTGATGTGATTATCCACGTGGGCAGAAACCCTCAGGGACGTGATCTGGCCTGGAAATACTTCAGGGAAAAGTGGGACATCCTGAATGCACGGTCAGACAAGTGTTTACTGTAATCACACATCAGTCAAATACACTTTAAGACTGTAATGTTATGACCGGATTGTTTAGATATGGAGAGGCTTTGTTCATGAACTCAAAGCTGATTGGTGGAGTAACGGAGTTTCTCAACACAGAGAAGGAACTAAATGAGGTAAACATCTGGTTAATATAAATCATGTTTTTGACTTTTTTATTGTTTAAATGTATTCAATCTTTGCCAATAGATTTTTTCTTTTTCTCAGTTCTCTGTGTTGTTTTATCACATTTTATTTCATTTAAATTCTGCGTAATCACAGTTATAGGCTCAGACAAAGTTGGAAACAACAACAACCACATGCATAACAAATGCCAGCACATTATTGCTCCAGGCTCACGGTAAATTTTCTTGTTGACCTGTATTAAAAATTGCCTTATCTTGAGTAATTTTTTTAAAACAAAAATGTATAAATTCTTTATAAAGATGATGGTGGTCATACAGAAAGAATGAGACAGGGAGTGTGACAAGGCTGGAGAAAAGTGAAGTTATAACAATATGAAGAGTATGAAAGTGAGTTGAAGAGATGGATTTTCTCTTTCGCTCCACTGAAGCTGACAAACTTGGAGCTGAAGTTTCCTCATAATTCTCCCCAACAAAGTTTATCCAGCCCCACGAAGTTTCTTTTAATACCTCACCTCACACGACTGCAGCTGTAAAGACGCCATTTAAGACAAAGTTGGCTTTAATAACTTACAGATATAAACTCTGAAACTTTAGGATTGATGTTGAATCTTGTGATCCCCTGTAGGTACATGGCAGCATTCACAATGAATCATTTGCAAAAGAAATGCGAAGTCTGTTATGTAACTTCAATAGCTCATTTTCTCTCACGGTACAAAACAGGGCTATAAAATGGACAATGGAAAATTATATAAGATGGATGACTTGGGTTAAATGGGGTATAATTACAACAGTGGTCAATATAAGTACATTTTGTTTGTTATGCAGTAGTAGCCTAATAGCAAACAAGAAGTCATTTTCATATTAACCATAAAATGTACTATTATTACTTTAAGTTAGGGATGCACTGATCCAGCCTTTTCATTCCCAATATTTCTGTTACTGACATTGATACTTTGACTTTAAAGGTTGTATAGAGGATTTTCCAAGGAACGAGAAATCCAGCGACTGTTTGTCCTTTTTCAAATGTTGCGCATGCGTGAAACCACCCCCCCCTCCCCTACAGCTCCCTACGTAGAAACGCCTCCTCCCGCCTCCTCTTTACGCCAGAAACAGGTTTGTTTACAGCCGGTGCGCTGCACATGATTTGTAAACAACTAACTACAGTGTTGGTTAGGCAAGGCGGAGAAGTGAGGAGCGGGGGGAGGGGGTGTGCGGACATTTCGTTCGCGGACGAGAAGTGAGGAGCAGGGAGAAGAGCGGAACAGGGAGAGAAGAGAGGAGAGAGGAGAGGGGAGCGGAGATTCCGTGCCTGGAGAAGTGAGGAGCAGGGGGAAGAGCGGAACGGGCAGCGGGGACAGGAGTAGGAAGGGATGCAGAGAAGGTTGCACGGAGATTCAGTGCGAATGAACTAGCTACAACACGCAGCAGCAAGCGGACTCTTTCTTTGCATTGAAAATTACGTTTTCAGACATAGGATATCGCTTTCGTGTCCTGAAAAACGTTTGACTAGCTCTTGGAAATAAAGTACGTAATAAGCAGAAGTTACCTGTCCAGGAATAATTTGGCGACCAATGCGTCAGTCTTTAGACCCTGCGTCTGCTTCAGTCGTGCCATCGCTGGAATGAATCTTCAAGAATCACCTTAGTTTGGCTTCGCTGCTTTTCCCCTTGTCTTCTGCTTTCAGCGACCTCAAAAACGGACTTTCTTTTGTGGTTAACTGCTCCTGGATTCTTGTCTGCCATTGCAACAAACTTTGTGCTAACTGCGAGGAAGATATAGGTCAAAAAAAGCCGCTAAGAACTGTTGCGTTGGTGGAGTAAACAGCGTCTGTGCGGCTTGCGTCTGTGGACTGCGTGACAGGCGTATGTAAACCACGTACCGGCGGCGCGCAGGCAAGTCAGTTACGCTAGAAACGTAGGGAGATTGATTGACAGCCGGTCAGCTAACGAGGCAGTGTCGTTATCTATTGGCAAATGTTTAGCCCCACCACGTCCAGAGTTGATGAATTTTTATTCTGTTTTTTTTGGTCATCATAATTACAAGGCTACTGCATCTCTATAATGCTATCATTGACAATTTGAAACCAAAAAAAATCCTCCATATAACCTTTAAGTATCTCCTAGCACGCCATATTAACTGATACCATTGTAGGAATGGAAAATGGCACTTATTTCCTTAAATCACAGTTAACTTTTTACACAAGAGATTGATGTTATGTAACTGTTATTTATCCTTCAAATCACTACTGAAGAGCTTTGTATGAATAAAAGTTCAAACATTATGAGAGGTTCTAGGCCAAAATCAGCATTGTCGTCTCATTATATACAATTAAAGGCCCAAGCAGGATATCGGCTGAATTAATATTATGGAACCGATACTCAATCCAGTTAGTTTTTCAGTATAGTGCCAATATTTTATACCAGTTTGGGTATTGGTGCATCCCTACTTCAAGTCACTTTTTAAAATATATTTTTACTTAGCTTACTTACTTTACGTAGCACCATGTAACTTTTCTCTCCACAGTGTCTCCATGGAAATGCCTTTGTCTGGAATGATTGTCAATATGGTATTAAACTAAATTATCTTCATGAAGACAAGAAACCAGCAGGCCAGGACAGATCTGTCAAGAGGCGAGACCAATCACAAGAGAATGCATGGTTTTAAATTTTTAGGAAGATATATAAATTATTCTTATATATAACATTCCAGGCAAAAGCAGTAACATATCTATGAATTAAAGCAAATAACTATGCAAGTTAGATAGTGCACCTTTAATTGAACCCTTGGTGTTAAGCTTAATGTCCAGAGGATCCCATTAAACAAAACCTCTCTTGTTTTCCTAGTTAAAAGAGTTCATCCAGAACAGTGGTGTTGGGGCAGGACCTGCGTTGCCGCGGGCGCTGGAGATTGTTGAGGGAAATGTCCGCTGGCATCGTCTTCATCGGCGACAGTTCTACCAGTGGCTCCGAAAACCTCAAAACTCTAATGGCTTTAACGGATAACAAAGACAAGGAAAAAAACATGACTGCTATGTAATGATGAGATGTGAAATAGACGCAGCCATAAAGAAGAAGACAGAGGAGAAACAAAGGATGTGGTTTCACTCTATTTTTTCAGATATCTGTTGAATTGAATTTGTTATAGAATTTCTTATAGTTTTGAAATTGTTTTGAATCAATGGACATGAACTGAACCAAATCACAGCAAGTTTACATATTAAGCTTTTTGGGGGGATTTGAAATTGTTTAGACTGGTTTGTGCAATTCAGGAGCCAGTTTGTATGATAGAAAAGTAGAACCAAATCCATAGTACACTTTTTCAGCCAATTTTATTTTTCCATCAGATTTAGAAAGAATACAAAAGTCGGAATATAACATCATTTACATTTACAATGGTACACAGAAGCTAAATTAACCAATCACATTATGACCAATTATTAATTATTGTGGTAGCCCTAATCACAACTAATTGAGCACTTACTTCCTGCAGTTATTTAAATACTGACAACACATTTTATCATATTGTAATAGAAAATGTTGACTTTCTGTCTTTCATTGATTCAGTGATTCATTGCATTAACACAGTGTAATATGTGGAACAAAATTTTACACAAGCCTGGACAATATACAAAAGTATAAGGGGCAACATCACAAAGAATTTGTCTCAAATAAATAGCACACACAGTATTTTATGGGACTGTATTAACCTCTTAGTGATTTAATATGGATTTGGAACTCTATATTTCAGTATATACATATTAAGAATAATGCCAGCTTACTAATGCCACAATTACTAATTTAGTTTTCTTTTTTTTTCTCATTCTACTCTCCAGATCCTCCTTCATTTGTAGGTGTCTTTGGCTCTGTCCTTGGCCAATCAGAAAGATTTTTACAGCCAAAAATACACAAATTGACGCAGTCATCTTATTAACATAACCAGTTATTATTTTCTTTTTTCCCTGAAAACTTTGAAAAATGACTTGGGCAATTATGCTATGTGGTTCTGGCCAAAACGACAAAAGCAGAATATTCAGAACAGTTGTTGTAGCCCAGAGCATTTTGTTTTGTTTGAATCACATTTTTCTGTTTGTCTCCAGAACAGCTGAAGAGCTGGAACGCAGCTGTGAGCCCCACGATTATTGGTGCACTCTTTGAATCGTAATTGGACAAGTACATTTAGGTCATGAATCAGACCTTGCACATGAGGACGCAATTCTAAGATTGGATAAACACAATTTTGTTTGATCTCCTTCATTCACAATTTCATAATTCTTTGTTACAATGCCGCTAAAATGTGGAAAACCTGAAAGTATGTTTGAAGTGTAATTGTGCATTTCGGTCAAAAATCAGACCTTGCACTTGAGGAAGAAATATGTAATTCTAAGATTGGATACATTTTATTTAATATTTTTCATTCAGGATTTCATAAGTTTTCTTGCTATGTATTTTGTGTATTTGAAGAGAACAATTTACATGTCCAGTAAAGATTTAGCTGGGAGGTAGTTTTCAACATTTAAAGGCAAACGACAACAAACACAGATTGATGTTGACAATACAATACAACCACAGACATAGTTTCAGTTCTACATACAACTTACAGGTAAGGAGAGGATCATTTATTTTATTTATTTTTTACAAACTGAGCTGCTTTTACCAAAACAAGAGTAAAATAAATCTTATTTTTTACCAGGCAGAAATATGGGATATCAAAGGTCTTGTATAGAAAAAATACCCCTGATTTATCAAACCATCTATTAATGTAAAAGCACACTGAAGGGAGAAAAAGCACATTAACCATGACATTTGTGGCCTGCCGTTTGTTCCCAGGCGACGGCACTAGAATGGGTTTTATGGCTGTTGGAAAAATGTGAGTGAGTGTCATTAAACGCAGAGATGGAGCTTTTAAAACGTTCATAAATGATGTGGCTATATATTAGGGTCTTGAGTGGAGAGTTTGATCGGTTGACAAAACTGTACTTTTTTTTTTCTTCGAACTATCTCTGGCCTCTTTCCAGCATGATGAAAATCCACAGTGCGATGGAAAACCTGCAAGTCGGCAAAGCGGCAAATTTCCGGGCAGCGGAGTGAAAAAAGTGATGGATTCATAATTCAGCAGGGATTGTCCTAGAGCCTGGCATACTGTCTTCTTCACTGGATTTGTGGACACAGCAAATGTACATTATAGCAGCCATATACAATTATAAATTGAGGACAGAATACAGCATAAGAGATGTGAACTGGACACGAAATGGAGTCTTGCAAAGAAGATGGATTGTAAAAGAGTGGGCGTCTGCTTTCCCCTTTAGCAATGAAAATGTAAATTACACTGACTGGAATATTATAATGGTCCAGACAACAAAAGAGCTCCTGTTACTTTTACGGTGAGAGACTTTACAAAATAAACTACAAATGGACGTGATGAATCAAAATAATTCTTAAGTGAGTGCTGTGAGTCAGACCTTGTGTCAAATCTTGGTCCAATTGCGCAAAGACTTTTTATTCTGGTATTCTTCCTCTGTTTTTCTGGCTTTGATGTTGATAATTGAGCCATATATGAAGTAATGGGCCTGCCTGCTTCTCTCTTCACTGTGTGTCCTGTGCTGTGTGTGTGTGTGTGAAACAGAGAGTGTGTGCATTTGTGTGTAGTGTATGTGTGTGCATAGTGCGCGTGTGAGTGTGAAAGCAGCAGTGGAGCCAGTTATAACGATTGAATGAGGATAATTATAATCATTGTTATAATGAGCCTTGATGACGGTGGCCGAGTTGTAAATGTAATTGTAAATGATGTGAAAAAAGGCAAATTAATATTATTATGTGCTGATAATGAATACGAATAGTTCTTCCAGGGGGAGAATTTGGCACAACAGACATTTCTCAAAACATGTTAATCAAAAATGTTCTCAAAAGGTCAGTGATTGTTTTATTTTATGGGTAAAGTGCTTATTCATAAAAGGTTGTGACTTAATGAAGTAATTCTGGGACCAAATGTGAATGCAGATGACCTGGGTGTTTACTGTCCTCACTGCTGTGGATTATCTCTTGTGTTTTCAGATGATATTAAAACGGTTAACCTTGTGTGCCATTCATTTTGTTACACATGATGTTACTAATTCAAAAGAAATTAAACATAAAATACTTTTTTATAGACTCCCGTTTGTGATAACTACATAGGTTTGACTTTGGGGATGGGGAAATGGAAATGTTTAGTTAAAATAAAATATTTATCAACAAAACCATCCCAAATGATCAATCAATGCCTCCAGGCAGTTTACATTATTTATTACAGTCATTTTTAATTTGAGTTAACACAAAAATATTACTTCATCAAAGAAATTCCATTAAGAGATTTTGAGCATTTCAGCAGCTCTTTTTCATTTAAACAGTGAAATAACAGTGACAAAGTTATTGTTATCTGATAAAGATAATGCAGCTGTGTGTAAATTATTATGTAATAACTTTTTCCAATGGAATTCCAGCCTCATTCACTTTAGGGGCATTTTTATCAGATTTGAACTTGTTCTAGTGTTGTGTGAAAGTACAGTTTAAAACAGTTTGACTGCACAAAAAACAAGCGTACAATTGTTTTCCCTGATTTTCTAACATAATACAGTTTTGTTTTGTTTTTTCTGTCAGTTTGGCATTTTATAAATCTGGAAAATCTTCTGCACACTTTGCAAAACTATTCACACAAGACAATTCAGAATCCTTAAAAAAATCTACTGTGAAGAAAATGTTAAAGTGGTTAAAACACAAACACAGTCAACAGATTTATAAACCATCATCTAGGCACTGGATGGGGAATGCTCACACACTTTCAGCATAGTGTAGTGTGAGGGAGTCACAGACCTGTAGGATCTGCATCACAGTGTTTTAATGGTTTGAGAGTAAATGTTGTAAATATGTGTAAAATATTACTTAATCATTTAGAGAACTAAAAACAATTTTTAAATCTGTTCTTTTTAGCAGTTGGTAACCGAGCTGTATCTGACTTGGACATCAAAGACTCTGAATGAAAACCTGGTTCTCAAAGGTTTTTGCCACCAAGGTCTTCTGTGTCTGTCTATAAAATCTCTTCCTATTGTGATTCCTGTTCTGTTTTGTCCATTGTCCATTGTGGGAAGAGTGTGCAGTATTTACATACCCAAATTATAGCACATGCAAAATATAATTGCAATCTGTGTTTAAATAGTTTATCATTGTGTTTTAGGTTCTAGTGTTTTGATATAAGAGTTGAAGCTTGAAAATGGATATATACAGGTGTGCCAACATTAACTTTATTTTTACTCCTTCAGTGGCAAGTTTTGAAAATTTGTGATAACATTTAAATGTCAGTGTCAAAGCAATTGAAAAAAATCAATATTATATCATAAAAAAAACAAAAAAAAATTATTTCTCTATCATTACTGTAGGAAAATATGTACACCATTTGAAACTATTTAGAGAGAATTTTAAATGATAGTAATTCATCAGGTTGTGAATAAGGTCCCTTTTTCTGTTTCTTATGGACCACTGATGACACATGATTTGTATAGGTTACCTATCATATTTTCTTGTCTGCTTCTGCATTATAGTTTTTGCCCTCTGTGATCTTGGGGCCGGTGATGATTCCCAGTCTCCATAGAAACAAAAGATTCCCTCCATGAACCTGCAGCTGGTGTCACTGTCAGGTGTGACATCATTCCTGTGATGAATAACTCCACCGTGTGTCCCAGGGTATCATGGGAAATCACTGCACACGCCACGCTTCTCCCTCACTTGTGTGTGTGTGTGTGTGTGCATGTGCGTGTGCATGTGTGTGTACTTTTGCTCGAGATAAATGGAGCTGAGGAAGAATGTGACAGAGAGAAAAATGAGCCAAACTGAACACAGAGAGTGGGAAGATGGAGGAGTGTTTTTATGAATGGGGAGTAGGCTGGGCAGTTTACCCCACAACTAAATTAAATCAGTTCTCACCAAAGAAAAGAAGGTGCACTCCGGGGAAAAATGATAACACAATAAATAAAGAAAATTCATATTTGAGGAAAAAAAAGGTTACTAGTGAACACCCAACAGAGGTCAAGTGAATGCAGGTGTCATCCAAGTTAAAGAACACCACCAAAGGGGACACAGAGATGTGGGACAAAACTATGAACTGTGATGATGAAGTGTACTCCTTATTACTCACATGACACAAACCTAGAGTAGACCTGAGCCAACTGACTCCCAGGCTTCCTTCACCTTGAATAATTCCTCTGGCTCCTCCAGGGGGACTTCAAGGCTGTTTTTGAACTAAATGTCCAATCTTATAATCCACAACCTACAAACATTATTTGTTAGGGATAGGCTCCACATAGTTGCCATATTATTAAAATGAATTATGTTGAGGTCCTTTCAACTTTAGGGATGAATGATAGCGCTACTTTCTGAAGTTATTTTGAAAAATAATTTAGCTTTTACTCGTTTTTGCTAACAGAGAAGATTCTAGACAATGTGTAGTTTTTTTTGTACATATAGGTTCAGACAGTAATTACATGGATACAAAACACAACACTCATCAAAAACATACCAAGAGTTTTGTTTTATTCTCACACACAAACCTTTGGAAGGTTTGGAAATGCAGACAAACTAATAATAAAGGATTACTCAAACATGTTTGAATGAAATAAAACACAACTCCTGGTATGTTTTTGATGAGTTAACAATGGCTTAAAACATGGCTTAAAACTCATAAGAGTCAGTTTTGTTTAATATATGAACCTCCAGCTCAATTTTAAGACATTCCAGTGATTGGCCGACGTAAGCACCTTAGAAAACACATCATATGACTAAAAGACATTCACAGTGACTAAAACCTTGATAAGAAAATAGTGGAGGCATGAAAAAAAAATTTAATCCTCAAATTTGGTGTCATAAAAAAACAGCCAAATTGTGATGATGTCCCATGGTCATAGTGTCGAAAGTGGACTTGAGAAGGGAACACCCAGCATTAGGAGATCAACTTGGCCCAGTCCAACCACAACGTCAGTACTTCAAATAACTGTTTTTCTCCAGAAGTGTGCCGGAAAAAGTTCTCTTTCTTTGTCTAGTGCTGTACATTCTGCAAGCCATAATTACATCCCTGCTACACTGGTACAGCGGAGTGTACTTGACATGGTGCAAAAATGAGAAAATGTTAAGTACTAAAATAGTGGTGGAAAAAGACTTAAATGACAGATTCAGGGAACGAAGAGTGGCTAAAGGAGGAGTGGGAGGACAGAGCGGTTATTCTTGCACCAGTCTGAGAATCTCATTTTAGATAACACACACACACACACACACACACACTACAGTTTAATGGACGACATTGAGAGTGAAAACTGGCCGTTAATTTTCTGATAACAAGTATAATCCAGGCTTACTGTAGTAACAGCTTCACTTTTTTCACTAAGGCTGAATGTATAGTGTGTGACTGGATAAGGAAGTCAAGGGTCATCTCAGCATATAAGTACCCACAGCACATGTTAATAATGTGAGATGTGCATAAAGGAAAATAAAATATACCTGTACCTCCACCTCCAGTGAGTACATTTTTGCAAAACATATATATAAAAAAAAAAAAAAGTATTCATATTCAGTGTTACTGTTTATTTATGTTCTTCAAAGTTAAATTTCTAACCTGTTTTATTTTCCTGAATTGTTTCTTGATTTATCATGACAGTGTTCACCTTTACATCAATGCACAATAGGTTATTACAGACTCATAACATAATAAAGTAATATATACTAAATGAAACTTTTAACTAATATTCAAAATAAAATTAATTGCTGGCAATAACAAAAATCCTCTCATGAATATAATAATATAACTTCATTAAATGCTGAATTGTGTGTGCACTGATCTATTATTCATAATGTCGCAACAAGAAATTAACTCCCTAAACAACAATATTACAATATAATTTGTGATTTCTGCTATTCTATATTGTTGTTTCAAGTTGAGAGAGTTTGCAATTTTAACTTTTGGTTATATGCAAAGGCATTAGAGCTGCAAAAAACTGCTTGAGGCCTGTTTGAAGTCCACAAGAATGAAGCAAAAAAGAAAAATTGTATAATTCCTTATTTATTATTTAGGACAGCAGCCTGGAACACAAATTGTCCTAAACCTGTTTGTCAGATTTTTTCTTATTTTTAATCCACCCTTTTCCACCTTCCACTGGTTCATTTCAATTTGAATGAAACTTGAGCTGATCTCCCTCCTGGTGAGACTCTCTCTACTACATATTCATTTAGATTTATGTTTTTCCTCATAATGCTTCAGAGCATGTGTTGTATATAATAAAAGGTATATTGAATTTTAAGGAACATGTCAGGAGATGCTCAGGCTTTATGGACACCCACTGTGCACTGGGCTCTTCGTGTCAAATTTTGTTGTATTTTTGTTAATCTGCTTTTCTATTTACTTTACAAAGGTAGAAAACACAGCACAAGAAAATGTTCCATAACAATACAAATGTTGCAACTATTTCACAGATGCTTTATGTCTATGTGTTAGAAGACTATTAAAAGTGTACTGCTGCGTCTGAATAGATAAATGGTCAAATACACTGCAAGGAGAGAATATACTCTTTACCTCAAAGTTTACCACTATGTTAATAAATATTAAAGCCATGGTATGCATTTCTGGAGTTGGCACATCACCTGCAGGATTGCATGAAAACAGAAAATTAAAACCAGAAATACATTTTTCTTTTGCTATGGATCCTACCTGGATAATTTAGGAATTAGACATACTGTGGAAGGTTATAAGGAAAAGCATTTACATGGAAACAAGCAAGAAGATGCCCAAGTCAGGTTAGTGCACAAAGAGTAGCAAGCCCACTGAGAGTAAGAATGCATGTCTTTCTGTTTTTCAGTGCAATAAAAACAACCATATTGAAAAAAAATGTACATACAGTGGCTTTAAATAAAGAAATACAAAATAAATAAATGCACACAATAAACAACAATACTCTTTTTGTAGTAGTAGTAACTATAGTAATAGTACACTATTACTTTTACAGGTTTGTTCCTGTTCTTGTGCACATAAACACAAACATCGCAGACAGTGTTTTATTTAAATAAGAAAAAAAAATATTTGTGTTTTGGCAAAAAAAGCTGCTGTGTGTTACTAAAAGTGGGAAACAGCATGAAAACAGTTGATTGGAGGAGGCAGTCGGAGATTTGGTTTGATTCACGAAACAAGAAGAAGAAAAGAAGATTTGCATGTTAATGTTTGTCAGTGTGAAACCACAATACAAACTCATGCGTCATGCACAAATCTGACGCTCCAAGGACAAGCACTTTGCCTCCACATCTTCAGCCTGGAAAACCACGGAAAGACTTTACATATTTACAAGAGAATACGCGTGCAACAGCAAGTGGCAGATCAAGTGAAAGTTTGTCCAAGTTTAGTTTCAAAAGTAGATTCTAGTGTATTTGCAAACGCCCCCTGACACAATCATAATAAGATATGTGTGTCTTGACCCAAAAGACAGGATCTGAATATATAATTGAAATCTTTATTGCCCCAAGGGAATTTGTCTGGTACAGAAAGGACATAAAATCACTTTACAAGGCAAGGGAAGATGTAAACCACATAAGAACTTAGTAGGAGACATTAAAGGTGCAATATGGAAATGTATGACATTAAACAGCTCTACCTTACATTTATTAAATTACAGGTGGCTTAATAGCTCAAAAATACCTAGAAAACAGGCTGAGTGTGAGGAGTGTTGCCTCTCCACAGATCTTACCTGTAACTTGGTCTGGTTTGATTTCCATGAAGATAGAAAGGTTTAATACCGTACTGTGAAACATTCCAGACAAAGCAATAACATCTCCACAAAGAAAAGCATTTGAAGGACACTGTACCAGAAAAGTTACACAATGCACCATTAAAATACAGTCCTGTATGTCATAGCATAGCATCAGGATTATGCAGTTTCAAATGTTTGGTTGGATATTCACTTTATACCAAGTGTTAGAGTAACACTAAGGGAGTGGAGGAGAGTGGAACTGCTGTTTCTCTAAGTTCAGAGTTTTTATACATGTTCTGTTTTTTGTTTTGTTTTTGTTTTTTCTGCTTGAAAAAAGTAGCAGGCGCATTAATAGAATCTCCGGCTCCACACTCAGGGGGTACAGCGGCGTGTCAGATGAACAGTGCTGTGTGGAGCAGTTTGAGCTTTAGGGTGCCGATAGGACTCGGAGCATCCATCAAGCCTGACTGCTGATATAATTACTACACACACACAGTCATACAAAGACTCTGTCATTTTGCTGTGTTTTCTCAACTTGTCTCCAGGAAACAACCAATTTCCTCAGAACATTTCAATTTAGCTCAGCTCTTTCTCCCTCCTCCGATCCCTCTCTTTTTCTTGTTCTTTGCTGCTCCTGAATGGTTGTAAATTATATGCTCAGAGTTTGTAACTCATAAACGTCTATTCAATCAACGTTTCCCACAGAGAACAAGCCCAACACTTTATCCAACTTAAAATCCACAATCAAAGTCACACTGTTGGCTTTTATTTAATAGAGTGAAATTAGAATGCTGATGCTATTTGTGACATCACCCAGACCCACGCACAAACAACAGAAATCATCACTTTATAGTATTATCTTGAAACTGAAGTGCTTCTTTGGGGATTAGTTCTAAGGTGAATAACAATTAATTTTATATGCTGTTTTTTCAATGTATATAGTATATTTTGCATATAAATAATATGCACAGACAGAGGTGTCTCTGTGGAAAACTGAAATATTGAGTTTGCTTTCCCAGAGCTCCTGCGTGGTGAATTTACATTCTTGATCTAAGCTGAAATGCTCAGTGCTGCTGGAGTGTGAAAATGCATTCAAATCATTGAATAATTAAGGTATTATCTGGAAATAGACTTTTAAAAAGAGGCTTTGAGGAGTGCTAACCTGGCCTCTTACTATAGTTAAGCATTGGACTGGGGAGAATGGATTTGTGAGTGTGGTGGGCTGGGACCAGTGTCCTTAGAGAACATTTTAGTTTATTTGAGTCTTCTGCCTCAGGTTCAAAACAAGGTGCAGTGGTCTGGCAGCATATCCTCTGCTCTAACTCTGTCTAATGTTAGATGATGTCCAGAGATAGCTTCAGCAAATGTTTCCAGGTCATCTAATTCCCCCCAGATCATCCTGTTCTGTGCTGGTACAGTGTACAGTTCTTCAACACACTGCAGAAGACTAAAATTATGTGAACTTTGGGTCTATTCAGATACAGGAAATTTGCAAACCCTTTCTCTCAAGAGGTTCTACACAACATTTCCTTTTTTAATCAGCCAAAAATACATCTACTGTATACTTTGGCTCCAGGTTTGTTTATGTTGTTAAAGGAACACTGGAGCACTGTGTAACTTTTCTGGTGGAGGGTTCACTTCTTGCCTGTCTCCATGGACATGTTATTGCTTTGCCTGGAATGTGCTACAGTATGGGATGAGACCTGTCTATTTCCATAAAAAACAAGCATTTGAAGCCAACAAGGATGTTTTTCAAAGTTTTTTGAGCAATAAAAACAACTTGAATTGAATGAAAGCAGGATGGACACATTTAATGATGTACTGTGAAATATTCCAAATTAAGTAATAACATCGTCACAGAGCCAAACAGGTGGTCCTAAGAAATTTACAAAGTGCACCTTTAAGTTGTCGTCATACAGAGTGGCAGTACATTGGTAACAGCTTCGAATCATTCTGCTTAGCTCTCTTAGGTGCTTCCGTACCAGCTTCATGTACCACTGTACCATTCACAGGATTAATTTAAATGTATAATATGTAGTGACACATACATTTTTCTTTCATCCTCTGTAAGACATGCTTTGACATTCTAAACAGCCTGTATCACAGAAGGTCCCAGATAACATCATGTTATGCATACTGAATGTAAATTAGACATTTTATCCTTTATGTTCATGTTTGTTTTTGAATAAATATTTCACTGTGGCATTCTAATTAGATCTTATATTAAACAGCTTTATCTAAGTTTTTTTGTTTTGTTTTGTTTTTTTCTTAACTTGTGCTTCCTTTTTTCCAGCAGTTTGAAGCTAAACATGCAACAAATCCTGTGCTAAATGACAATTGTTACCTGTTGACGCAGAAGGTATAGCCATATGTTTCACAGTCTGGCATTATTAATAAAGTATTGTGTGAGTTCAAAGTGTTTCTTTTTGCAAACCTGATATGGTGTTAAATTTGCTTAAGGGGGTTTAAACTTGTCAAATGATCATGATAATTACATATTACTGGGGCATGTCACCCACTTTACGTCATTTCGCACATTTCCACTTTGAATTGCTTTTCAATCTGTCTCTAATGAGTGGTTTCAGTCCATAATAAAAGGTTTGAGTGACAAAAAACCTTCTTGCTGTGAGTGTGTGTTACAGCTATTACCATGTGAATAGCTCCCTCAGCTTACACCCACTTGTTTCTATCTATGTGAGCGCGTAATTGTGGATGATTATCAGACAACCATTGTTATCTATACTGTCTAAAATATACTGGCAAAGAAGTTTCTTGAAAGCTCAAATTTTCAATCTTCAAACCATAAATAATAGAAAAGCGTGGATAATATTTCCATCCGCATGCATTCAGAGTTTGATAGGGAAAGTGTTCTAAATTTGTCAATGTTTAAATGTTAAACCATAATAATTCTCCACTATCTCTTCATTAACTTCAGATTTCATTTCCATGGAGATTACAGACCCAGAAGCCATCAGAGATGCCATTTCCAGGACTTTTAGCGATGTAATGGTCCTTGTTTAAGATCCATTTTGATCTTTTGCACAATTGTAGATGTGTAACACAGCTCTAAATATTAATAAAATGTGTGAAAACAAGCACATCATAAATCACATTAAATATTTTCTCTATTTCTAACAGTGTAATAAACAGTTTTTGTTGTCTGAAAGTTCTGTGCCTCAATAATAGCGTACACCTCAAATGTCAGCACTTCTCAAAAGGAAGATTTTTGTTCATTGTAACATTCAAGTGATGTCTCTGAAAAAGCAAAGTGGGCATGGCCGTTTCTGTCTCTTTTGATGTATAATAATTGATGTTATTTTGTTGGGTTTTTTTTTTGTTGTTGTTTTTTTTACTTTCTAGCTGAATGTATTTACAAACAATGCTATGCTTTCCTCTACACCAACACCTGATGTACAGATTTTACATTTGCACCAGCTATACATTGCTTATAGTTGAGTCTTTGTGAACCTATAATGTAACTGGCAGAAACTTGTCAGCAGTGAAGCCTTGGGATAACATGGGTGGAAAACAGTCCCAGTGCTTGTCAAAAGTGCTTTTCAATTTCACACTCCACTATTTGTGAAATTGTGTTTGTGAGATATAACACGTGGACTATGGCTCGGGATGTTGTTGATATAGGATATTATAGAAAGTGTATGTAATGATGAAATACATTATTATGCATGACAAAAACACCAAAACAGTTACACAGAGAAGCACTAAGATCATAATAATATAACAAATGAATGGATAAAAAGAACAGACATAAGGTCAGTCTTTCACCTGAATTGTTTGTTCACCATTTTACTCCTCCAACTCTTTTAATCGAAATAGGGTCTGTTTAGACTAAGCGGACATTGAACTGCAAGCGTTTGAATGAAATTATAATTTAAATTTGTAGTTTTAGCTTTAATTTTAACCTAATCTTTTTGCCAGGCATTTTTCCCAAACAGAATTCTGCCAAAATGTGAATGCTCTCATCTGTTTGGTCCTGATAGAGGATTAAACCACCACCACATCATAGTAAGTGACTGTGTCTGAGGAGAGAGAGGGGGGAGTGAGAGGGCAGCACATGGGGACATAGGGGGAAGAGGGGGTATTGATAAGAGACGCTCTTTAATGGAACATGATGACAGTGATAACATTTCAGTGTGGTCCAGTACGTCCACTACTCTGCTGCTCAAACTTCACACTGCATTAACACAGCATTACTCTGATTCGTGGACTTCATAGAATACACTTCTGTGGATAAACATGTCATTTCAATGTTAAAATCTGATGTGGTATTGCACTATCATTGTGGACACATATTTGACTGAAATCTTGTCTGTAAATTCAGCAACAAGTTGAGCTTTTCCCACCACACAAGGAGACAGAGTATAGATGGAGTAGATCTGCAGAGTGAGCGGACCCTATAGGCTGCCATATAAGACACGTGAACTGAACTCTATAAGCAGAGCTATAAGAAACCTGTGAAATCCCTTTGTGTGCCCAAAGCTCCTCTGAGCTGCTTCAAAATGAAGACAAATGCTGCTGTGCAGGAATAACACCAGCGTGCATACTGCCAGTGCACACTGCTCACTTTAAGCAGAAGCACTCTGAAAATATCAGGCCTCACACCACTATTAGGCAAAAAAATCTCAGCTTACAAGACATACTGAAATACTTGTTGATCCTGGAAGAAGCTATAGGTTTTCAGCTGAACATATCTCAGTCACTTCCACCTCTGCCAAATACAATATTTATTTTTATCCATTCTGCACATTGCACATTTTTATTCAGGGACTCCGCTAGCATTACTTGGAAATGCATAAATTCAAGTTAATGCTGACTTGAGAAGTGGTGTCTCTGTAGCCTCTTGCTTCCAATTGGCCGGATTTCACAAAAGCATGCCTGGTGGCAGCACTTGGCACCTCAGCACCACCCACATCTTGAACATATAAAAAAAATACTTGTCCCCAATGTGGACCTCCCATGAAACTTGTACACTCTTCACCCTGCATACATTTGCACACAGCAGGACTTACAAAATGTGTATAACCCAGCGTTCACACTGACAGTGCAGTTATCACACAAAGAGAAACATTTCAGTCAGTCAGTCACTACTGGTCGTGACTGTATTCTTTGTTGTGTTTTGAAACATTATGTGTCTGGCATTCAGATTTCTCTGTTTCACAATCTGCTGTAAGTTCCAAGTGCATTTACTTTTGGTGAGTGGTGAGTCACTGCAGGTGAAAAAGAGCTTTTTAAATTAAGTTGTGTATTATACGTAACATCTTTTATCAATGTTGGGTCTGTTTTCAAGAACAAAGCACTGTGTGTTTCCATTAGAGCATCCAGCCGTGCAAGACCACAGTAAGACTTATTTTAAAATGTCACATTGCTTTCAAATAAAAAAACAAGCCTGCTTTGTGGGCCTAGTTCACAAACAAAATTTGGCATTTACTCCTAAACAAATCACAATGCTGATCTAAAGATTACAAATCAACAGTAATGGCTAAATCATTATGTTACTGGCATTTTAGGAGCTCTCTTCACAACCAAGTGGCCTTTACAAAGGTTAAAGAAAATGCAGGTCTCATAATACATGTAATATAAAACCCATTTATTTAAGAGAAGACAACTGTTTCATTTTTGACCTGTCTCACAGACAACAGTGTGCCACAAATGCACATTATGAAGGAGAATGTGTTGTAAGTTAATAAGCATCAGATAGTGAGGCAACTGAATAACTGAAAATGAAATATACCGTACTTTGTACACGAACCCAGGCAGATGTATTTTGCTTTTCCCCTTCTCTTGTTATAGAGCCAGTTTGACCAAGAGGTGATTTAGTGCAGTTAAAAACACACTAAAAATGGTGTGTTTAAAAAAAAAAAAAAAAAAAAAAAGCATCTGGATCCTCGACACCTTCACTTTTATGCAGCCTTGGTCCAACCACAAACAGTGTTACAGTTGAACATTTCAAGAAACACATACAAATACAACTTACATATTTAAATAAAATATAAAATACTTTTCCTAACTGCTGTAAAGTGCAAACCCTACAATAATACTTAAACATGCACATTTTATTAACAAAGGGGAACTGACTCATGGGTGGTGAGGCTTGAGGCAATGAGTTTGACTCAAAGGTTGATTTTAAAACAAGTTTAATTTACATTTTACAATTTGATCATAGTTTGATCAATGGCCCTTTTTTAATCCAGCTGTTTCATTTATTATCTGCAGTGCTTGTACTGGTCCCAGGTCGGGGAGGAGTTGAAGTGGGCATTCTGTTGTATCTTCAGGAGGGACTGAGCAAAGGAAACACAGGAAAATTGAGAAGAGGAAAGTCTCCCCTTCGGCCAAAAGAAATCAATCAGCCTGACACACCTGTACATCTGTGCGCCTGGAGAGACAAAATAAGCAAAACAACTCAACTGAATTATTTAAATGTGTCTGCAAACTGTGCCCAGACTCACACACAACACACACACTTTATCACCAGTGTTTGGGGCTCTGAGCACATTTTTGCCTCTTCGTCCTCCTCCTCATCCTCTAATCGCGGAATGGCAGACTATTTGTGTGTGCAAGAAACAAGTTTGAGGAAAGAAATTTATACCAATAACTGTGAGAGGGATACTGACTAATAGAGTAAGAAGAGAGCGGCAGGCGCTGAAATGTGGTCTGAAGAAATGTAGAAACTGGACCAAAAGAAGTGAGTTGAGCTGATGGCAGATGTTTCTCATTTGAGGTAATGATCTCCCCTTCTGTCTAGTCTTTTCCTCAAGATGCAATCAGCGCTGAGACAGTCTGAACGGAAACTTAATTGGACTATATCCTTTGGTGTGGACATCTGTAACAATCTGTTAAGCAGTAAAGTGAAAGCTTTTTATCACCATTTAAATACACAAATCCAAAATAGGAACACAGGCAAATGAGTGAAGTGAAAATATAATTTTTCAGTGGATTATCAGACTTCAACAAAGAAAAGGGCAATATATCTCTCTTCCTGGGTTGTTTAGGTCTTTAGGCCTTTTTGTCTGGAGTTTGCATGTTCTCCCCATGTCTTGGTGGGTTTTCTCCAGGCACTCTGGTTTCTTCAAGCTCAGGTGGTCCTGACCAAGCCAAGCTCAAGATATGGAGATGGGTCACTGAGGGCTGTATGGCAGCAGCTCACTGCTTCTGACAGGTTGCCCCAGTGGCACTGGTTGAAGTATGAATTTCCATCATGAGGGATCAATAAAGTAACCTTACCTTAAATAAATGGGGCATCATCATCAAGAATAAGTCAGTATTAGAGATCTCATTGACAAATGTTTTCTGGAGCAGTTTTCACGGTGTGCTCCAACGGTTAAATTTTGTATCAACTGCAAAGCATGTATCTGCATAAAAATGGTTAAGTGCTCTCGGGGATATGGTGTTACTCATGTAATTCACAATACAATGTTTTTATAATAATAATAATGTTAATAACTCATGATCTGGGAAATTGGCTCTGCAGATTTACTGGAAAATTACTTCTGGCTCTGATTCTAGTCCTATCAAAGAAAACCCTTACTATAATGACATGAGAGCATGTGAATGGAGCTTATGCAATGTAATACATAATGTAATGTATGTATACACAATGTACATCCAGCCTATGGGCTAAACTATAGGGACCATAGACAACTGAGTTCAACATGAGTAATAGATCAGGCAGAACACCCAATGACATTAAAAGAGTGATACAAAAACTTTGTTTTTTTAATGCTGATGGAGATATTGGTTAATGAAATATTAACATATACTGTGGTCATCTTAGAACTGTAAAGTTTGCATGTCTTCATTTTCATGATGTGACACACACCGGGCCAACCACATATCTTATTACAAACTGATTTAAGCAGATCAAACATGCCCTAGCCTAGACAAAAGGGAGAATAAAGATTATAGCCTCAAGCAACAATAATGTGCAATAACAAACAAATACAAGAGACATAGACATATATTAGACTGTTAGACAATAACATGGTGAATAATCATTAAAGACACATGTGGTTATGTCTGACAGTCCCTCTCCGGCTAAATTTCTTATTTAGAAGGCATGAAGAGAACTTGAATTTAATAGAGATGTAATCTGTAACACATGTATGCTGCTCAGTTTGGTCACATATTAGTCTAAATCTTAATTTGAATCATTTGAAAATTGAAGCCATGCATATTGCCATGTTCAACAGAGGGAAGGTGGATTATAGATGTTACAGTCTCAACTATTATAAACTGAACATAAAAAGTGGGACAAAAAAGTCAGAAAAACAGAAAAGAACTTTGTGTATTACAAAAAGATCTGCAAAAAAAGATAATCAAATAAAAACTCACCACAGTGGCTGACTCATTCTTGAAGTCAAGGTGAACTTGAAATGTGTAAAATGTGTCACAATTCATAAATGTGTTACACACAAATGCACACATGAAAAGTGAAAGACAAGGATAAATTATTTTGAGTCAAAAAGGATAAATTATGGCAGTTTCACAAAGACCAAAATAAATATACAAAACAGCAGTGACTGTGGGTGTGTGTCTATGTCTGTATGTTGTGACCTGATTTCATATGTTGTTGTTTTTTTGTTTGTTTTTTTTGTGTTTTTTTTCCTGCAGTTACAAAGACCTTTTCAGACGAGTGCCTGGGATTTAAATCACAGCACAGTCCTGAAATCATAAAGAAGAACTGAAGCTGCATCCTCTCCAATTAACTATACACACAGAGATCAAACAAGTAGAGAGATATGAAGTAATGATCATTTAGGTTGTCATAAAGCACTCAGGAATTGCGCACCACGTTATTACAAGCTGGAAGGCAGATGAGTTGCTGTACAATGATGACTTTAAAGAACTGAAAAGAAACAAGACAACAGGGAATACATTGCTTTTTTAGTGTCCCTGTTTAACCTAAACCACTAAGTTTGTATTTCACCCTTAATTTGATCCAATCTCATCCCAATTTCCCCTCAGCAAGTCAGTCAGTTCCGCTGTATGAGTCCCACTCATGTGAATAATGAGCTGTCAGCCAATCACATTCAGCCTGGGGCCAGATGCTCGCCTCTGATTGGATGCGCTGTCTTAACGCTCTGTGTTTTACACGTTTAAATATATTGACTTTTATTTAATGTTTTAATTTTTAATCACACATTATATGAATTATGATAAGGGAAGATGAGTCTCTTTTTTGCTGTTTAACAAATCAAACACCCATGGAGATAATACTTTGAGGAGTGGGAAGGCTTCTGGTGTACACTTAAGTTCTCAAGAGTCTACAGGCCTGGTAACAAGATATTTTTAGACTAGACATTCATTATCTCTGCATATACTACTTTCCACCTATTACTCCCACCTTATTCTAAAGGGTTAAACACCATATGGTCTTTGTCTTATATTGAGATCAAACTGAAGAGAAACAGCAATTAATTTTAGTTAGTTAGTGATGCACTTCATTCTTATGTCACTGTAATCCATAAAGTTCTAAGTTTTTCTAAGTTATAAGCAAATCCACTAGATCTTAAAGAGTTTTATTATTATTATTATTATTATTATTATTATTATTATTATTATTATTATTATTATTATTATTATTATTATTATTATTATTATTATTCATCTCTATGGGGTATTAATTGTTAACACATAGCATACTGAGATCACTGTGTAACTTTCACTGTTACTAAAAATAATATATTTACCAAAAGCAATGTATTAAAATGTTTTATAAGTTTCACTTTCATTTTTGACACACCAGTCCCCCTCCCTTTTCTCTCTGTTTGGAGAGCTATTACTTTTCAATCGGTGCATTCCACTAATGAAACTAGTGCACATTTCATCAGGTCTGTGAAGTTGCTGTGTAATGTTTTATATCCTGCTTTTGTATAGTTATGTAAAATTGATGCAAGCTTGGGGGCAAAATTGATTTGATTGATTTAGCAATAAACTTTCCATCACACTTATATGACTGACCATGTGTGGAGATATTATTTTCTTCAGGATATGCTGAAGGGGTGTCCAGACTGAACTGATGCCTTGGGTTGAGCTGGAGGAAGTGTATGGGGAGGGTTAAATCTGAATATCTTGCTCAGATTTCTTTTCTGTATTAAAAGGGTGAAAATGAATAGTTATAATTTCATTTCAACCAATAACTCACAGTAAGATGTTTTTGATACAAGACTGGCCAGCTAATGTGTATAGTATCTCTGATCCATATTCAACATTACTGAGCCTATAGCCTATATCAGGTCAAAAAGTCAGTTTTCCTCCACATATCAATACTCATGAAGGCTTGATGATGCTACATAATGGGATTTCATGGTTTGCTAATCCTCTGACTGAGACAATAGAAAACTCCTGAGCTATTTTGCATCCGCTCTCTTTTATATGCACATGCACACATCGCACCTGAGACTGCTGATGGATATGAATGACCCAGATATGAATCATAATTAGAGAAATATTTCCTCAAATGAAGAGTGTGAAACACGGGGAATGGCTGACGCGCATATGTGTAAGCACCGTCCTTGAGTGGTGGCAGAAAAGATGAATGAGCCATAATTAAGCTGATACAGAGAGATAATCACAAGACGAAGAGGCAAGAGGGAATGAAGGGAAACCAAGGTCGGCCACCAGAGAAGGGTGTGGGGAAAAATTCACAGACACAACATCTGTGATAAAGTATTATTGATAAATGAATTGCTATTGACTGGGTTAAAGTTTTACACCATTAGGGCTCACAAAAGTCACTAAATTGTTGGTTTATTGGAGATGTAATAATGCATTGGAGTTTAGCGTGTTTCATGACTTGGCTTGGCCTTGCTTAGCTCTGAGATCAGACATTGGGCATTGATAATTATGGACACAAAGATGTATTCAATGTTTGTCACAACTTAAAGGTCCTATATTGCACAAAATTGACTTGTGAGCTTTAAGCCATGATGATGTTACTTCATCAAAAACAGATCTGGAGTTGTGTTTTGTTTCATTCACACATGTTTGAGTAATTCTTTATTATTAGTCTGTCTACACAAACCTCAAAATGCTCTGTTCTGCCTTGTGATTTCATGAAACAGTAGTTAACAGCTCCATTTATCTTTAGTTCAGGAGAGATTGGCAATTCAAGGGCTGAAATTATAAAAATGATTCTAGTGAAGCTGTATGGAGTTTAAAAACACAATGGAGCATTTCTTGTATTACCACATTAACACAAGAACTCTGTACTATACTATACTGGAATAATGTGTTAACCCTCTCCAGGCAGGTGTTACAGATTTGCAACAGCTAAATTCCAATTACCCACTTACTCCACATCCATATTTTATGAGCTTTTTTTACTCAGGAGCCTTTTCTCCCATCCATGCTGACAAACGTGGGCAATGGAGAATGGCTACACGCAAACAGCATGTCAGAAGTGCAAAATACTTTTTTTGTTTACAAAGGACAAAAAAGTCCGGATTGTATATTACTACCCTATATTATAATTTTCCCCAAATATCAGATTTTTCCTGATACTAAAAATTAATTTGAGCCTGAGAGGGTTAAACATGTGTGAATGAAACAGAACACAACTCCAGGTCCATGTTTTTGATGAGAAAAAAACATTCTAACAGAGATCAGAAAATTGTGTAATATGGGCTCTTTAACAATAAAGTTAGGAATGCAATGCTGATTTTTCCTAATTCCTGTTCACTGTTTTTGTTTATTTATTTTATTTATTTTCAGTGGAACAGTGTACATTACTAAACATTACAATAATGTAAATGTACAAAATTAGCCAAGGCTAGTTTTCATTGACAGTCCCCCTGCTAAATGGTAATAGGCTCCCTAAAAGTATACATTTTACACAGGAAGAGCAAGTTCTCATAGAAATATCCAGACAACAGTATTTGTCCCCACTTAAGTAAAAACGTACGATCATGCTATGTGCCCAGGGTTAGTCCATCACAAAACATGTCACTCCTGGAAGATTCTATTTGCCATATTGTTTAACAACTCAACATAATAAGTGAAGATTTTTCAGTTTACTTCCTATTTTGAAGGGATCACGGACGCATAGGAACAGATTTTTCTTACTTAATTTATAAATCATTACTAAAAGAAATGCAGCTGAATTCAGCAGTACAAAATGTAGCTTTAACAATATCTCTTGGAGCCCATTTATTCAAGGTTTCTGCAAATCTTAAGGTCACTGGTGAGCCTTGTTCTGCTGCATACATCAGTGAGTAGAAAAAGTATTATAATGTCTTAATTGACATAATTGTAATAGTTTTATAAAGCTGTGAACAATTTTTGCTGAGTCCAAATTCAGATAAATGCAAAAGGTTGTGCCAGAAAGGCCTTGTGACATAAAACATGAACAATGAAACATGGGGGAGGCCATTTAATAAAGTTGAAGTTTTCTCTCGTGTGGTAAGTAAGATGGAAGTTAGAATGAAACAGAGCTACTCATGTGAATGAGTAGAGTTTGCTTGAAGGGAAATTAATAGTGACCTCAGAAATGAAACACACAAAAGTCTGAAAGTGAAAGTGTAAAAAGTATTTTACAATTGTTGGTTTAATAATAATAATAATAATAATAATGATAATAATAATAATAATAATGGTTCGACTTTAATATATAGCGCTTTCCCAAAAGTCGCTTTTGTGCATTGGATATTCTCTCCCCATACATGGTGGTAAGCTAATGCAGCCACAGCTGCCCTGGGGCACGATGGAAGCCAGGCTGCCACAACTATCGACCACCTCATTTACCACAATAATACACAGACTATGTGGGTTCTGTCTTGCCTAAAGACACAACTATAGAATGCACATGAAATGAGTGGTGCTTAAACCGCTAACCATTGGGTGTGTGAACTGTAACATACTAGAACGGATTCTGTAGTCTGATTCTGAGTATATAGAGATATGTAAGTTACATATTTACTTGGACAACATTGTATAAATTGCACAGAACAATAAGAGAAATATCCACCGTAATGTACCAGCATAAAATGTCACAGTATCACTGGTCTCACCTTAGTATATCTCGTGATCTAAATGGGGTCTCTCAAGTGACTATGAAGGCTTTTTCTTTAATTTAACACATTTGACTCTTATGTTGCTCTGGGATTCCACTTGGCTTTAATGTGTTTGTAGCTCTCATGCTCTTTAATGTTGCTGAGGGGAATTGAGGCAGTCCTGTGATATTTGAGATGTATTAAAGGATTATTGGGTTTTTTCCGGGATGAGGTGGTAGACCCAGTTGGCCAGTTTAACTGATGCTATTGCGTGGCTCTGCAGAGATTTTAAGGCTTTTATCAAATAGGCAGAAGTGCAGCTAATTATTAATCTTCTACAAAAATCAATAGCTACTGCCAATACCCTGCCACCTGAGAGACAAACCAGTAAGTATGAGGAAATGGAGGCTGCATGCTTTATATGCAGCCTAAAGGGAAGGGTTAATTTGCACAAATGGAAAGGTGCTGAAAATGATATTCTTATTCCTAAAAACACTTTAAAGTGGAAGGAGGTCAAGCAAAACCAATGTAAAATTTCAATACACAGACTGGATTGGGCGTCTGGTTCAATTCCAAATGAACATCTAAATTAAGTCATTCAGCACAGTACACATCTGAAGGGAATCTGTTCAAAGGTAGATTAAGATGCATGCTGCACAGTAACCCAGTGGGAGGCTCTGCCATATTTACATCTTTTTTCAATCACGCTATATTTTGCATTTTATATCATGTACCGTTTATTAATTTATCCTTTATTTAACCAAGATAGATAGGAGATATGGAAAGTAATTTTCATGGGTAACTCAAGAGGGAACCATATTGTACATGTTTTAGTGGTAAGGGAAACCATTAAACCTGCCTGGTAGTTGAACCCAGGACCTTCTTGCTGTGAAGCTGTTTAATTATGGAATTATTTATTTACCAGTCAGAAAATCCACAAAAGATAATGTAATCTAATATGACTCAATATGACTAAAAAAACAACAAACAAACAACGGAAACATTTCTCCATCTGTCTCTCTCTCTCTCTCTCTCTCTCTCTCTCTCTCTCTCTCTCTCTCTCTCTCTCTCTCTCTCTCTCTCTCTCTTTCTTTCTCTCTCACCAATCATTGAGCCTAAACCTGCAGGAACGTTATGAGAACAGATTCATTAGCCCAGTTAATAACATTTAACAATTAAAAACACTATGTTATATAGTTGCCACCTGATCCGTTTACCTCACAGAGTCAGTGTAAATGAATGTGGAGGTTTGAACATCACATATTAATGCCTTGCTGCACATGTGTGAGCCAATCAGCACTTATCCTGCTGAGCGCTGCCCCCTGCTGCTGGACCTCATGGTGTAAATGTGTGAAGAGGAAACTGCCATGGCACATACACACACTTATAGTATATTGGCAAAATCACAATTTAGAGAGATTTATCCCAGAAAATGAACAGTATGTACCTCTGCATGATACTGTGGTTACAATTATTCACTGTACTGCAAGCGGACTGTGTTAACGCTATATGGATATGATGGACAGCAGCCCCCAGTGCAAAATGATGGTTTCTCAGTGGAAAGCAGGGAAAGGCAATAGTCTAAACAGACACATGAATCCATTTAACGCAGTGTGCAAACTGTAAGTCTCACTGAATTAAATTAGAACAATTGTGCCTGTAAAATGAATATGGAATGGCCTATTGCATAAAAGAGACTTGAAAACTGTTATGTAGCACTTAACTTTAAAATTGCTGAAATGGAGATTTAAACTTGAGAATGAGAATGTTTGGAATGAGAATGACTTGTGTACTATGTTGGAACTGAGACTGTGTTTGTTTTTTTGTTTTGTTTTTCTTCTTAATCAAATTACAAAAAAAAAAAAAAAACATGGTTAATTGATACAAGAGATAAATTTGTTCATTATGCATCCTGCTGCAGTATATGCTAGATTTTTCATTTTATTTTCTCTGCATATGGCATGGCAGTCAGCCTTACAAACCGAGTGCTGAGTCTTCACTGGAAAGATTAAACACCTGAAAAACCAAAACCCCATAAAAGGATGAGGTGTCAGAGAGAGAGTAAAAGAGGTGTGGATCACGGACCTTCTCATGTTGAACCTGATGTGAATTGACTCAAGAAAACACCCACAATCCTCCAGGACAGGTCCCTGAGCCCTGTGCAGAGCCGATTACCTGCAAGTGACAAGCGCACTCACACTCAAATGTAGGCCTTTGCAGAGACACCACAGGAAATGGAAATTCGACCGTATCTAGGTTCGTCTGACTGAGTGAATCTAGTGCATTTTCTCATTCACAGAGGTCATTATCTTTACCAACCATGTGTATCATCCACAGAAAGTAATTATTATCCAAATCAATTAACAGATTATTGAGTTCAAACTGAGATGGTCCATTATGTTCAAGTGCAAACTGTATCATATTCGAAAGCCGAAATACTGAATAAAATATAAAACACAAAAGGATTGTTGACAATGAGAGGTTTATACATATCATAATAAACTTAGAGAAGATTAAAAGACTTGTCATTACTTTGAGTTTGTTGTACTAAGTATTCTGGGAGGGGGATGTAACCACCACCGCTCATGGAGAGGTTATTGCTTTACCTAGAATATTCCACCATATAAGGCATGGCCTTGTAAGACATGCATTTATCCTGTGGAGTTGCCTCTCCACACATCTGACCTGTGGAGTTGGCTTAGTGATGTCAGATGTCACCTATTTGCTTCCATAAGTTTAATGTCACACTGTGGCACATTCCAGGCAAAGCAGTAGCATCTCCATGAGACAAGAAGATTAAACACAATGAAACTTAAGTACTTCTATCTCCCCATGGCAAATAAGTGGTTGGCTTTTGTAGCTACCTGGCTCACACAGCAGTTTTTTAATTCAGTTTTTAACATCATATCATGGGATTTTAAGTGCAGAATTTGCAGTTCAAAGGACAAAAGTAAGATACTGTTAAATTTGGTAAAATTATCAGGTTTTTTTCTATATCCATGGAGGCCATGCAAGATCCTAGCAGAGGAGATATTTAAGAAACCCGCTGTGGACATTTTAGATACAAAGGCTTTTTACACCATGTATGGTAGCAAATGTGGCAGAAGATCTTCAAAGGAAATATTTTGAGGGAATGAACACATGTGCCTGTTGGATGTGTGGAATATACAGTTTGTTTTTCCAATCTTCATAGACACTAGCTAAGGAGATACTATGGACATTTGAGATGCTACAGTTTTTTTCACTATATGTGGCAGAAAATGTGGCAAAAGACCTTCCAGAGCAAAAATTTTGAGGAAATGGATAGTTTTGCAACCAGCTGAAACAACAGAGGGAGTAAGAACTAGGGTTTTCCTGTTGTGTTCACCTGGTTTTCCCTAGACACCTCATAATGCTGCAGGACACAGAGGAGGGACAGTTTGGGCTTCCTCTCCTTGAACTGCCCTAATACAAGATCTGTTGACCCTACTTGACTCTGCACTGAGACCTTTGACTGAGACACAAAGGTGACTGAAAAGTGCAGTATAAATGTTTCTGCAAAACTGTAACAGTTTGCTGCAGCAAAACTTGAATTTCCCTTGGGATCATGAAAGTATCTCGCTCTCTTTCTCTCTCTGTCTCTCTCTCTTCTAATACAATACATTCAATAATCCTCCATTATCTAAAAAGTTATCTTCTTCAAAACTTCCAAAAAAACTTACCCCTTTGTCCATGTCTATGTCATTACACTTGGTTACCAGGGCTTTAAGAATGATGGAAGTGTGATGGGTAATTGATAAGGCCCATGCGGATCGATAGTGGGAGGAGGGAGGCTGAAACTAGGCCACCCAGCTGCTCAGGCTCTTCATTCATCTGCTGTCTGCTGTGGAGTGAGATTCATCAGGACTCTCACAGATTAGAGCAGAACAGTCCAAGGAACGCACAGAGGAAGTGGAGCACAGAGAGGAAATAGGCAGCAGGAAATGAAGGGGTAATGAGGAGGAAAAAGACCAAAGGAAAATAGCAGACAAAGCAACATTTAATATGAACAGAATGCATGTGCTCACCAATCATTTAAATATGACAGGTGCATTTGTACATTAGGGTACAGGAGATACAATATACAGTAGATGTCAATAACTGTCTGTTTTGTGGTTCAGTTCAGATGACTTGGGCAAGCTTCAAAATACCTACAAAAAATCTAAAATCCACAAGAACCATATTACTTAAATTATTGACTAAAATTATTGCTTACTCATACTTAATTACATTGTATTAGCGCAGTTCAGCTTTTACCTACAAAAAAAAAAAAAACTGCAGCTACAAGAAGGGTCCATTTATAAACAATAAATAAGAAAAATCTGCCACTAGCCACTGTAAAATGCCACTATGAAGAGAAGCGGTTTCTCAGTTCAGTCATTTTGAACCATTTAGAATTAACAAAATGCAAATCTATGTTATAGTTTATAAAATGTAAACTGTAATCTGAAAGTAATTTCAATCCTAGCAACTGCAATTGTATCTTTTGTCTTGTCTCATGTAGTCACTGTGTCTGGAAATGTCTGAGTATTTCATCAAATACATGGTATAGGTGCCAATCAGATACTACTGACCAAGATCCCTTTATCCCTAATAAAATATATGGAGAGCCCGAAGACCTGTTGCAGTGTTCTTTAGGTGGATTGTCTTTATAGTGGTCATTAAAATTGGGCCAAAGACAGACCCTAAATTGATCATTTGAAAGCTGAGACTATGAGCTTACTAAGAGATGATAGTTCTAGTCTAGTGATTCACTGATCCAGAAGCACAGTGTAACGGTAATGTGGAGAGTTGAATATCCATGAGGAGCTCAAAGATGTGAACACATGTGGAATAGACAGGATTAACAATGAATAGAATAAGAATATAAAAGGAAATTGTGTTGGATAATGGGATCTGGGGTAATACAAAACCACATTTCAGATACATTCAAAGAATATTGTGGTAGTAGAAGTGTAGCGCCTCCCTGTGGTAGCTGATTGAGTCATGTCCTGCCCACCTCTTTGGTATTGGTAAAGATCTTTAGAACTTCAAAGCTTCCCATAATGGACTTAATTCACTCTTTCGTGTTTGTTTTAGTCTCTGATGAGGAGTGTCTCGCTCTAAATAAAAAAGCTAATGGATTATGGAAAGACTGATGGTTCTTCTCACTGCTCAGACCCAAATCTGTGAGTGAACAAACTGTCATTGATTTGGCCTTTCATATACATTTCTTTTATATATAAAAACCCTTGCCTACTTCTCTCCCCTCTTACAAGTTCCTCATTTTATTTATTGCTATTGCTATGCTGTGAATACCTATATATAAAAATATATATGTGAAAAACAAAACAGGCAAAGTATAGTAAAATACTATACATTGGTCCACATGTAAAATTATTATCATGCTGTGAAGTGTTCCACTGTATGGCTTTAAAATGATTTATTATGTATTTATTGAACTGCAGCTGTTTTTGTTGCAAAAATATCTTGTAAAACATGTATTCTTATTGTAAGTAATCGCATCTCCACAGATCTGACATGTAATTTGGCCTGGTAGTGTTACCTGCTTGTCTCCATGGAAAGAGGACATGTTTTATGACAATGGAAGCAATATCAAGCAGTGTCAACTCAATTGAGAAAAGCAGAATGATTGTCCTCTAGAAAAGTTACATAGCACACTTTTTAGAAACAGAAAAAAACAATTGCACAGTTGACGTACTTTTTACGTACTTTTTAACATTAAATACACGTCCTTAAACCTGAAAAAGCAGTGTGCATCTTGCCACAATGGTTTAAGTGTGAAAGATGATCTGAAACTACAGTGAAAATATGAGTGAAACCAACCAACGAGAAGGAGCCACCCCCCTGGCGGTATTCATTACCCTGACAGATCCGCTTTGTGATTGGCCATGACACTTTAATGTGAGAGAGGTCTAAATGGGTCAAAGCATCTGTTTGGTTAAAAGGGACAGATAGAAAAATGAAAGTACACTTGATGAATGAGGACAAATACACTGCACTTTGGTTTAATCGTCTGACAATAACAACATGGCTCCCTATTTACCACAGTTGAACTAAGAGTATATTTAATAATATTCAGTTGATGCATCTCCCCTCACCTGTGTCCCCACTGTGCCATGTTGGCTGTGAACAATCATGCTGATCGGTGCTAGGAAAAGAAACACTGGCTTATTGGTGCTGTTCGCATATTTTTTGCAAAGTTGTGTTTTTCCCCCAAACTGTGGAATTCCGGCAGGAGCCAATTATTTTCAATCACACATCATCACATACAAGCCACGGAGGCACATTCACACTACATATATTTTTGGGGGTTGATAAGGTGCAGTGGGTGACACAAACAACCTTGTGACTAAATATAGAGAAAAGAGTCAACTGCGTAACTAGATCAACTGTGTGTTATCTTGCAAGTGCAAGTGAAATCATAGTCAAGATGGTAAACAAAATAACTCATGCTAAAATTTAAAAAATCTGTATAATTATTAGAAATCTAAATTTGTGCTAAAAATGAATTTTGAATCATTCTCCAGTGATGTAGTTCGTAACTCCAAACCAGCAATCTCACAAACTCATATCCTCTCCTATCATTTATAAAGTATTTATTACACCATTATTCACAAAAGGAAAAATAACAAAAACAACAGAGGACAAAGTACAACATCAAAAGATAATACAAAACACATTCAGACATCTAAACACCTGCAGACAAAAACAAACAAAAATGGCCTGTTGGTAAAAATGTAGGGGCCCAGCACAAGAAGCCTTAGACGGGCCACCCTCTAATATAAATTAATAAAACCCTGGAGCCTGTGACAACAGACACCCCGCCCTAGTCCCACTGCTCACTCACTCTCGCTTTATGCCCGCCATTCAACATCCTCATCTTTTTCTCTTTATTCATCATCTTCTCCTTTTCAGTGCAAGAGTAGGTTTCTTGCACATATTAAAAATTAGCTGGACGCATGTCACAAGTATAATACTGATCACTCTGAGCACAGGTTACAAATAATAACCTTGTCTTTTTCCCACAAACGACTTTGTTTACAAGGTAACCAGCCCTGCATATTGAAAAAAGGGCAGACTGATAAAGCATGATTCATCTTATTACTGTTAATAGTGAGGTATCTACAACTGATACATAACTCCTGCTTCAGTAGGTAAATCTTCTTCACTCACATGTGTGCCTGTTTTTGTTTTGTTTCTTAGTGAGTGGCACAATTTATTTTTCACTTTCATGTTTCTCGAGGCAAATACTGGACGTGACAATACATAAACACAGACTGACCTTTATGTTGGCCTGAAGTTATTTAAACTTTAAATAATTGATTTTTTTGTTTTGTTTTTCACGGTCTGTGGATCCAAGCTTCTGCTATATATTTACTGTTTAAATATTAAAGTTAGTGCAAAGTTATTTAAAACCACATGACTGCATTCACACAAAGAAGAACTGCACAAAGAAGTAAGCAGTGGTCCGTTTTAAGCCACTTCAAAACAAGCTGTGATTTTGTACTTAATACGCCTAATAGTAAAGTGTCACACAATATAATTGTCAATATAATGTAAATGGATTTGTGTGCATCAGTGTTTAAAAGGTCCCCTAATTTTTAAATGTTTTCTATTGCACTTTTTCTGCCAGTCACTACTGAAAAAAAAAACAACCATCTTTTGCACTGATTTTCTTTATTTTTAAATTTATTGTGTTAATAATAGCTACACTTTAAACATGTAGAAATGGCTGAAGTGTATTTTTGTGGTCTTTTTCTGAATCCTGATCTAAATGTTCGCTGAAGCGGTTCATTGTGCCACCTCACCTCTGATGCATCTCCTCTGTGCAGGGAGTTGTGATTATCGGCCGCAATTACATCCCACAAAAAGGACGAAGAAGGGAGTGCGGACGCTATCAGCACCTAACTACTGATATGCTAATGTTATACACACACATACCACCACTCAGTGAAGAAAAGAAAGTTTACTCCAATTTGACAAACCCTTTAAATACTTAAACTTCTCATTAAAGACCGTACATTTTACTTATTTGTTCTCAACAGCAAAATTTTAACTGTCAAGTTTGGAAAGGTTAGCTCCAGATCATAAATTTGTATTTCAAAGACAGTCACTAATGTTTGAAAAAAAAAAATAAAGGAAGAAATTGTTATCTAATTTTATCATTAATTTTTTGGAACTCCACATTATTCATTGCACTGTCAAAATATATACATTTGAATTCATACTAACAAACATGCATTTATTGATATTTCTATGCAGTCACAGGATACAAGATGGTCATGTGTTTCACCCAAGGCCAGAATGACAATGTGATATGGTAGGAACTGCCAACCATCAGCTCAGTGAATAATTAAAAACAAAGATCAAATTTCTCATAAAAATAAAGTTTGCGTCCAAGATGAGTCATTTGTTACGTGTTACGGCTCTAGGGCTGCAGTTGTAATTTGTTTTGTGTGTTTTAAAATATTTTGCTGGCACGCCTTGATTCCTTCTGCTTGAGCCCTGACTCATGATTGGTGGGGCATATCTATGCACACCTCACCTGCAGCCACCACCCCCTATTTAAGAAGATTACCTGCACCTGATCGGGGTGTAGTTTGGTTCTGTTTTGTGTCTTCTTTAATTTGGTCACTTGATTCTGTTTGTGGGCTTATGTGGTTTTATTTGGGGAAATTGTGTGGTTTAGTTTTGTGTGTGTCCCTTAGTTTTACCACTCGTTTTGTGTAAGCCTGCGTGACCCCTTTTGTGGCACAAAACTGTAATTCTGTTGTTTTGTTTCTTAGTTAATATTCTGTATATATTTTAGTCTGTTTTGCTAATTTACCTTTACATTCCTGTTAATTAAACATTATTTAATTTATTCCATTTTACATCTTGGTTTTTTATTACTTCCCTGTCCCTAGCAGAGCTGGGTCGTAGCAATCATCTAAAACAGAATCACAAATCCAGTTCATTTAAGAAGAGGTTTTTTTTTTTTCATGCCCAGGGCTGCTCACCAAATTTTAACTACCATGATAGTTTAAAAACATGTTTATAAAAGCATGGTTGACAATATAAGGATTTCAGAGGTGTAAATAGTCAAGTACTCACTGCCCTCAGGAAGTCCTAAGTCATTATGTTAAAGTTGAGTCACAAGCCCCAAAGTGGTTTATTTTATTTTAGTGCTAAATAAATATGCATATATACAGTAAGTTACAGGCTATAGTACAGAAAAAATAAAATAATTTCAAGCTGTATAAACTTGAATTCTTATTGAATTTAAGCATATCAAGTCATGCACATTTGTCTAACAAGGGAGGGTGTGGCTAAGGAGATGAACACCCTCATACCAAGGTGTGCAGAATTATTAGGTAGCTTCTTTTCCTAACTCTAACCTAAGCAAAAAAGGGACAAAAAAGAGATTTAACTGACTCTGAAAAGTCAAAAATTTTTTAAAAAGTCTTTCAGAGTAATGCAACATTCTTGAAATTGCAAAAATATTGGGGCGTGATCACAGAATCATCAGATGTTTTATTGCAAATAGTCAACAGTATCTCAAGAAATATGTTGAGAAAAAAAGAAACACAAATTAACTCCAAGAGATTTGAGAAGGATCAAATATGAAGCTACCAGGAACCCATTATCATTATCCACTGTCATATTTCAGAACTGCGAACTACCTTCCCAAAAGTATAAGGTGTCCAGTGTCTGAGATATGACCAAGGTAAGGAGGACTGAAACCCAGCCACCACTGAACAAGAAACATAAGCCTGGGCCGAAGAAATACCTGACAGATTTTTCAAAGGTTTTATGGACTGATGAGATGAGGGTGACACTGGACGGATGAGATGGATGGGCCCATGGCTGGATCAGTAATGCGTACAGACCCCCACTTCGACTCCTGCAAAGTGGAGGTGGGGTACTGGTACAGGCTGAAATTATTAAAGATGAGTTTGTTGGACCTTTTCAGGTTGAATATGAACTCCAAATGAACTCCAAAACCTAGCCAGTGTTTAGAAGACACCTTCAAACAGAACAGGAAAAAAATGATCTTTCAAGAGAACCATGATTTCTACACAGGACATTGCTCCATTGCATGAATCGAAGTACTCCACTAGCCAGTAAAGGCCTTAAAGATTAAAAAAATTATCACATGCCCCCCTTCCTCACCTGACCTAAACCCTATGGAGAACTTGTGGTCCCTTCTTAAACGGGAGATTTATGGTGAAGGAAAACAGTCCACCTCTCTGAACAGTGTCTGGGAGGCTGTGATTGCTGCTGCACAAAAAGTTTATCGTCAACAGATCAAAAAACTGACAGACTCCATGAATGGCAGGCTTATGACCATTACTGAGAAGAAGGATGCTGTATTGGTCACTGATTTATAGTAGCCCAACCCCTTTTTTTAGCACATGTTCACTTTTTTTTTTATTTTATTTTTTTTCAGATTTTCTTCAAAAACTTCACTTGTACTTTCTTAAATATTCATGTTTGAGGTTTATAACATTTTGGATTGACCAAGATCACTGTAATTGTTCGATTATAAAATTAATCTTCATAAATACAACTTTCCTAATAATTATGCACACATTGTAGGGTCTTATGATATATTAAAGGTTAACAGCTGTACGTCTCCATCATTCAGTTGTTTATGTTGCATCATTTGTCCCTTTTTCACAAGAGCCATGAACCTCTGTCTAGATATATGCACACATCTGTTTTGTGATGCTGTGCTTGGCCCAAGGACACAAAAGCTAGCTGATGTACAGTAATGAAGACAAACACGTTTCCATGGAGACAAGATGAGTGTCATTCATGTGGTCCATAACGTGACACAGGACTGACAATGACATAAAAATAGAAGAACTGAGGAGCCAACAACAAAACAAAAGAAAAAGGTCTTAAAATACTGCCGCTTTTTAATAGTCCACAATTCAACTCATAGCTAAAGCTCCCAGCCGTCATCTGTATTGTGAATGCCTAAGCAGGTTTCGAGTAAATCAATCACCAAGTCCAGACACCACCTAATAAAGTATTTGCAAAATTGATTAAAGGTTTATTTGTGCGGTCAAATAATCCCATTGCTCAAGCAGAATTAGTGTGAAAGTCTGCCCTTAGGGAAGAGGCTTGGCTTACCCTTGTGTTTTTCAGCCTCTCTCTCTCTCTCTCTCTCTCTCTCTCTCTCTCTCTCTCTCTCTCTCTCTCTCTCTCTCTCTCTCTCTCTCTCTCTCTCTCTCTCTCTCTCTCTCTCTCTATATATATATATATATATATATAGTCTGTGGTTTGATATTTGTCTCCAATAATACATTGCTAGTGTTAATTAATAATTACTTCTAATATTGTGTTCTTCTGTTTTTTATATTTGTATATAAACTGTATACTGTGCAAATATTTGACCGTGGCAAAATAATACACCACTTTAACAATATTAGTGAACACCTGTTTATACTATATTTCATAGGATTCCATTGAACAATTGTAATCTCATCATTTATTTCAAACGACAAATGACATTTCAAATGTCATTTGTATTCATAAGCTTTCCTATCATTGGTCAGGTGACCTGGTCAGGTGACTACCTGGGCTTGTGTATAAAAGGTGTGAAACTGAATCCTTCATGTCTGAAGAAAGGCCTGACCCTGAAATGTCTCATTGTGGTTCAATAATAATAATAATAATAATAATAATAATAATAAAATGGGGCCTCCAAAGCACTGCAGTGTAGAATTTATTTATCTTTTCTACAATATTTGTCTTTAGACCCAGCATGCAGATGCAATTTTTATTGAATGTGCCAGTATTATTTCTTCGATTACAACATAACATTTACACATTTCAAGTTATATTAACTAATCACATCTTGTATTTCTTAGTCTTAGTCATATGTTTGCATATTTATAATAGAGACATACAGTGATCACAGTGGTGTTGTCAGATTAATGGGCACCAGATAACCATCTATCATTGCAATGACTGCTGATATAATTATTACACATCTCTAAGTGTCATTTTCCACTATGTTCTCATCTACTCTTGAGGAAGGCAATTTGCGCCAAGCAACTAGAAGAAAATCTGGGGAGTGATAAAAGGAAAAAAAGAAGCACCAGGGACTGTTTTACCATGAGGCAAATGTAAAAAACAGTCTAGGGCCCTCAGCAAGTGGGTCCTCCTTCTGAAGAAATGCTCGTCTGCTTTTATACATGAGTGAGCTAATAAGGTATGAAGGTATGACAAACACACATCCATATTTATTAAGTGCTTAATTATTTGTCATTCATCATCCAAGTTCAGTGACAAAGTGAAAAGTGAATATGGGAATATGTTTTTTAATCAATTTAAATTATCACACTTCTTTCACAAACAATGTATGCTTTGTGGACAGCAGTAAAGCAAAAACAGCAATCAGTATATTAAATGTGCCAGTCTATAGCTCTTACTTAAATCAGATTTTCAGTTTTAAGTAAAAAAAAAAAAAAACTTTTAAAAACCATTGGTTGATTATGAATTATCTAAGCATATACTTTGGTGGCAGTGATCTAAATCCAATATCATCTTTATTCCACTTAATAAAAATAAAATAACACATAGCTTTTTGGTGGCAGCACTAGACCTGCATGACTGCATCAAAATAAAATAGTTCTGAAGTTTGGAATATTCTTACAGAGATACAATTTTTGCCATACTGTGAAACATTTGATTCAAAGTAATTAAATTTCCATGATGAGAAGCTGGTAAAGGCCACTCCTCCCACCCACTGTAGTCAGGTTTGTACAGATGCGAGCACATTCAAAGTGAGAATTTATGTTTTTCAAGGATTTTGAGTGCAATAAATATGTCCATAATGAAAATAAATGAGTGTTTGGCTTAGTTACGCTTAGTTGGCTTTGAATAAAAATGTTTTTCTATAACATTCTTTTTTGCCTCGCCTGTTAAGAGTATTCATCCCTGCTGAAATATTCTACTACTTTATAAACATGTATTGCACTGTGTTAAGAGTGAAATCTGCTGCCTGCTTTCCTCCTCTGACGTACAAGCAGTGAATAAATTGTATATTCACTTTTGTAACTAAGTCAGGAGGTGGGACCTGACAATATTAATGGATCTTGTCTTTTATAATTCTCTTAGGCTATATTTCAGGCTGATTATGCAATCATTTCCTGTAGTGATAATTGATATTTTTTTCAGATTTTAGAGATGCCATTGTGAAACAGCTGAAATTCTTAATTCTTCTAAAATGAATTTAACACTTCACACACATTAAAACTAACTAAAAACTGAATGAAAGTGACTTGTATGATGGCTATAGAAATAATATTTTGTTTACTACCTCTAACTTTGCCAGGACTCCCTTAAACAGAGTTTTGTTTCTATTAAGTCAACTCAGCTGAACTTTCATTCTCTGGATTTAGACAAATTGCAGTAGGCTATTTCTCAACATCATTTAGTTACACAGTAATTCAGCATGTTTCACTAAATGAGCTTTTGTTTACCTAGAAAGAGAAGAGTCTATTGCAGATGCACCTGCCACTCAAGTGTCTTGCTTCATTAATTTCCCCTTTTCTAAAGCACAACTCTCATCTCACTGACCATGTCTGTTTAAATAAGCTGTCAATCACACAGCCAGCCCCTGAGCTACAATTACTCCCACATTTTTACATCAACATACAAGATGAGGGGAATTAAAAATACTTTGGAAGATGTGGATTCAGTTTGGTGCAAGCATCACAAACTGTCAGTAACATAAAGCGGAAAATTCAATTATTACAGCACAATTGAATGGGTCTGAATTAAACTTGTCTTTACTATCTATCTACTTAAGTTATTTGTTGAGGATCACTGGAACTTCTCAAGGAATATTAACACCCTAATTACTACATGGATTGATATAAATTTCACTGTGTGTTTATATGAGCCATTTGTCTCAATATGCCCTATAGGTTTGTATACATACAAAGAGTAAATGTTTCAGATATGATGACCCTATAATGACTTCTGCTTTAGTCCAGCAGATTAGCAATTTCAGAATTGAGAAAGCTCCTTTTTAAAGATTCAGTTCATAAAAAAGGCCACTAGATGGGGCCCAATTCAAATGAAAAAGTTTTAGGCCTAATTTAACTCTAAAATACCTTACACTAAATAGTACATGTTGAGAATTGGACAGTTTAACTTACACAGAAATCTTGGTCTAGCTCTATACACCCGCTAGCCTGATGCACATACAGAAGAGTTTTTGGAGTGCTGCCAAAATGCAAGACATCCATCAGTTTGCAATATTGGCGAGTGGACTCAATGTCTGTTACTCATGTACTACTAGGCCTTGGAATTTAGCCAACATAAAATACGTTTTGTGAATATGTGTTTTAATGGCATGATTATAGTATAGGATTTCATTATTTTGAAGACAATAATGATGAACTTATCCTAAATGATTATTTCGTTTAAACCTGTCCAACCCACTGGTAGGCCTTTAAATTAGGCTGAATCCGGAGTGCACTTTGGCGCTTTGTTCACATTAGGGCGCATGGAGACAGTGCACGGCACGTTCCTTGAGTCCCCGGTCATTAGCACCGCCCCGCATGCCTGAGCGAGCTGATCCTCGCCGGGTTAAAGTCGGGTTAAAGTCAGGTTAAAGCTCACATACACTCAGGTCGGCAGTGCGGTGTCTGTCCCGGGTCAGCCGGTGCTCGTCGGTGCAGATTGAGGCTCGGCAGCGGACAGGTACGTCCTCTGATCGTCATGCAAGTGAGGAGCTGCCACATTAGATGGTGCTGTTAGAAATCATTTGTATGGTATCCAACAAGATGTGATTTTGTAAATGTAACTTGGTTATGTATATTATTTATATATTTATATTGTTTATTTAGGCCTATAGCCTTATTATTTAGATTTACATTCAACTGTGCTATTAGTCATTATAAACTGGGCTACGTTGTTTTACACCAGTCTATTTACATGATAACGTGTAAAATAAGATACTTTTGTACTATGTACAACAAAGCCCATGTAAAGAAACTGACATAATAAAGTATAGCTCTTCATCCATCAACCATTTTGAGCGAAAAATCATAAATTAGTCCTTAGGGAGACAGACACAACGCAATTTGGACACCTAATAGTAATCATGAACTTTTTTTTTTTTTTCCATATGCCCGTTCTTCCACACTAGACAGGCCAAATGAAGGATTTTTATTTGTTAGATAAAGCATTAAATCAAGCTGTTTCTCTGATGTTGATATTTTAAACAGAAGTGATGATGATTCTCCTGCCTCTCCTCTTTATCGTCATCCTCTACCACACCCCTGTTTCTCTGCTGGAGTTTCGCTATCATAACAACCAGCAGATTAAAGAGTACCTGTATGAAGTCAACACAGCCAACCCCCACATCACACATCTGTACAGCATTGGCCAGTCCGTCAGAGGTAGTACTTTTGCTTAGTATTTGAATATGGGTCTGGCTTTCATGAACTTAGACTTTTAACTCAACAAAAACCCTGTATAATTTTTCAGAGAGTCTTATTTAGGCTCATCACAACTAATGATTAATGTTATCAGTTTCAGTTTAAATTTCATGAGAACACAAAACTCAGTAGGCCTTTATTTTTAAGTTTAGACTATCGTGTCCTTTGTGGCACAAAATCAAACCATTCAATATAATTCAACATCAGTAACATTATTTTTAGGGCCGGGCACGTTAACGCGTTAACTTTGCGTTAACTAATTAAGTCATTAACGCCGACAATTATTTTAACGCCGTTAACGCAGTTTTTATTATTTATTTATTTATTTTATTGTAAATGTCTGTTTCTCACTGGCTTTTATTTTGAAAAAAATCCACCGCGAGCGTTTCTTTAAGTTTGACGTCTTTTCTTTACACTTTTTTCTGACCACGTGAGATGCAACGTGCCCGAGCCTCCGCAAGCCGCGGAGTTCGGCCGCGGGCTCCGGCTCCGGCCGCGGACTCAGCCGCGGATTCAACCGCGGGCACCGGCTCTGAGCAGAGTTCAGTGTTGGAGTAACTGATTTACCCAGATACCACTGGAAGAAAAAATGTGATTGGTCCATTTCCTTTCCATTATATTAACCCTTTGTTTCCTAAGAAATATCAGTCCAAGTTTATAACACTGATCTAGAAATTATTACTAGTGTAGTGTTCATTACTCACAGCATAAAAAATATTCAATAAATATATTAGTAGTACAAACGTCCATTCAATATTTTTTCTTGAGCCTTCGCTGAATACCTTGAAGGCTCTGAGGATTCCCCTGTGAAAGAAATGCTGTTTGCACAACAAATGTATGGCTCTTTCATTTACATTTCCAATAAAAGAGCGCTATACTCTACTTTTTAATTCATTAATTGGTTTTGCGTATAACATGGGAACTCATGCGATTAATCACGATTAAATTTTTTAAATTTTTGCCCAGCCCTAATTATTTTCTTGATTGTATTTGATTCAGTGATTTTTTTCACAGACGTGCTCATAGGCCCTCCATAAGTACGGCTGACAAACCATCGGACCCAGTATCACATTTGACTGAAGTGTCAGGTGCTTATCACCATAGTAACACTGTCTCTGACAGTGTGATCATATAACGAGACTCTAGGCCAGGGTTAATTTAGTCTGGAACAACCTAATCCAACTAATCACTTATACATACAGACACACACTGCTAATCTGAGCTAATCTAGGGCACCAGATGGCCACTGTCCAAATTTGAATATATGTGAATGCGTCTTGTCGAGTCATTTTTCATGACTTACCTCATAGATTTTCATACCCCACCAAACAACCTGTTCACACCTCCCGTAGTTTACTCAACTGTTGTGTGTGCAAGCTCCAACATGTTTTTATCTATGTGCACCACTTTAATGCACATACTATCTGCAGTTTGTATAATAGTGAAAATGTCCCAGGAAACCACCACTTATTGAAACTGTAGTAAATAATATAGTATGACTTTCATATTTGTTCTGCTAATAAACAAATGTCTTATGTTTTCCTCAGGCCAAGAGTTGTGGGTGTTAGCATTGGGTGTCAGCCCTGGCCAGCACACCGTTGGAGTCCCAGAGTTCAAATATGTGGGGAACATACATGGCAACGAGGTGAGCAGACACACACACATACACACACCAATGCACCGGCCCCTCCCTGCTCACAGGAAGTGGGGCTAAAAGGGGACTAAAGAGATCAACAAAAGCCATTCAAACAGTCCACTCTATACATACTTTTGTGGTCAGAGAAAGACCCAGCCTGTTTGTGGGAGAAGGGCGACCATTAAAAATACACATGATAATGTGGTTTGATATAAGTAGTAGACTAAATAAAAATGAGTTTTAAACTCTGTATGCATTATACTGTTTGAGTTCGTCCCTAAACACAAATATTGTCTCTGTTAAAGGGGCACTAATTCTGTTCACCACTACAGTTAGTTGTAATGACTATAATTACAGATGTTTGTGACCATGCTGCAGTGATGTGAACCAAACACACAAGAGCCACTAATGCACATCTTTGCAGAGAACAAGGTATAGACTCCCCTGTTCCAACACAGCTTATTATATATTAAAAATGATGTTGCAAGTGTGTCTAAGAAAAAGTGAAAAAAAAAACCCACAAAAGTTGGGTGATCACTGTCTATGAAAGTCAGACGAAAATATCCTTAAATAGACACGTTATGGCTGGACACACACTAGTACACACAGAGTCAGTGGAGTGTGTCGTCACTCTGAGAAAACTCTCAGAGAAAAAGCTCCATTCACTTAGCCCCCCCTCCACACACACATACACACACACATACACACACACATACACACACACATGTTGGGTTTCTATACTTTTTTGGCACATTGTATTGACTTGCATTCATTTCCTGGAGACTTATCCTATCCTTAACCGCAGTTACTAGTTGCCTAATCTAAACCTTATCCTTCACCTTCACCTATTTTAATCCATATTATATCTTTTAACCACATTGTTGATCTAATATAGGATATATGCCATGGGGATTTTTTGTGCCCATAAGGGAGGCAAACCCAGTTGTTTGTACAGTTGTTTGTAATAATCAAGAATAATAATTCTTTGTTCAGCAGAGATTGTAGCCCTGAGAGAGTACAATCCAAATGTTTTTGGAGGGGGAGGAACCCTGGGCCTCCCTGGCCCTGCACAGAAAATCATGACAAAAAAGTATGCTATAAATACAGTACAGATAGAAAGAGATAATTTAGCATTTATGACCTCAAGATAAAATAGCTTTGTGCCCTTCTACTGTGTTTCTCACTGCATGAGTCACAACTCTTGGACTCTAATGATAAAACTGACAAAATTGACAAGAAACATATTACACTACATTTTAAGTAACACATTGCATATTAGATTTTCCAGTTAAAAAGACATTATGTGCTGCTCTACATATTTTACATAGTGAACATATGTGAGTTATACTTAATGAGAGAAATAACTGAACACATACTACAGTAAGATGTACCTTTTGTAACAGGTATAACAGGAATAGGTTGAATTTTTTGTGTGAAATAAGAAATGTACACAGACTCACCTACATGATCCTAACAAGACTCATCTTTTTGTAAAAAATGTGCTAATGTAATGGCTTCCAAATTTCAAGCCAGGACCACCAAAATTAAACACCTGGGAACCCCACAATCAAACGTCTATTGGCACTGGTAACTATTTTGAATGTAAACATGTAAAATCAGGTTTAATATGATGAGTTTTTTATTGTGTTCTTCATCCACATGATTTAACCCCTGGGCGGGTCCCAGGGCTAGTACTCAGAAATATACACGCAGGTTGTGGGTGTACCTATGTCATTCTGGTGAATACATATGTGACAGATCTTGTTTAGGAAGTTGGTTATTTCAGCTTCAGTTGACAGTTCCTGACATACTGTAAAGCTTGAATGTTTAGCTGCTCTTGTTTTTGTACTTGGCCAAACTGACTCTTAACACCATTTCTTTGTTTAACAGTATAATGCATATCAACTGTTTATAACATATATTAGTCCAAATGGAAAAGGAGTACAATAGAATTCATCAGTCAGTTGAGTTTGAACAAAGCTCTCCTGCATTACAAAAGAAAAGATACAAGAGGTTTAGATTTTAAAGAGCTGTATCCATTGATTCAGTTATATCCTTTATGTTCTGAAATAAAGAAGAGAAGGGTGTGCACTTTAGACCACAGCAGGATTCTGGAGGAGTGGAAAGAGGATAGAGGAACACACGGATGGCCAGAGGCAAAGCTAGTCCTGACGTGTGTGAGTAGTGCTCTTTGCACACGTACCTCTTCACCTTTCCCACCCTTCTCTTTTTCTCTGTCCTGAGTTTCCCATTCATGCACCAAGTGTCCGTACTCTCCCTCAACATGTCAGAAGAGCAACCAAAGGTCCATGTCCAGATTGTGTTTCCAGTCACAAAGCCTCGCAGCTTCACTTCCTCCCACACACTTTCCCCATGGAACAAGCAAACACACAGCAGCTGCTCATCAAGCTGCCATGTTGTGTTTGATTTATGATCTAGAAGAGGAAATGTGGATTTGAACATGATAGAAAAGTGTGTAATGGAGCCCTGATGATTATACTGTATTTTTTTAAGTTACATTCAAATAGGTAAGGCAAGGCAAGTTTATTTGTATAACACAATTCATACGCAAAGTAATTCAAAGTTCGTTCACATCACAATAGGAAATAAATATTAATATAGAAGAACATAGATAACCATTGTAAAAATTTTAAAAAGAGAAGAGTGCAGAATAAAATAATGTAATTCATAATCCCCTAAAACAAACTGTTTTGAGATTTGACCATTGTCAGGGAAGAGGCCTGTCTCACATAACAGGAAGACTGTTCCAGATTTTAACTGCATAAAACTGACTCCCCATGCTTTGTCCTGACTCTGGACACCAGCAGGAGGCCTGTCCCTGAGGTCCTCAGAGTGCGTGATGGATAATACGGCACTAACTTGTCAGAGATGTACTTTGGTACAAGGTCATGGAGAAACTTGTTTACAAGCAGAGCTGCCTTAAAGTCTATTCTCTGAGCAACAGTAGCCAGTGTAGAGATCTGAGCACAGGACCTTTGTGCTCATACTCCCTGGTTCTAGTCAGGACCTGAGCAGCAGTGTTCTAATGCAGCGAATAAAAAAGTTCAATATCTTTCTACAGGTTCTGGGCAGAGTGCTCCTGTTACATCTCATAGACGACTTGGTGGAGGGATATCGTAAAAATGAACCTTGGTCTTTGCAGTTACTGAACAGCACCCGAATCCACATCATGCCAACGATGAATCCAGATGGTTTTGACTCATCAGACACAGACTGCATGTACAGCCAGGGCAGGTACAGGCACACTGAACATTACAGCATAACACAGATGTTGCTCAGGGTGCTAAAAATATAAATGCTCAAAAACATGACATGAGCAAATGACTAAAACTTATACATAACACCACTATGGTTGACACATAAATCATTATTCTGCAATAATAATATATAACATGTTAACCATCAGGATTACCTTGTAAATCATATACTGGATGACTAACAAGTAACACACAGGAAAATATCTTCTTGGTTTGGTGTGTCACTCAGTGTGTCTCATGAACTGCATTTTTTTCATTCAGTTATACTCTATTTATTTTATTTATTGAATAGAGACAAATTAAGTAAATATTCCAGATTATAGCAAATGTACTAATTTCAATCCACCAATTTCCACAGGTAATACATAGTAGTTATTTATTTTACCATGCAGTTTTAGTGGTAGCCTACTTTTGATTTTGACTTTTTGCACAATCACTATTATACTATTAACGCCCAAAACATGTAGATTAACAGGAAAGCAGACTTCCACACATTGCTGATTCCTATCTGTCATACAGTTAAACACTGTAACTGAGCTAATTACACATTTGTTTTGACTTCATTTGTCTGGTCTGATTTTGGAAAAAACAGTAAACTACAGGCTCTGTACTTGCCAAATAAACTTGGTGGATATTATGTTCATGTTTATGTTTTTGTAGGTGCATACAAAGGGCTGCATTTGAGTTAAACTAGCACTACACAGGAAAAATAAACTGGGCGTTGATTTTTCACCTCCTCTCTGCAGCTTGTTGTAATACCAGACACTGAATATGATGTGCACTTCTTTAAGACACTGGCTCGTGGGAATTTATATATTTTTTATTATCTATTTTACTCTGCTGCTAATTTGCTAGATACTGTGGAAGATGGGGTACCTATGGACAATGGTTGCATAATCATAAGTCTAACAATTAATAGTTAAAATGATGATAAACTCTGAATATTTTTAAAATAATCTGATCTAATCTAAATGGTTTTGTTTGCTTGTTTGTTTGTTTGTTTGTTTGATTGTTTGTTTTGTAAATGGTTCACCATAGTAACAAAGAGTTTTTTAGGTTCAATCACAATGGAATTGACTTGAATAGGAACTTCCCTGATGCCTTCGCTGCTCAGGCGAGTGATGAAGACAAGAGAGAAGCAGAGGTTAGAAAACATCCTGAACTTTTGCCTTCTTCTTAAATTTGATAATTCCACATTAAGGCCTGATTTGACCCTTGTGTAGGTCCAAGCTGTGATAGGGTGGCTGCAGACTGAGACTTTTGTTCTCTCTGCGAATCTTCATGGAGGAGCTCTGGTGGCCAGTTATCCCTATGACAACAGTAATGGAGGTATACTTCACATGCCTACTGAAACCGCATGCAGAAGATACCTAATAACTGATATTCAAATATGAATACATGAATGGAAATCTGAAATCATTGTTATAAAAGACATAAATTATTTTATTTTTACAACTCAATCAGATAGTAAGATTGACAAGTCTAAAGGACATGTTGAGTTACAGAAATCAGATATTATGATTTTCTATTATTATTGTTTTTAATGCTGATGTTAGGACAGTTTGTAATAATGTAGTAATTCTGTAATGTTTATCACCATTTTCAGAGTCAGATTAGAATAAATTGCATTTTGTGTGTGTCCTTTTAAGGCAGTGAGTTAATAAACGGAGCAAGCGTCAGTCCTGATGATGATGTCTTTGTTCACCTTGCTAAGGTGTACTCCTACAACCATGCCTCAATGTACAAAGGGAATCGCTGTACGGAGAGTAGACCCTTCTTCAATGGTATCACTAATGGATACAAGTGGTATGCTCTTGCAGGTACATGAATTACTATAAAATAACTCAACTGAACAAAAAGTGTTGAATAAGATTTGATTCTTATTGTATATTGTTGCAGGTGGGATGCAGGATTATAATTATGTGTGGGCTCAGTGTTTAGAGGTAACTCTGGAAATATCCTGCTGCAAGTTTCCTCCTGTCAGTGAACTTCCTGCCATGTGGACAGACAACAGAAAAGCACTTCTTTCTTACATTCAGCAAGTCCATTTGGGTCAGTGAGAGTTTGAACATAATGGATGAATTTTTCTCTCACATTCTATCCTATTCATCACTTGTTCTCACTATTCTGAAACTTTCAGGGGTCAAAGGTCGTGTATTTGACAGCACTGGTGCACCAGTTCAAAATGCAGTCGTGGAAGTTGTTGGTCGCAGAAATATGTGTCCTTTTAAGACTAACCAACATGGGGAGTACTACAGGCTGCTCCTTCCTGGAAACTACACCTTTATGGTAGGTGCATTTGATCATACACTGACCCCCAGTGGCTATGGTTAATATTAACTATTGTCACTTTCTTGTGGTTAGGTGACTTACCCAGAGCATGAGGTGTTGACTGAAACATTGACAGTTCCGTATGGTCCAGATAACTACTCAGCGTTAAAACATGACTTCCTTTTAAAAAAAACTAAAACAACTCAACAACCTTCTTCTACAACAAGATACAATGTGACATGTAACACTGACCTAAATGCAGGTGCTGTCAGTGTGAGACTGCAGCGGACAGGCTTGGCTGTGGGAATATGCCTGGTCATGGTGACCTCATATATGGGCAAATGAAAACTGCTGATGAAGGAGCTGGGCACTCAGGCTTTAAGGTCACACTGCTGGGGTGTGTCCAACCAACATGAAACCCTCACAAAGACTTTTACACATGCATGGAGTTATACGAGGAATGAATGCTATAAATGTTCTTGTGTAACTTATGGTTTATTGTCAGTCTGAATAAACAAATTGTTCTTGAAATTTTGGCAAAAATTATGTATAGTCAAAGCAGCTTTATGTCTGTCGTGAGGGAGCACTGCTATATAATACCTCAGCGTACTAACTATGCCTAAACTAGAAGCCTTAAATCATTACAAATGTGTACAATTTTTAATGCTAACATGTTTGTATTTTTAAACTATATTTAAAGGCCATACTTTGAGACAAATATATGAAGTGCCCTAGAAATTATACTGTATATTTTGCTGTATGCATAGATTCAACATGTTTTTGCCAAATAAGGATATCAGCACTAAACTGCAATGCTAGTACTAGTTTACATGGTCTATGAGCATACATTTTACTCAGATGTATATATTTGACATCTTTTATTATATTTATTTACAGCTGCGTCATTAATACAATATTCTAATGTCCATGCACTGTCTGCTGTAGGCACCATTTAAAAACAACACAGTAGTCTTAAACATGTAATGCACTTCACAGAACAATAGTGCACAGAAGTGCATATGAAGTTGTCATTGTTTTGAATGTGACCACCTTAACTTGAATTTGAATTGTACTGCTCTGTATGCCAAACTGCAATAAAGATTTGCTTTGATTTTGTAATCTTCAGAACCAACCTTGCTTCATGCTGCTAGTCATAGATGTCATTCAAGTATGGTGTCTGGAATGCTTGTAAAAACAAAACAAACAAACAAAAATCTGTTAAATAATAAATGTACCACTGCTCAGTACACAAACTGATGAATTTGGATCTTTGATACAGTCAGGTTTCACAATATATTTAGCGTATAAGTGCTGGAACAATTGATTAGAATAATAAGGACTAAAATTGTTGTTTTGTTTTCATTGACAATATACCTTATTGGTAAATATTATTAATATTAAAAAGATCTGTCTCCATATTTCACCCTTTATTATAAAATGTACTAAAAAAAATTCTCTAGTCGGTTCATCTAAACAACAGCATTTAAACTGAACAAATCTCTCTGTCTCCAATGCCAATATCTACGTCATGAAGTCGATTTTTAAATTTTAATTCTAGAATCAGTCCGAGTTAACAAGTTACTTATGTTTTATTCATGACCATAACTTTAGTTTTGCTCAGGAGGAGTTCACTAATGCTATAATTCCCAAGTTTGATTCAAATCTGATAATGTTGACGCTTTATGGTAGGGGGCGCTATAGTGTTCACTTTTCATATACTTTATAGTGTATTACAATCAGGCCGTCATCAGGCATTAGTGATTAAAATCTTAGCACAATTGACTAAGCATGTCCGTGTAATCATTTTTAAACTTTTTGTGGGCGAAGTCTTTGCGCCTCTGCTGGTCAACGATGAAAAATACCCCATGTCCGTAATAAACTTTTTTTGCTTGTAATCATGCATAGAATTTATTTCCTGATTTTGCTAGTAATCCGATAATGTTGACTTTTCATGTTTATGCTAGGGGGCACTATAGAGTTCACTTTTATTAGATTTCATTACATTCACACCTGGATCACGCATTTGTGATTTGAATTTGAGCTCTCTAGCCTTGATAGATCCAAATTTGTTTTGGCAACAGCAAAGTTCTTCATAAGATGTCCCAGAGGGGAGGACAGATTTTTGGCTTGTTGCCATGGCAACACAGTGTTTGCTAGGGTGTGGGCTCCATTGTAAGTCATGGATATGTGTACCAAATTTTGTATGTCTACAACAAATATGCTACTTCATACAAATTGTCTAGGGGGCGCTATTCCACCCTTCTTTTTTTTTTTTTTTTAAATATATATATATATCAATCTATTCAGGGTCGGGGTGTCCACCCATGATGCAAGTTTGAGAGAAATTCACCAAAGTTTGTGCGATTTGGTGATTTTATCATTAAAGTGGAGAGTTTATGTCATCGCTATGGCAAAACTGCAAAAAAATATGGCATGGGTGTCGTTGACTTTTGTGATCAGGTTGGCAAAACTGAATTTTGGCTAAAATTTCTGAAAAATTGGAAAAACTAAATATTTTTCTCCCCATATTCAATTTTGTTTCAACCTGTAGGGGGCGACAATGCACCTTTTTTTTCATATGAGGGCTTTGGGCCAGGAGCAATTTTTAAAATTCTAAATTCACCTCATTGCTCAGAGACTGTACGACGTGTCAAAAATTTGGATACATTTTGATGCCCCACTCTTTGAGATAATGTGTACCAAATTTGAGCTTCTTCAGGTAAATGCCCTAGGAAGGGTGCATAAAAGTATTAATTCATCATTGCATTTATATAGCCAACACCCAAAGAGCTAGTTCATTGTTCACTCACTCCACACTCAGTGGTGGCTACTATTGTGGCTACAACTGCCCTTGGGCAGACTGACGAAAGCGAGGTTGCCAATCTGCACCATTGGCCCCTCTGACCACCACACTCATGCTCACACCCCTTTCTTACTGGGCAATGTAGGTGAAGTGTCATTCCTATGGACACAGAGTTTTTGCTGCTGGCACCCCACTGTGAGACCTGGTGTTCAATTTTATTGATTTTTGGAAATTGGAACTAGCCAGTGAGTGGGATGGTTAGGAGAAAAAGTTTCTGAAGTTTCTGATATGAGAACAATGTTCCGCTTTTTATATTAAACTATATATTTTCGGAAAGCACCCGCATTCCTACATCATGGCGAGGGTCCCAGGCAAATCACTTCCCATCAGTGCACTTACTGGCTACATATAAAAACTTCATTCTCTGTACTGGCGAACATGTACCAGCAGGAGTCAGTGTTGACTAAAATACAGAAATTATTCAATACACACTTTATTTCAGATAAAGAATCTGATATAAGGAGACTGTTCAAACTGACTGTTAAATATACTCAAACCTCTTAAATAACTTTAAATAAATAATAGGATATTGAGAATATTTAGCATAGTCACTTTACATCCGTAAAAGCACATTCTTACAGATTTCCTGGAAAGAATTGGCATATTTTGCATTTAATAAATAACATAATAATGTATACACCAGTGCAAACATATTTACGTACAGTCATATCCAATTGCAATTATATTATTCTAAAAAGTGTGAAAATTAAATTTTTTCCCTACATAATTTCTTTCCAGGAAACTGATAAATTAGTTTGCCAATGTTAGACATTTTTATATATTGTGATGTATACTTTTCAGAACTGATGCTAAATACACAGTTTGAAAAAAATATATATAATTTGTAATTGTCAATTTTAAAAAGAATACTATCTAAAGATATTGGTCTCAGTTGTTATTTGAACAACTATTTAAGAAAATGTGAAGATTTAAATGTCCCATTTTACAAATGCTAAAGCTGAGGTAAAAAACTAGGCTGGTTGCATTGGATTTAGTGCAAAATTATTTGTGGCCACTAGCTGAAGTAAGTCAGAATGACAGACTGGATAGGCATCCTGCACACTGGACACAGCTTGTTTCTCTTCTTCAGTTTTCTTGCACAAACATAACAGGACATGAGGTGTCCTGTTCGACCGTGGACTATACAGCCATTCTTCGGCCGTGACTGACAGATGAGACAGGGGTCCAGGCAGGAGTCTGGCAGCCTCCACTCTGCCGACACGTTGCGCTCCAGCTCAGGCACAGAAGTGACTCCAGAAGTCACTGGGGGTGAGCAGGGAAGAGTTTCTTGAGAGTCTGACGATGAAGGCTGAGAGTCGGTCCAAAGTTTCTCCTGTGAGAACGATGAAGAGGAGGGCAGTGAGGGGGATAGCTCCTGGGATGTTGGAGCAGAGCAGCTGGACTCTGGGACAGACAGTCGAGTCATCGAGAGACTGAGATGGTGGAGGGTTCTTTACCCTTTTACCATCAGGAACGTCAACCCCCTCATTTTCCTCATTATCAAAACCTTTAACATCAACAAGATCAGTAAACCATAAGAAGGGTGAAATAGTGATGTTCAATAAAACAAATATAAATCTTTACCTGGACTTTCTTTGGCCTCAGATTCTTTTGGCTTTGGAGGGAGCAGTTTGGGGCCAGAATCACATTTAACGGTCACTTCAGGCAGCCAGTGCTGCCGTAAGGTCCAGCAGCGCTGACAGTGCCTTGGGAGAGGTGGGTTCATCTCTTCACACTTTTCACATTTCCAGTAGTCCTACAAACAAACAAATGTTAAAAATGTAGGTAAACCACAACAACTAAAATGCACATGAGAAATTTCATCAGATACAGTGTTCAGCCTAAGCCTGACATAGCAGCCAATAATTATCATACCTAAGCACTCCCATATCTTTACATTTTAATATTTGTCATGTTATATATTTAGATCACCATGTTACCTTTTATTGTTTTTTGCAAATGCTATACTCACCAAAAACAACAAAAAATATTTAATAAATTTCAGTTAAATTTTTGATGCCCAGAGTCCCTCCTCCCTTTATTCCCCACACAGAAAGTCACTCCCCTTTCAGAGCACTATCACAACATAGCCAGCATTTCACTAATGAAACTACTGCACACTGCATCATGTTTGTGAAGTTGTATTGTATTCTTTTGTATCATGTTTTTGTTATTTATGGAAAACTGTTGTGCAAGAGCATGGGTGACGAAGCTGTGTGGGCTGAGCATTGCACAGAATTGCACTGCTAAATGTAAGGAGGGTTCAATTACAGAGATTGTTAGATTACGCAAACATGCATGGATATCATATAAAACATCTTTAGGCATGTTTTGATGAGGGAACAATGTTATAACAGCTCCATAAAGTTTTTTTTAACATAATAACCTCTCTTTAAAGTCAACATCATATTTCCCCAGGTACTTACAGCTTCACTGATTTCTGTGTCTTCATCAAAGGAGTCTTCTTCCTCAGCCTCAATGATTGTAACCTCGTAAACCTGAGCATTCACAATAAGGTGTTAAAAAGCTAGATGGCTTGAGTAATTACAATATCAAAGGACAGGCCACTATTATTGATAGTGATACCTGATCATCTCCGGATAGAGAAGCATCATCTTCATCATAGTCATCTGAATCAATGGATTCAACCTCAAATTCAACACTGAAGTTGTCACTGTCAGAATCTGATGCTGGAATTGTGACCTCTGATCTCTCTGACTAAAAATTTAACACATTTAAAGTGATCCTCAAACAAAACAATTTAATAATAAGTACATGTTTTGTATCAAATGTTAATAAAACTCACAGTGCTATGAGATTCTGATGAGCGGCTACTATGTCTGTCCCGTCCCCCTCCTAATCCACCAATCACACACCACGATAGGCTCTCATCAAACGTTAAAGAGTAGCTGTCAGATCTTCTCCTCTTTTTCCCCTCCTCCTCTTCCTCAGACTCGTCCTCCACATCTGCAGCCTCTGCGCTTTGAGAAGGACCTGTAGGTTCCCCACATGTATTCAGTTAATATGATTGTTACAGTCAAAAGGTTGTAATACTTGAAAAAACACAAACCTGGATCACCGCTCAGGAGTCTTCTCCTTCTTCTCCTCCTTCGCCGCCTGCTTCTGTCTAGAGACGATGTGCAACTTTCTGTCTCTCCCTAAAAGAAAAACACCAAGGTTAAAATTTAGTAAAAGTAACAAAAAAGTAAAAAATTACATATTACATAATAGTCACGATAAAATGCAATATAAATCGGTGAGACCAATCTGTCAGCGTTTGATATGCATGTCTTACCTCTGTGGTTTTGTTGGCCTCATTGCTGCTGTGCCCATCAGTTGATAATGAGTCTAAAAGCAAAAAAATGGGATTCAAACTATAGCAAAAAGGAGACTTATATTAATAATAAAAAGTAGAGAAAATAAATTGAAGATAATACTTAAAGTGTAAAACACTAAAATATTTAAGAGCAAGTTAACAATCATACCTTGACTCTTTACAGCAATCAGGTTCTTGGTGAGCATAGCAAACAAAGCACTGAAACAAATAAATTACAACAAAAATTAGCTCAAGTAGCCACAATTGAAAAAGCATTACATTTTTTTATTGATAATTATTGTACCGAGGTTCTTTGACTGAGAAACTTTCAACGCCCAGGACTCGCCCAAGTGCGTCCTGTGCACAGTGGACAATGTGCTGCTGCTTCTGGTCGTACAGCTTTTTCTGCATAATGTACTGTCCGAGATAAAACATCACCTGTTGAAAGGAAGAATACTGCACTAAGAAACTTGTTTTGACTGCATAAGTCTATTACACTGAGTTACTATATAGTACATTTTGTATATTGTTGCCAAGAAAAAAATCATGCTCTGGAAACTTAGGCCATAGGTCATAAAAATATAAAGACATCAGTGTCTTTTAATTTTGTTATGTATAAGAAAACCGTACCTCCTTCATGGTGAAAATGTCTTTAGTGGCACCAGCAAGTTGTAGTAATGACTGAAACTCTACCTTTGGTCTGACCTAAACACAGAATGATACATGTCAGTTAGGGATTTGCTTCTTCTTGTAAATCCAAAAAAATATGTCAGCAAGTATAAACTCTCACCAGTTTAGTGTCATCAGGGGTGTCTGAGCTGAAGTCCTTATCAGACATGGTTAAACAATTTTCTGTAGAACAAAGGTTTAGACACATTTTATTAATTATTATTATTACTATTTTATTTTTTACAGTGTGACCATAGTAACAATCAAGTCCTTATTATAGAAAAAAAAAGATTTCCATTCAAAGCAATGAAATGCTGCAATCATGTATACCTTAAAGAGACATTATATTGAAATATGTTGCATTAAAGTATACTGAATCTTTACTTCTTTCTCCAATGAACTGACAGTGGCATTTTACAACAACAAAAAAAAAAATCGACTGAGGCTGTCTTGATTACTTCATATTCACACACCTAGAACAAGCCAACATTTAAAAATAAAATGGATTCTTACCAGTGTTAACTCTACAAACAGCCCATCATGTGCAAGTAATGATAAAGTGCAGAGAGAAGAGAGGGCGCGCAGCATTGCAGCCTCTTATATTGAGCCTCAGACATGTCAGGACTAGACCAAGCGAGAGGACCTAGCCCAGTCTGACTGGGGCCTATCACCACTGAGTCAGCTGGGGTAGAAAACTATGTACACGTTACAACTGTACCAGCTGATTCAATCATTTGTTGACATGCCAAGACTAGTCTTTGGTGACTCATCAAATTATGCATAGAATAAAAATGCAAAATAATAATAATAATAATAACACTGCTTTGTGAGCTCTTCATAGGATAAAAGCAAATGTGAAAGAGGGAACCATAAACAAATGCTGATGATGTTACTGATGACTTATATTACCTGGTCCTTCATCACTTACACCACTGATACACCAAAACATAAATGAGTTTCAATTGGAACCGTGTACTGAGAGCACTGAATGTGATCAAAGGAATCATACATACATACATACATACATAATTATTATGATTATTATTGTTTTTCTTGTTTATTTTTTATTTATTAATTTTTTACTTATATAGCGCTTTTATAAACACTCAAAAGACACTCAAAGAATTCAAAATAAAATGTAAACAAAACAATTACCGTCACATGTCCAGTGACCCTTTAGTACAGCACAACCTTTGGGCATATTGACTTTGCTTTTGAACAGAAGCGTGAATGTCATAATGACTAGTTCAGAAACAGATGACACATACTGCCCTGTCAGCTGGTGAACACACACTTAACACTACACAAACACGGACAAAATATGCCCGGACTTGTTCCACTAGCCCCGCTCTTCGTGTACGGTCTGGAGTTTCACTACAAGCAGGTCTAGAGGCAGAAAACATGGATAGAGCAGCTCTTTAATCACGTAGCTAAATAAAATCTTAAGTATTTCGAATAATGAAACCATTTTTTTTTTCATAATTCAGATTTCAGAGTATTTTAATAGCACTTTGTAAAATAAGCGACATCGCAGTAGCGCCAAATATTTAAATTGCAAATTAAATAGCATGCATACGCACACACTGATACAAAACACATTTAATTACTGGGATAACGCTATTTAAAAGTGTAACAGACTGCATCGTGTATAATTTCGGAACTTCACAGCCTGGGACGAAAAACATTTCGACGAAGAGTATTAGCCTTAATCCGATCACTCGCAACATACCAGTACAGAAACTTTTTAGAGAAAGCTGTAAAAAATTATACTTACTAAGTGGAAATTTCAGGAGAAACGACAAAGATTTGGGGTGGCGGCTTCGTTTGAGGTCTATGTTTGGGGTTAACCTGGGTGAAAGCGGCTGGAAAACACGAGGTCTGCGGCCTACTGCACTTGCGAGAGCAGCTAACCCTAGCTAATGAGCTCGTAATACAAACATGTTAAGTCTGTTAAGGTATCGAGTAGTTTAGTCCATTTTGTAAATTAAATGTAACCACAGAAAGTTCGGTGCTTACATAGCTGGCTTAACTTGGTAATATCACAAATCACACCACAACAGTCATGTTAGCATCTAACGTTAGCAACGGACTGTTTACGTCTTCGCCCCTTCATGTTTTGAACAGCGCCCTCTCTGGCGGTGTGACAAACACACACTTTGACAGAATCATGAAGAAGGCCAGTAACCATTGTTAACCATTAACCATATTATAGTTCTATGAGAGTGCAGTTTCACAGTATTGAACATAATCATTATTGATTATTATATATTGCAGTCAACCCAGTATCATGACATTGCAAAGGTGACATTACATTATTTTAGGATGCCAGACTATTACAAAAGTACTATTATTTGTTGTGTAACAATAATGTAACATCATATACAAATTTGATAATGGGCATTATCACAAATACAAATTCCAAAATTGGACTTTAAGTACCTTTTCCAATGGAATAATTCATTTGAAAATAGTATCAGTAGTCCCAGACTTCTTTACCCCAGACACTTCATCCAGCGGTATCCCAAGGCTTTCTCAGGCCAGTTGAGAGACAGTCCCTCCAGCGTCCTGGGTCTTCCCCAGGGCCTCCTCCCGGTCGGACATGCCCAGAACAAATTCCGAGGAAGGCGCCCAAGAGGCATTCGGAACAGATGCCCGAGCCACCTCAGGTGGCTCCTCTCGACGTGGAGGAGCAGCGGCTCCGCTCCAAGCTCCTCACTGTATCTCTAAGGGAGCGCCCAGCCACCCTGCACAGGAAACTCATTTTGGCCGCTTGTATCTGCAATCTTGTCTTTTTGGGCATTACCCAAAGCTCATGACCATAGATGAGGGTAGGAACATAGATTGACCGGTAAATCAAGAGCTTTCCCTTTCAGCTCAGCTCCCTTTTCACCACAACAGCTCAATACAGCGACCGCATCACTGCAGACGCTGCACCGCCTGTCAATCTCACACTGTCCTTCTCTCACTCATGAACAAGACCTTGAGATACTTGAACTCTTCCACTTGAGGCAGGGCCTCTCCACCCATCCAGAGAGGGCAAGCCACCTTTATCTGGCTAAGAACCATGGTCTCAGACTTGGAAGAGCTGATCTTCATCCCAGCCAATTCACATTGCAGGTCCCGGTTCGATGGAGGAAGTGTGTGAGTCCCTGTTTAGACTGCTGCCCCCACGACCCGGCCCAGGATAAGAAGAAAATGGATGGATATTTGTAGTTCTATAGAGATGAAAATTCTGTTACCTCTTTGTCCAGTTTTAAATAATAGATTATTCTTGTGATGATGAAACATTTTATTTTTGTATATATACAAACATAAGAACAGCACAAAAAAGCAAGTTCAGGACTGCAATTCATAGCCAAGAGGATCAAATCCCCGGTCCAGCAATGACAGTGAGGACTCTCGCAGCTTTTGCAGGAACCGTCTTAACTCCTCTTTGGAGAAAACCTTGGGATAAACAAAATAGAGAAAATGTAATGAAATGGGAGCTTTAATGATCAAAAGTTATTCATTTCCTACCTGGTAAAGGCAATGCTGATCAGAGGAGATAATGTCAACTAGTCTTAGAGCCTCTTGATGCCTGGAGGAGTTCTGTAACACACTCAGCAACAGGAAACTCAAACGCGGAAGGCAGAGAGAACGCAGTGCCACCATCTGGTGGCTGCGCTCTGAATCCTGTTCTGCATCCTACAAACAAGTGACAAAGAATTGCATTTTGAAAACTGCACTGCAGAACAAATACAACATGCATGTAAAGTATGTTTATGTAAAAAAAAAAAACCTGTCGACAGTCGACCATCCATCCTCCATCAACAAATAACAGCACATTGTAGATTCTTTCTTTGACATCTTCAGTTAGAACATCTAGGCGACAGGACCAAGCATCATATGCAGCCTTTAGGAGAGAGTACATCACTATGAAGTCATGAATTTGCATGAATCCAATGCACAGCTGCTTTTGAGTAGACATTTTCACTACCTGATATTCTTTCTCCCTCATTTCATTTGCCACTTTCTCAGTGAATTTGGCCTCTGGGGCAGGTGCTGGCTTTTGGGGAGCAGAGCTACTGTGACTGAACCAGTCAGTAAATGCTTCATGAGCTTCCTGTTAAAAAGATCAACAAACAATACTTTCAAACAGTCAGTCATCTGTGACATTATTAGTCATGTTCATACAGAACTAACCAGGTAGGCTCTAATGCACAGGTGTTCTCTGATGGCATTCTCATCTTCAGCTGGCATTGTTGCATCACTGACTGCGGTCCACTGGCTGTAAATCTTTTTCATTGAATCCTCCGGCACTTTAGAGAACACTGCCTTGGCACCATCATGCTTCTGCAGAGCTAAGACACAAGATAACTCATAAGAAATGTCCAGTTGATTTAACTTTGAACCCAAAAGTCTAATCAGGCCCATACCCAGAAACTTCCTCATGATGGCATTGGATTGCTTTAGGGCCTCAGCTCGGTGTGCCGGATCAAACAGTAGCCAGTCAATGACATCAATCTTCTTTTGATCCTCCTGTTTAGAGCATCATATAATTTCACTGATGTTTATCTTAAGTTAATAAGTTAAAAGTGTTTGTATTGACAAGAATATTTCAAGAATATGGCAGGCATTTTTTTTTTATTAATTTTTAATTAATTTAATTAATCTTTTTGTAATTAATATGTATACAGCAATACTGATAGGCATACCTTTGTAGTTCCAGTCTCCAGTGTTTGGCTGTGATGAGTAAATTCAGTTTCATCTCTCTCTCTCACATTTTCAACCACAAGTTTAGTAATTGCAGTAATATCCAGGCCTAAAAAACAAACAAAATTATTTTTGTATCCTCTCACCTTCAAGTGGCTTACCAGAGTATATCTCACCTGCGTCAGTTCCAAGTTCAAGACAGCGAGGTCTAAGCTCTGGTTGGGTGATGGTTTCCAAAAATGAAGCATACTGCACTGTGGCAAGGTCAGATGGGAGTTGGCCAACATAGTTAGCCACAAGCTCTATTTGCTGATCGTGAATCAGCAGGGACACATAAGATGTCAGTACATTCACACACACCTCCTCCTAAGAAATATCAGGAAAATACTTTTGGTTAGAATGCAGAATTTGCCATATGGTTAAAATCACTGTGTTTACTAGTTGAAGCAGAGCATAGAAGTTTTAAATTAATTTGCTTTGAACTGTACCTTAAGTGCTAATCCAAGAGAGCGGAAAAACAAAATGACATGGGTCATAAAACGCAGTAGATGAGATGGTATGGGTTTGGCAGCATTCAGCCACTCAGAAAACTCATCCAAAAGACCTAAAGATAGATATTTTCACTTGTTAATTTTCACTGAGCATTAATTTATGAGAAAACTTTGAGACAAACCATCCAAATCTCCAAGGATGATAAACTTCTGAATAATGTGATAATGCTCTTTGGTCTCCTCCAAAACCCTCTGTTCAAAGAAACATGTGAACAGTTTTGGCAAGTGTTCAAATGTATTATATGTATTTAAGATTCAATCAAAAATGTACCTTGGACTCAGAGGCTTGAAGTTCCTCAAATACCTTTTCCATTGTCCAGCTGACAAATAGAGAGAACAGAATTAACTTTAATAAACTAATAACAATAGTACACTCAGTTTTATGGGCTATACATACTTTGCTTCAAGGTATTCACGTGGCAATGTCTCGACCTCCTGATGAGCCATGCCTGATGACATCAAGTCTTTTTCAACCAATGAGTCAACCATCACTCTGAAGTGTGCCCAAACATAATCTTCCCAAGACTCACACACTGCCAGGAGCTAAAATAAAGCATATTTTTAGCAAATGATTTTAAAATAAAACACAAATTCTTTTTATTCAACTTTAAAGATGTATTACCGGTTTCAAATTTCCACTTAGGCTAGCATAGATTGCTTTCTCATATCTGTTTATCTGCTCCTAAAATAATAAAATATAATGCATAAATTAATTGAACATAGTATAATGAGAAATATATTGCAAACAATAATAAGAAAAATATAATAATGTAACAGACCAATAAAAGGGAAATTTAATACAATAAAAAAATCTAAAGTACAACAGGTTGAATGAAATGCATATTACAATACCTCTTCAGCCATTCTCCAGCAACATGCCTTCCAGATACCCCTTTGGGGATTTCCTTCAACGGGCTGGAGTTCTAAATTAACTAAAATGTGTAGATAATGTTGTAACAATAGTGAATGGAAAAAACAACAGAACCATTGCTGTAGGTATGACAAAAATGTGCGCTTCACTTCAATGTCGTTTTAATATAGCAATACCTGAGGTGAGGTTTGGGTCATGGTAAAGCTTCCAGCCCTCTAGAGTTGCTGCACGCCAAGCCTGACCGCAGCGCTTACACAGCCTTTGAGCCTAACACACGAAAAAGTGGGAAATGCACCCATATCAGATTAAAGGTTACAAGAGTTCCATCATGACCATAATTTTGAATTCTGTATCTAAAAGTGTGATGAAGTGGGACTGTTGTCACAGCAATTGACAATTGTTTGACTGTGCAAACTCTATATATATATATATATATATATATATAACTCTAAAAATAACTTACTTGAATACCAATATCTCCCATTACCTCTTTTGTATAAAGTCTTAACACATTATATAGGATAAGTTACAAGTCGTCTTCATACCTCGTCAGTCATTCCTGCTCTAATGAGAGTGAACAAGTTCTTCAGCAGTCGAGCATCATCTTCTCTGTCCAGGTCAGCCAGAGGGCGTTGCTGACGAAAAGATGCGTCTGGATCCTGATAAAGTACACAAATAATTCAAATATGTGAACACATGATTATTTACTGACCAAAAACATTTCTTACCAGCTCAGTAACTAGAGGAACAGTCATTGTTGTGCCACTTTTTCTCCTCATCTTTAACGAATGGAGTGTGTTCTCCCTAGGATGTTCATACACAAGATTTTGGTGGTTTTAATGACATACCATGATATGTTTTTACAACAAAAAGATAAACTTACCAACAGACATTCTTTGCATAGTATTCAATATTGTCAGAAAAGTCTCCAATTTGATCTTTGGCAATGCTTTCTAACCAGTCAACCACAAGCTGCGAAAAAACAAAACACATTATAATGAACTGTGAAGAAGACATTTATGCAAAAATGTGATGTGATTTTACTTTAAAAAAAAATTTAAAAAGTAAGACCCCAGTCTCAACTCTTTACCTGACTTTGTCGTATTATGGCATCTCGCTGAAACAGCTGTTGAACCACAACTTTTTCACTCTCACTGGGAATCTAAAAAGAAATAACTAGACCTTACTAGAGAGCAAAGGCAACAAAAAGTATCATCTTTGACCATAAATGTCACCATGTGCAGCAAAAACAAAATAGTTTGAAAAGTGGGTGTCAAAAAAGTCTTGAATGAGTTTCTTACACCTATATCCATCATGACGTCATCTTCAAGAGCCAACTGGACCCGATCTCTGGTGAAATGAACAATAATGTGATGGTGGTGATTTAAATAAAATTAAAAAATTAATGATGATGATAGGATTCGGGGCTCAACATACTTGTATAGTGAGTTAATAAGCCTCCACGTACAATTTTCCTGTTGCAGCAGCCACCTTACACCTGCTGTTTTACTGTTCTGACCCGCTCGGAGGACCACAGACTGAAGCACATCTACCTGCAGCAGAAAAACATTAGAGGTGCAATACTGACAAAAAATACTTAAGTACAAGTACACAAAAACTACAACCTTGTCCTGACAGAGAGCTTGATAATCCTCCAACAAGTCAAATACTGCAGACAAAGAATGTTTCTGGAAGGAACTGAGGAAATCTGAAAATAAACTAGCTGCAGCTGAAAACAAACACACCGTATTATAAAAGCCACCAAAATCACACTCACTTGACAGAATAGTGCATTTACCGGTCTCTCCAGGGTCATCCTCCTTTAGTAGGGCAGAGCCAAGATTTGTAATGTCATCTGTGAAGAAACTAGTGTTTTCTAATCCAGACACAGGGGAGATGTACATGCTGTTGGTCCAATCACTGTCATCTAAATTCTAAGAATGCAACAGAGTAATATTTGAGTCTGAGTAATCATCTTTCTATTAATTGTATTGTCTTTGCCTTACCAAACTGCTCAGGGCACCTCTGGGAGTGTGTGCGTATCTGGGAGTACGACCTCCAGGAGCCAAAATGGAAGAAACATCTGGGACCCTAGGAGTTACTTCAAAAGAAAAATATCAATTAGTGATGATATTCACAACATATAGTATGGTATGGGTTTAAGACGTACCTGCCTGCCTATACAGAGAGGCTGGGGTATTCTTCAAAAGGGAACGAGCTGGGGTCACTGCTGAAGCAACAGGGCTTCCCGGGGATGGAACTAAACAGCCGCTTAGGAAAATTAAGCACAAGCACTACATAAAGAAAATAATGCATGAGGTTCCCACTTAATGAATATACAGTAGTATCTATATGGCACCATTAATGTCCATGTATAACCATAACACTTAAATGAGAGATGAAACATAATTTAAGGATACAGGCCACCTTTTTTCTTCTTCGGCGTGCAGCAACTGTCACTTCATCATCTCGGACCACTGGTGAAGGCAGCTCACTCTGACCCCTGAAAAACAACAGCACAAAACCCGAACCGCGTTAAATAACAAGAGCATCCTTATAACTGAAACAAGTTTAGCAGCGGTATTAGCATAGTTAGCCCAACCTAGCAAAAATCAAGTGCGTACTCTAACATGAAATAGGCTGATGTCCCACCATAATCATAACACATGTCACTAACAATTAGAGAAGTAATTGTACTTAAAACGAGAATTAAAATCTAGTTTGTTTGTTTGTTTTTACCAGTCCATTCTGTTAGTTCCCGCTTCACGAGGTTTTGTACACTGTCTTCTTCGTGTGGGTTTTATTGAACATTTTTTACGAGTTTATAGTGCAGCTGCGCCCTCCGGTGGACCGTATGTTAAACATTCATAAATAAATGTACAAACTAGATGCTGGTGGAGAGGGAAAAATTAATTAAATCAAAAATGGTTAAATTTTTTGCCATGCTTCACTTTATTGGCCTTAATTAGCTTGTATTTTTTGTTCAATTCCGTCTGTGTTTTATCGAGAGTATAATGACCAATGCAGAAGAGGGCACTGTTGCACAAAACACGCAAGTTAAGCGGCGTCAGCCTGAACACAGAGGAAACATATAGGGAGGTTTACTGAGGACTTGATGAGCCCCAGATCCCAAACTACGGAGCACACTCTCAGAGACCAAGTATTTTTAGGCATTTACAGCAAATTTCCACTCTCTTGGTTTTGTGACGCATATGTTGGGAAAATATACGAGTATAGTTCCAGGCAACCAATTTCTGCAATGGAAGAGGGAAAACTGGAAGAGTAAATCCATAAAGACCCCAGGTAGGAACAATCAAGTCCATTGAGTGGATGAAATGAAATAACCCCTTGTCGTGAGAAGTTGACACGTTTATGCAGACCACTATGGCAACTGCTTAAGTCACTGAGAAAACCGTTATTTTTCTTGATTCTTAAAACAAAATATAGCTTAACTTAATTTTTTTGTGACCCCATGATTGTAAGGATTTTTTTTTATGTCATAACTTCGCGGTGCTTACTGTTTTACTCACTAGTGTAAAATATGTAATAAAATAGTTTTAATGTTAATGTTTTTCATTTTTAGTATGAAGACACAACAGTTGAAGTGAACTTCATTGAAAACAGAACCATGGCTGAAGGAATTACACATTTCTCAGCCAACAAGCGACTTATTGCTGGCCTGTTAGTCAACTTGCTCTCTTCAATCTGCATAGTCTTCATCAACAAGTGGATATATGTTCATTATGGATTTCCTAACATGACTTTGACCTTGGTTCATTTTGTGATCACTTGGCTGGGACTTTACATGTGTCAGAAAATGGACATTTTCTCTCCAAAGAGCCTTCCAATTCGCAGGATAGTGTGGCTAGCTTTAAGCTTTTGTGGCTTTGTGGCCTTCACCAATCTTTCCCTGCAGAACAACTCAATCGGAACATATCAATTGGCTAAGGCTATGACTACACCTGTAATCATCCTCATTCAGACGGCCTATTACAAGAAAACCTTCTCCACAAAGATTAAATTGACCTTGGTTTGTTCAAACTGAATATGCCATGACTGTTTTTCAGTACAAATAACAATACAAACAAACAATATTTAACCCTTTTGTTTACTAGGTGCCTATAACATTGGGTGTAATACTAAATTCTTACTATGATGTGAGGTTCAATTTGCTCGGGACTGTGTTTGCTTCTCTGGGTGTTCTGGTGACCTCACTGTACCAAGTGGTAAGCAAATCATGCTATGATTCATGATGATTTAAAATGACCATAACATGCATATTTTCTCTTCTAGTGGGTGGGAGCTAAACAACATGAGCTCCAGGTGAACTCCATGCAGCTTTTATACTACCAGGTAAAAGAACATGAGAGACAGATTTAAAAGTGCATACGTGTGACTTCAAAATACCCCATTGAGCATAAATTCACTTCTGGCAGTTGAATTTGTGGATGTCAATTTTATATTTTGTATGCTTTGTATGATATGTATGTCTTTGTTTATATTTATATATAAGCTATTGTTATTTTGCATAAAAACACATACTTTGCAGCTGACGTAATCAACTTTCTCTGGGGGTGTGATTCTAACTGCAGGTACAACACAGTCTGAATCTTTTACTTAAATTAGATTTTAATCTGGGCTTTATTTTAATGCAGTCTGACCATAAAGAACAGATTTTTTTTTAAACTACAACAGGTAAGCTGATTTGTGCTGTTAAACAAATCTCGCACACATAAAATTATAGTTACAAGGAAGCTACCATTGGCCAACAGTTTTTTCAGTTAGTCTATCTTACCTTTTGTTGAAAATAAACAGGACCATGAAGACTTATTGATTACACACTCCTGAAAATGTGCTGTTTAAATCCATTGTGTATTTTTTTGGGCAGTGTTTGCTAATGTGTGCATTATATCACCATGGTAAGTAAAAATACACACCCAGAGTTATGTCAATAAGTAGTATCAGTAATAATATGATATATTTATTAACAAAAGGAATGGTGTAATTTGTTATTAATAATATTTTGTTATTAATATATATTTACCATTTTTGTTGCATTCATAATGTTTTAGGCACCGCTGTCATCAGCCTTTTTGATCTGCATTATTCCATTGTTTGAGCCAGTTACTGGTGAAGGGGGAATATTTGGACCCTGGTCACTGCCTGCATTGGTAATATTTCACTGTTTACTTTGGATACATACATACATACATGTGTGTATAATTGCTGTTGCGTTTATCTTGACTAGGCAACTGTACTTCTCTCTGGTGTGGTGGCATTCCTGGTCAACCTTTCCATCTACTGGATCATTGGAAACACCTCAGCTGTCACGTATCCTTTTTGTTAATTCAAGAAACCACTTTTTGTTTGATTTATCCTTCTGTAGCTATAATTCTCAACATAGCTTTAAGTTACAATATGTTTGGTCATTTTAAATTTTGCATTACTTTGGTTGGAGGTTACGTGCTTTTTCAAGACCCACTGTCAGTCAACCAGGTCAGTACTACATCAGTCAATTTATATATATATATATATATATATATAATATATTTTTTTTAATAATTATTATTTTTTAACTGCTGTCTCTCATTGTGTTCTTATCAGGCACTTGGAATCCTTTGCACTCTGGCTGGTATTCTCTCCTACACACATATTAAGCTCACCGAACAAGAAGAAGGGAAAAGTCGCTTGGCTCAGCGGCCTTAGCGTGAAACTCAAAAATGGACTGACAATTAAAATGGACTTCTGCCTAATGCACTCAGAGAATTTAGTTCTGTACAGTTTTAACATTAGTTACCTTGCAGCCTGTTTAAAGCTAAAATAAAATGTTCTTGATTTGGTCAGTGCTTTGGTTTATTAGGTTGAGATTTAAATATGATGAAATATGTGACTCTAGAGTCTGAGAAACATCTGAAAGATACTAGGTTTGATTAAAATGGTTATAGATGTTAAAGTGTTATTCAGCTTTAAGTTCAATTTGTCTGCCAGCTAGGTTCTGGCAACTTTATTTCAGTTCATTTTTCAGTGTTTACTGTAATGAGATTATTGGTTATTTTATTTGTTTTTACCACATGGTTTCCAGTGCCAGGCTAGCTTTAGATAATTTTAGTTCGTTTAAATTAACACACATTATAAAGTTGTGCCTTCTCAATGTTTTAACATGCTATTAATAAAAATAATATGCTTAAATAAATAAATATATCTAATGTAAGATTATGTATATGAGTATTTTCCACCTCACGTCGAAATTTGGGTTGTGGAACAAAATTTTAGACAGGCATTTTTAGAGTCGTTTTTAGGGTCCTGGTTTTCAACTAAGGATGTTAAATTACGGAAAAAAGGTAAAGTGCTTTTCTCAGTGCCTGTTTATTTTGACATTGCAAGAGCATTAGCAAATTCATCCAGGGTGTAAAGCTGTATGGTTCTATTCGAGGACATAACGAGGATTTAGGTAGTATTTTCGGGCTGTCAAAACGTGTGTTTACATTATGGTTTGCTTACGGAAGTAGCCTAGCGGTTATTCCCACAGGCTTGCTATCGAAGCTAAGGCTAATGCTAAACGTGTTGTAAATTGTTCGTTTTTCTTCAGTGTTCTAAATTTTTAGTCTTGCTTAACATATCTACCAGTACCAGTAATGTCCCTATTTGTACTGTATTTTATTTTTTATTCGGATTGGATGCAAACATACTGTTAAACATTCATTTAACGTGAAGCTAACGTGCATTTGCGTTGGAACGTTAAATTAGCTGCCATATAATAATGGTTTTAGTATTTTATATTCTTTCTCTCTAGTACGAATATTTCTCAAAAGGTATATGATCTAAAATGCGTTTTAAACGTTAGCGTTAATATATCTTCTAAGTTTTTATTCACGGTGATGTTTATTGCTTAATCTTACAGCATGCCTGCTGAAGGTAAGCGCGTAGTGAACATGGATGAGAAAGAGTTTTCCTACAATAACAAGGATAGAGAAGGAGAGAGAAGAGGTGCACCTCGAGAGAAAACAAAGGAAGACACTAAAATGAGTGCTAAAAAGGACAGTGGCAAAGAGGAGAAACGAAAACGCATTGAAGAGGAGAAGAAGAAGAAGGAGGAAAAAGAGCGTAAGAAAAAGGAGGAGGAGAAACAAAAAGCTGAAGAGGAGTTGAAGAAGAGAGAGGAGGAAGAAAAGAGACAGCAAGAGGAGCACAAGAAGAAGCTCCAGGAGGAGGAAAGCAAACGACAGCGTGAGGAGGAGGCAGCCCTTGTGAAGTGAGTCTCTTCTACACATTTATTCTAATATATTGTACTGTTATGGTCTATAATGTAATGTAATTCATATTTCTGACTCAGTTATAACAACTACACTTAATTATGTGTATTGATTCCTGAAGGGAGAAGGAAGAGTGTCACCAACTACACCAGGAAGCCTGGGAGCGACATCAGAGCAGGAAGGAGTTGCGCAGCAAAAATCAAAGTGCCCAAGATGGTCGTCCTGAAGAAGCCTTTTTCAGTCGGCTGGATTCTAGTCTCAAAAAGAATACAGCTTTTGTCAAAAAACTGCGGACACTTACTGAACAGCAACGTGACTCACTCTCCAATGACTTTGCCTCTCTCAACCTTAGCAAATATATTGGAGAGGCTGTGAGCTCTGTTGTAGAGGCAAAACTTAAGATTTCAGATGTGGGCTGTGCTGTTCATCTATGCTCACTGTTTCACCAGCGGTATGCAGAGTTTGCACCATTATTGTTGCAGTCTTGGAAAAAGCACTTTGAGGCTAGAAAAGAGGATAAGACACCTAATGTCAGTAAGCTGCGCACAGACCTGCGCTTTATTGCAGAGCTCACCATTGTTGGACTCTTTACTGACAAGGAAGGCCTTTTGCTCATTTATGAACAACTGAAAAACATCATAAACACTGACCGGGAGACTCACACTCATGTGTCAGTTATCATAAGCTTCTGCAAACATTGTGGAGATGACGTAGCAGGTCTAGTACCACGAAAAGTTAAACTGGCTGCAGAGAAATATAGTTTAGTATTTCCTCCAAGTGAGATAATCAGCTCAGAAAAACAGCAGCCTTTTCAAAACCTTTTGCGGGAATACTTTACATCACTTGCCAAACACCTGAAGAAGGACCACAGGGAACTACAGAACATTGAGAGACAGAACCGGTCAGTTTATATCTACCAAAAATAGTCATCTATATGTACCATGTATAACTAAATATGACCTGTTTCCCTTTCAGACGAATTTTGCATTCTAAAGGAGAACTGAGTGAGGACCGACACAAACAGTATGAGGAATTTGCAACTTCTTACCAAAAGCTTTTGGCCAATACTCAATCTTTAGCTGATCTGCTTGATGAAAATATGCCAGAGTTACCCCAAGACAAGACAGTGCAAGAGGGTAAAACCATAAACTTCCCAGTAGATACTAATTAATTGCTAATTACTTAAGAAAATAATTGGTCTGTTTGTTGAACTTCACATTGTGTTTTTTATAGAGCATGGCCCTGGGATTGACATTTTTACTCCTGGAAAGCCTGGAGAGTATGACCTTGAAGGGGGAATATGGGAGGATGAAGATGCCCGAAACTTTTATGAAAACTTGGTGGACCTGAAGGCATTTGTCCCAGCCATCCTTTTCAAAGACAACGAGAAGGCAAACCAGGGAAAAGACAAGGATGATGCCAGGGGTACTCTTTGTTATGTTGCCACTGCTTTTATAGACAGCGTTGCCTTGTATCTTATGCTATCTGGTTTATAGATGGCAGAGAGCTAAAGGATGCCACCACTGCAGAAGAGCTGGAACTAGAATTGGAGGCTTTGGACATCGCAGATGAACCTCTCGAACTGGAAGGGCCCGAAGAGACAGAAAATGAAGAATTGGCCAAAAAGCTAATGGATGACCAAGGTAAAGTTACTGTTATGGGGCCAGTCGTAGAATTGGCAGCACGTTCACTGGAATCATATGGCATGGGTGTGTGTTTTCATGACAAAGCATACATCTGCAAATGAGCTTGTTTTGGTCTGGTTCGGTGCATGACACAGCGCTGTATAGGAGAAACTATACACTAATCACTAAACATGGTTAAAAAATTAGGTGTATGTTCTGTATTATGCATTAAAACAAATCATGCACTAACCTTATTACACAACTGATGCCTCAGTATTTTATTAATATTGACCCTCTGTGAAGAAAAACAAAAGGCAAAGAAATACACATAATAGTCAGGGTTAGAGAAGCTGCATGAATCAGTAAGAAAGATGGTTTGTGATGTAAATTATTTAAATTCTCATTGTATTCAACTTTAGAACAAGAAGACGAGGAGGCAAACACTGGCTCACACTTGAAGCTCATTGTAGATGCATTTATCCAACAGCTTCCCAACTGTGTGAATAGAGACCTCATTGATAAGGTGAGGATCATTGTGAGGCTGTTTTTGCCTTGATTCTTACCTTATCATACATTTGTAAAACTTTTGTTTTTAGGCTGCCATGGACTTCTGCATGAACATGAACACCAAAGCTAACAGGAGGAAATTGGTGCGAGCTTTATTTACAGTCCCTCGGCAAAGGTATTCAGTATACTTTATAAAGTTTTTACCTGAGTTAGACACAACCAAGACCTCCTATCAAATCATTTCAGGCTTGATTTACTACCATTTTACGCTCGCTTGGTGGCCACTCTTCATCCTTGTATGTCAGATGTGGCTGAAGACCTTTGTTCCATGCTAAAGGGCGACTTCAGGTTTCATGTAAGAATTTTGAATATGATACAATTATTTTACATAAGATTCTTCAGAACATAAAACTATATTACTATGTGTAATTCAATCGTAAATGTCAATTTTTTTTTAGATTCGTAAGAAGGACCAGATAAATATCGAAACTAAAAACAAAACTGTCAGATTCATTGGGGAACTGGCCAAGTTCAAGATGTTTTCAAAAACAGATACACTTCAGTGTCTTAAGGTGGGTATCCCATAAGTATAGTCTTAATGAAGGGGGCAAATATATATACTACTGCCTGCACTTAATGTTTGCAAATAGATGTTGCTTTCAGATTTCACTCATCATCACATTGAAATGGCATGCACACTGTTGGAGACCTGCGGGCGGTTCCTCTTTAGGTCACCTGACTCTCACCTGCGCACTAGTGTCCTTTTGGTTCGTATTTTTAATTATTATGAACAGTATTAACCAAAAAAGTACATTCAACAGAAATTACAGCTTTAATGATCATTACGATGTTAATATTATTTAACTTTTAACTTTAGGAACAAATGATGCGCAAGAAGCAAGCTCAGCACTTGGATGCTCGTTACGTAACAATGGTGGAAAATGCTTACTACTACTGTAACCCTCCTCCAATTGAGAAAGCAGTGAAAAAAAAGAGGCCTCCACTGCAGGAATACATCCGCAAGCTACTGTACAAGGATTTGTCAAAGGTGACCACTGAGAAAGTTTTAAGGCAGATGCGAAAGCTGCCCTGGCAGGACCCTGAGATCAAGAGCTACCTGATCTGCTGCATGGTGAACATTTGGAATGTCAAATACAACAGTATCCACTGTGTGGCCAATCTGCTGGCAGGACTTGTGGCTTACCAAGAAGATGTGGGTATCCATGTGGTGGATGGAGTCCTGGAGGACATTCGACTGGGAATGGAGGTAAAGGAGCAGATCAATCACAGTTACTTTACTGTTGTTTCACACTGAGAAAATTACCTCTTATTGCAGGTTAATCAACCAAAGTTCAATCAGCGTCGCATTAGCAGTGCCAAGTTTCTTGGTGAACTCTATAACTATCGCATGGTGGAGTCAGCTGTAATTTTCCGTACCCTGTTCTCCTTCATATGCTTCGGAGTAAATCAAGATGGTACATCCAGTCCGTTGGACCCTCCAGACCACCTGTTCCGCATCCGCCTTGTTTGCACGTTGCTTGACACCTGTGGTCAATACTTTGATCGAGGCTCCAGCAAAAAGAAATTAGACTGTTTCCTCATATATTTTCAGGTAAGATACTTTTTTGCATGCATTACCCTGTCTCAAATGCTTATTATGCAGTAATATAAAATGTGTATTCAGTTACATTATAATCCCACTAGGGGGTGCCAGAGTCAATATAATTTTACTACTCTTCCAGTCTGACTGGAAACAATTGAGTGATCTAATGTGTATCTTTTATTGCAGAGGTACATTTGGTGGAAGAAGAGTCTGGACATTTGGAACAAAGATCACCCATTTCCCATTGACATTGATTACATGATTACTGATACTCTAGAACTGCTTCGGCCCAAAATGACCCTCTGTAGCTCCCTGGAAGAGGCCAGCAAACAGGTTGTTGATCTGGAAAGGGAGGTGCTTGTCAAACTAGGTAAGGCCATGCCAGTCAACTTTATCCGGTTAATAATGATGGAATGTGAAATGGAACAGTGTTTTTTGTGTAGTCTTGATTGTTCCTGCATAGCAGCATTCCTGTATGTGTATGTGTAGCATTACGCCTCTGTCTACAGCTGTCAGACAGGTTTACCTTTCGCACATTCCTCACATCTAGACTCATAACTGCCTAAATCAAAGAAATCTAATTATTCCATTCACAGCTTATTCAGTACACAAAGTTTCGGCCTTCGGCAATTAAAGATCATGAGAACTTTTTAGATTTTGTTATACAACTTGCTCATGTTTCTTTTATGTAAGTGTAAAAGTAGTTCTTGCACTGGTTTATGCAATTTGTTGCATAAAAAGATACAAGGAGCAGTTTATAGAAGTACTAAAAGAAATTACGTAGAAGAGTAATATGCATTTCCATCTGAGACAAGATTACCTGCAAAGAAACATTTAAGCAACTGCTCTTCCATTTAATCTATCAGTCCATGTCTGTTTATTTGGCCCTAGTTCAAGCTCTTGTCTCAGTGTGAAATGAGCACATTTCTGCTCTACCCTTGTATGTTTTAAAAATATTAGCTACATTTCTTTGATTCACAGTGATAGTCAGCACGGCTAACCCTAAGGTTAAAAGTGCCTTTTATAATCATACTTCTTTGATTCAAATTCAGGCATTTCTTAGCTACCACACATCTTTACACTGCCTTTCCAATTAAAATTGTCTTGTTATCGTCATCATTTGGCAATCAAGCTATAATTATCCCTAATAATGTTCAGTGTTCATAATTCTAATCTCCTCTAGTTGTGTTTACGTAATAACTTTGTGGGGCCACTTCTAAGAAAATGACCACATGCATTTAAAAAAGGCATTCACTGCTTGCTGTACTGGTTTCTCTCTGCGAGTCTTACCCTCTGTGTTCATATATTTTATTTTTTATTAAAGTATAAGTTTTATAGTTATTTAGTTTGACTCTGTCTGTGTTTTTTGTAAGGTATGGCCATGGAGAGGGATGGTCGCTCTAGCGCCATGAGTGAAGCCGATGCTCTTGATGAAGAAGATGATGATGACGATGAAGAGGGAGGCGCTGAGACAGAGGAGCAGTCTGGCAATGAAAGTGAAATGAATGAGCAGGAAGATGATGTGAGTTTTGTTGGCATGAATACTGCTTAAGTTATCTTTTTCGATAAATTTCAATTAGCCTCTAGTTATGGCTTTGCCCTCTTTACAAATTTTGCTTAGCCCCAGTTGTTTTAAGAGTAGAACAAATTATATAAGACATGACTGAACACCTAATTTAATTTTTATTTTTCTGAATATAGGAAGGGTCTGACAATGACGATGAGGAACATGAAGAGGATGATGAGGAGAATACAGACTACCAGACAGATTCCAACAAAGAAACTGAGACTGATGAAGAGAACAATGTAATGGGAATATTTGTTATTTATTGTTTAATTTCAATTATGATTGTCTGCATTAAATTAATTTTCATTCATTTCCATTCTGATTGGTCAAACGCAATTGGCTGTTTGTAGGAGGTGACCATCCGTGGTGGAGGACTAAAACATGTGGCGTGTGCTGAAGATGAGGACTTCATACAGGCTCTGGATAAGATGATGCTGGAGAACCTTCAAGTATGATCCTAGATGTGATCAATCTAAAAAATGTTAAACACACAAAACATTTCTCTTTTATTGCAGCAGCGTAGTGGTGAGGCAGTGAAGGTGCACCAGTTGGATGTGGCCATTCCTCTCCAGTTGAAGAGCCAGTTAAAAAAAGGTGGTGCCGGGCCGCCATGCATCGGAGAGGGAGCCAGTGACATATCTGACACCATGCAGTTTGTCATGCTCACGCGCAAAGGCAATAAGCAGCAGGTAATGTTTTGTATTATTAAGTTTGACATGTTATTCTTTAAAGATCTTAAAAATTGTTATTTGTATATTTGCAGAATTATTGTTTTAAAGCAGAACTTTCATGCCAGATCAACTTTAGAGGTTTTAACCATGTTATAGTTGTGTCACCTCACAATTTACTCTCCCAAAGTTGTATTTGGAGTGAGTCGTGCATGTTTGAGCAACCATTAATCGCTTATTTTCAAGACACCATATTGTCAGTTACCCTAATTTTCACCGTCACCAGGATACCCTGCTTTCTACTTCATTTTTGTTCTTCATTTTATTTATTTTTTTGGTGATATGTGTAGGATTCAATAGCATTCCGTCATTTTTGTACAAATGAAAAAAATCTGCTACATGCTAGCGTGACATGCCAATATGTTTTGTGATGATGTTTACGCCTATGTCGGCTCCCACTGGGCACCAGTTTTCCAATATGGAAGTCAGCAGACTTGCTTCCTTTATTAAGTTGTTTAAATGAACATTGTGATTTAAAAAGTGCAAATTATAAGAGAATGATACATGGGTGTCATAGATTATAACTATATAGCAGACACAAGCACAATATGTCTACTTTAAGGCTAACCTTAATAACTATCAAAGGACTACAGATGCCAAATTGCCATTTTGGCTAATATGGCAGATTTACAGAATATGTAACTAAATACATTAATAAAAAGGATGGCAGAGGCAGTCTGATTTGCAATATGTTTATTAGTGGTCACGCCAAGCGTGTTTCGACTACTTATGAGTCTTCATCGGGGCTGATAGAATGAGCAGCAGGTATGACCCAATTTATAGGGGTCATGTGACCAAATGATCAAACACATAATTATTTAAAACAAAACATCCATATACATATAGATGATGAATCCAAGTATATTGGCAACATACCACTCTAACACAACAGATAAGAACCACTGTTCAGTATAGGTTGAAGTATTGTCAACGGTACATATTTCCCATAGGTTACACAGCACACTTCATCAAAAATGTTTTAAGTTAACAGTATCACAAGAAGAAAGCGCCAGAAATTTTGTAAGAAGTGTTTTATCAAAAATACTCTTGTATTTGATGATCAATTGTTAAAAGAGGGCTTCTTGTCCCCTCTTAACAATTGGCCACAACATGAGGCATAATATATTGAGACAGAGTAATAAACAAGAAGGCATGGATATATGTCAAAGCTTTATAGTTCAAATTGTTTATAGAAGTATTTTTGATAAAACACTTCTCACAAACCTTCTGGTGCTTTCTGCTTGTGATACTGTTAACTTAAAACATTTTTGATGAAGTGTGCTATGTAACCTAAGGAAAATATGTACTGCTGACAATACTCCAACCTATACTGAACAGTGGTTCTTATCTGTTGTGTTAGAGTGGTATGTTGCCAATATACTTGGATTCATCATCTACATGTATATGGATGTTGTGTTTTTAATAATCATGTGTCACCCCTCTGCCATCCTCTTTTATCTCTATATTTAAAAAAAAACTATTGGGTATAAGGTATGGTAATATCTTGGTGCATGTACATAGTATCACTTGATAAGATATTAACTGCATATGTGTTATGCGTACATTATGGAGTGTAATTGCTTGTTTTATGCCACTATACAGATCCTTTTTATAGGTTGTTTGAGGCTATAGCTAATTGGATTAGGATGGTATATCGTGTGGCCATTGTAGTTCCTCAAATACACAAGTTTGTGTGTATTTCCATATATGTGTTGAGGCACTTTTGGGCTGGACTTTGTGAACTGAAGGCTGAGCCTGGCTAATGTGTCTTTGGGCGTGTCCAACTTTCTGGCTCTGCTTTGAGGTTTGATGTAATGTAGAGTTGTCTGTTTAAAGGACAGCCATCAAATGCACTGGGGCAAACACAGAAACTTGTGACCGCTGACCAGTTTGGTTTGTTTTTATGCAAGATCCATGAAAATTGCATTTTACAATACATTACCACTGTTTTCATATTCCCATTAGGACAAAAGGACAATCGGTTCAAAATAAATATGCAAGTCTACAAAGTTATGTTTCTCCATTTTAATAGTACAAGATACTGAATGTACCCCTGTCATCACACCTCGCGGCCAACCACTTCAACCAGCAGCAAGCAGAGCAAGAGGAACGCATGAGAATGAAGAAACTCACCTTGGACATTAATGAAAGACAGGAGCAGGAGGACTACCAGGGTAATCCATGTTTTATCATAACACTTTCCACAGCTACATTCTAAAGGAACCCACAGAGATGTCATAGCCAAATAACAAGGAAAATCTGAAGAAAACTTCAGCTGATCATTATTTTGAGACCCATATTGCACAAGCGTTACAACATCAGGCTGCATTGTTGCATTGTTTCATTGGTATACCTGTGTTATTTACAGACAACTGGGGAACTTCTCAAAACATTTTATTATATTTGTGAAATATTTCTGCTTGTATTGTCACAGAAATGATGCAGTCCTTGGCTCAGCGTCCAGCACAGGCAAACACCAACAGAGAGCGCAGGCCTCGCTATCAGCACCCAAAAGGGGCTCCCAATGCAGACCTCATCTTCAAAACGGGTGGAAGGTGAGACCCCAGCCCTGACAGATGATGACAGATGACCCTTACAGTCTGTCTATGATGTACATGAGGGAGTATTTCATTGTGCACTGTCATCTGACATCCTCTCTTTGAACAGAATCAAATTTTCAAGGAAGGAAATGCAAGAGAGGCGAGAAATGCAGGCAAAACAACACAAAAAGTCAAGCAGCAGAGAAAATATACTTTTTTGGACTAGGCCAGGGCAGCTCAGTGTGACGTTTCAGTAGCCTTTAGCATGCCTTGCTCAAAGATGTATATTGTGCAAGCTTCCAGGGAGGAAGGACAGTTGTGAAGTTTACAAATGAATCAAATTAAAATGAATGATGCAATGAATTATCCTTTGTATCCTTTCTTGTTCCAATCTGATAGCAAGGTGTTCACTCAGTTATATTCTTCAGGTGTAGCCCATTGTGCAGTAGATTTATTGTTGTATTAATATTGTTTTTGTCAGTAGACCTTTTTATAATTTCTTTTCTTTTCTACGTAAGAATGAAAGATTTTGTATATCTTAAGACTACAGTAAATGCTTTGCTCTGTCCTTCAGGAGACGTTGACCTAGGTCTGGGTCCAGGATGATTGAAAAAGTGGGTAGAAGAAAGAACAGGTAAAAAAGCAAGATCGGAAATAACCGGTCTGAGCAGGAAAAAGTCTTCTGGGCTTCCACTGAATCAGGATAAGACCTAAACACTTTGGAGCCTGAGGTGGAGGACCAAACCAGGACTGCCGGTCTGGGGTCCAGAGGTCGGACACAGGTGACAGGTGTCTTTTCTTTTTTGTCTGTTAGCAAAGTGGAGAGTAGCACAACAGCATATAGATGCAAAACTGTCCAGAACAGAGCTGTGTAATATTGAACAGCTAACGGCAAGCTGGACAAGACCCCTGTCTACCTTCCATGCAAATGCTGAAATGTCTCATTTTTGGGAATAGTGAATAAGACTGCCATTGAGGCAATAAAGTATTGGGCTTGAGAAGTCAGCACGAGTTTTAAATATAAATCCAAAGTTGATGTGTTTTGGAAAGAGAGGAATAATTAACCTGGTTGTCAGATAACAAGCTGGAGAGAAGCGGGAAGCAAACACTATTGGAGTCATCTGTATTTTGTGGCACTTCTTTACATACGCATTGTATAAACGTAACAGAGATCTACGTAATATCTTAAATGTCAAAATCAAGACATGATTGGAAAAGTATAATGTGACTTTTTGTTAATACTTTTGGTGTATGGTGATAACAGTCGAGTTTTGTTATGGATATGAACCATATTTGTCACACTATACTGTTAGTGCCATATAACACAAATCAATAAATTAAACTACACATCAGTAACTGCTTTATTTCTGATAAGAAATTCAAACCATTGTTTTATTTTGAACAGCAGAGTGTTAAAGTCATATGCTTTTTAGGGTATTTAGTAATGAATTATAACATGCATGTTATAAACTGTATCATTAGTTATATTTCTTTCAGTGCAAACTGCAACATGTAAACCGTTGATCAAAAACAGCAATAATGGAAACCAATCCATGGAATTCCTCTTCATAATCATAGTTGTAGAGGTGAGACTCATAGTCAATGGCTCTCACCTTGTGACATTTTGAACCCTACATATATGAACCAGATACAGAATTCTTTCAATAGCCTCAAGTAAAAGAAGAGCTGTGAGCAGATGGGGGTAGGTGAAAACTGACATTTCTGAGCATTCAAGCCTCAAAAGCAGCCTAATGCAGGATTACTCAAACATGTTTAAAGTAATCTAGATGCAACTCTCAGTAAGATAATGATGAGGGGACTTCGTAAAACTTCATATTAATTAATTTTACATAATTGTCCCTTTTAACATCTGTGCATTGGTATTTTTTAACTAAATACAAATTGCTATTATGTATTGTTACAGCTGATGTTAGATTGCTGAGTGAATCAAGAGGTCCGACATGTTATACTTAATAATTACAATATAATAATAGTATAATAGTTATAATAATTGGCTGCATGGACCTTTGTGGATCAGATTGAAGTTATAGGCAGTAGTATACTCATGTCCCACAGTGGTTGTTTTATTTTAAATGCGTGGGGGGAAAAAATGAATAATTTTTGGAAACACTTTGACAAATATTGATCCAAATAAAAATAATGCTGTCTAGTATGACATTTTAGTCAGAGTCATTCATTATGTCAAGTGAGAACTATATTTTATGTTTGTCTCATGGTTTTACAACCAGCTGTTGTGTGGTAATCATTAAACACACTTCATTCATTACATTCCAGAGTTATTTCAAAGGAAATAATTACAAAAGTGTGGTATTGTTCGATTTAATATTTAACAAAAATCATCAATACATATTACATCAAGTGGATTTGTATAGTAAATATTATAGGTAATTAATATAGTACAAACTAATAGAAAATAAACTACAGCAATCTCCCTTTGTCCCAGTCCCAGCACTTGTGACGTCACACACGACTTTGATTAAGATTTAGTATATGTAAGTATTGGTATGTAGGCTCACCTGGATACTTCAAAATGCCTGTAGATAAACTACAGAAAACCAGAGTCTGTAAACAAAACTGTTTAAGCTATTCACACAGCTGAGCACAAAAGCACTGCCCCAAATCTGTGCGAAATTTACTTCAAAATAACTGTAGGTAACTACAGAAGCCGGAGTCATGATACACAGTAAACATTCACTCATTAAAACATAGATTCAACTAAAAATTCAATGACAAAACCACTAGAACAACTAGAATACAAGTATTGCAGCAGAAATGCACCAAAGTATTTCTAGATACTGTGGTTTTAGTGCTTCTGTTTTGTACAATGCCCATCCCAAACGAGCAGCTTTAAAGTATTCCCTCTGCATAGTAAAAAAAACCCAAAAAACTAGCCATTCCACAGTCTGTGGTTTGTCCATGTGTAAAAATATCCTGCTTCAACTTCAATTCATATCTACAAATCCAACAAAAATATGCCTTACACAATGTACATTTTACAGAATTACATTTTATACTGTTAAAAAATTAAATTACAAAGCTTTGGCTCCTTGTAGAAAGTGCACTTAATATCATTTTGTCACAGTGAGACAAAATACCCTTTTCACCAATACCCAAAATGGTAAAGAGTGTCTTGGCACATATATGGAGATATTTTTATAGCCACCTTTCTCTTATATTTGTTCATATTGTTCACTTTAAGTATCTTGATTAAACATTTTGAATACTCTACCAAAAATCCATTAACATAAATATTATTTTAAAAATACACATGCATGATGAGACTTGGGGCAACAGCAGCATTTTTGATATGTACAAATACACTGTCTGCTGTAGGATGACAATGTGTTAAGTGTGCAGTTCTAACTTGGTATCAGTGTGTCAGAACAAGCTGTGCAAGTCCATCTGATTATTCTCCATTCCTCTGTAAAGAAGGTCTCTTTCCTGACACACCTCACACATTTTTGCTTTGCACCAGAGAGTCTGGTTTGGCAGGTGTAGACAATAAACAAATTAATCATTCTTTTAAAAGCCCAAGTTTCCTCAATGCTTCTTTCCTTGATTCCTCTGACGTCCCCTTACCTGAAAACTGCACTGTGATTCCCTGTGGTCTGAACATTGAGCCAGTACGTCGCTTGTGATCAGGGGACAGAGCCCGCTGTGGGGACTTGGGCGCTGCGGTCTGCCCATGGTAGGAGTGCCGCGGAGGTCTGGGTGCTGGAGCCGGAGCTGGTGGTTTGACAGTCCTGGAGGAACCTTCCGATGGCCGACTAGCACTGACTGAGGCGTTGATGATTCGTGTTTTTCCTCCGTAGCTGTTTGCTTCTGTGGGAGCATTTTCAGAGTGTTGTGTTTGACTCTTGTCTATGTGTGAGCTAAGAATATCAGGGAGATCCCTTCTTGAAGCAGGAATGGGAGTCATAACTTTTGATTTTCCTCCATAAGAGTTGAACTCAGGTGGGGTTGCCAGAACAGGTGATAGAATTCTAGGTTCAGGACTTACAGGAGAGGGTGGCAGTTCACTCTTAAAGGATGCAGAAGAATTCACCACAATAGATTTTCCTCCATAGTTGTTAAATTCAGCTGAAGTTTCCACCGGTGGAGGAGGAGAAGGAAAGTAGTCGTTTTGAGTGTAGGCTGGTTGGGGGGTGTATTTGGTTTCAAGACGTTTGTGGGAATCTGGTGAAGGGGCATCTGGTTTTCTGTAGCTCAAAAGTGGTGATCTAGGACTGGTTTCTGGGAGCTTGATGTTTGTGGATTCCACTGCGGGTCTAATACGGCCCTGTGGTCTACTGCTTGGTGGTGTATTTTGTACCTGGACTGTAGGTAGTGGTACTACATTTGGAGCAGTGCTAATCTCGGAAGGTTTGCTACTGGCAAGAACATGTGGTGCTTTACCAGGCTCTTGAAGTGTGCTGATTCTCTCCATATTTGTAGTGCTTGCTCCTCCACCAGCAAGAGGCTCTAGAGAGGTGCTAGGAAGTGATGATACGCCACCTGACGAGGCCCGGTTCCGTGTCAGTCCTAATTTTGACAATGCCTCCATGCGAGATTTTTCAGGAGTAGGATCTCTGAATGACACACTACGAGTTGGGGTGTTTCTTGTGGCCTGATCTTGTTCTGAATCTTCTTGGAGTAAAGGGTGTGAAGTCCCAGAGAGGTTTGCTAGCATTTGTGCCCTTCTCTCCTCAATGTTAATGTTGGCCAGTGAAGGGTTCTGCTGTTCTCTGTTCCCAAGAACAACACTGATGTTAGCAGGATAGCGTACAGGCTTGGTGGAGGTGGGAGGGCCTTGTTTATTGGAGCTGACTGACTTTTCAAACTCAGAGCTTCGCTGTCTAAGGAGAGATGACGCACTCAGCACCGTGCTGCCTCCAGGATGGGTTTCTGCAATCTTTTGAGCAATCAGAGCAGGAGTTGGGATGCTGCCAGGGGGGTGGTACACTGGGTGACTGTCTGGAAGTGAAGGGTTATAGTCTGTCAAGGACAAAGGATCTGGGTCGCTGCGAGGTTTCACCTCAAAGTGGCTCTCAGGGGGTGGAATCAGACTTTGGAAATCTGAAAGAAAAATAACAATCAAAACAAACATTTTATTGAAGGGTTACACTGAATCTGACAAATACGCTACCTGGACTATTCGGGGTGAAGGCTGTGTCTTTGGTCTGTACTAGGTCTGGTTTTGGACGAACCAAGTCTATAATATCCTGCTCTTTTGGGTTGGCTTGACGATGAGACATAGGGTTGGAAGCACCATCTACTGCTGAATTGTTGAAGGCTTGAATTTGGGGCCTCAGCTCATCTTCCTCCAGACTCTGCTCCAGAGAATCGATGGTCTTCTCAAAGAAGTAGAGGATTTCCTGTTCTTCTTGGCTCAAGAACTTCAGCTCATCATTCTGTACACAACAGGCATCACACAAGTTTATTATTCCATACAAATGTTAATATTCTGTAATCCGTAATGTAATAATGTCACAGTGTTTATGACAATGTACAAATTGGCCATTCAAATATTCTACCAATGTGAAGTATGTTTGGTGTCAATATTTCATGGATATCAGGCTGTGTTCTGGCCTTTTTAGGATCCAGAAAAAAGTTTCAATCTCATCATGGGCATTTTTTAATAGAACAAAATAGACAATTATTACTTTGTCGAAATGGATTTTCATATGGGATGCAAGTTATATATGTTTCTACTTGGTGTACTTTAGGTAGGTATTTTCCTAGTAAAAATCTTCCTATCCCATACAGGGCCCAAGTGTACTGCATGAACACTGACCTGTTTGTTCCTGCATCCCAGCCCTCACAGGTTCATTCCTACCCTATTTATAGCCCAAACAGCCTTCTCTTCTATTAGAAGATGACTCCTCCCACTCCTCTCCTCATCTTTACTTCACCTCCTCGGCTACCTGTCCAGCCTCAAACAGAGCAACCACTGAGAATTCACACAATGGGCTATCCTGTAACTGCATGCAGGCTCATTTTGAGACCCAGTTCTTAGGCTGTAAGATTTAGGTTTGCATTGGCATTAGTAACACGCGAGGAGACAATGAATGTAATACTATGTATATTTAAGAAACTTTTTTGTTTGACTGTACAAAGCTGCTTATTTAAGTTATTTCAGGGTGATGGCCATCCTTTAGTGGTTTAAATGTTTTTTGTTTAGAGCTGATGATGTTGCTTTATAATAAGTTTGCTGCATGTTTTGGTTTTACACTGAGACACAAAGATACCTGCAACAATACCCAACTGAAACTAATGTGAGATAGACAGCAATATGCAGGTTTCAGGAGGTGAATGATGCCTATTGTGCAGAAACAGCTCCGGACCTAAAAGACTGCAGCTCGACCGGTTTGTCTCTGTTGTGTTGATAATAAATGTCATCCCCAAGGCACTCGCAAGGATCCAGTTTTAAAGTAAGTGTCATTTGCTGATGGTCATAATGACTGAGCATATTGTGTAAACACATCAGCGAGCATCTTTCATAATTGACAGTAGATACAATAGGGAAAAACATTGCATCTTTTTCCTTTTTAAATGTAATCCACAATTTTACAGTATATGCCTGCTGTGCTTCGATAAAACAACTGTTAAGAATCTCTAACATATATTTTACTATAATGTAAAAATATGAGTGAGTTTTGTCACATGGTCATATAGGACAAACAAAACAAAATTAAAATGGATGAATTATGTAGAAAGTCGATTAATCCACTTTAATTTGGTAGACAAGCCTTAATATTTGAATTAATGCTTGAGAAATAGTTACCTGATATACCCCATATCCTTTCAAGAGTTGTGAAACTTTTTTGCTCAATGTAGGCCTACTTTGTACTGTGCCATCATCAAATATTACATCTTATATGATGTTAATGTCAATCTGTAAATGTATTAATAAATATCATTAATATAATGTATTCAGCTCATAGTAGACAAAGATAAAGAGGAAAACGTAAAACAAACTAAATTCCATACTCACTCCGGGGTTGTGACCTGTTGCCTCATTTGTCCCAAACTGTAGTCTGGTACTGGACTTCATGCGGACATCCATGACCAATGGTTAGATGACAGCTATCATATTTCTGAAGAATAAAGAGTGTCGTCCAGCATAGTGAATATTTCAGTTAAGGGGAAAGGCATAAAACAGGCAGCATGCATGTAGCTGAAGGACACATGCTAATTAAACATGTAACTACTAGCCTTAAATTATATTTAGCCAATTATTTACTTTTGCTACTAGTCTATTGAGTCTTAGGCATCATAAGTATATTTATCCTTATTAATATCCCCATTATATTAAAGTATCACTTACCAAAAGCTCTACCCGTCTGACATTTTAAAAGTATGACCAAGACTGATGAGTTGTAAAAATAAAATTAAAATTGAAAAAATCCGGAGAAACAAAGACGACAGGTTTGAGCGCATTGAGGAGAGCGACACGTTGAGCGTTTATTAAAACCTCGACTCCAGCCCGCCCACTGCCGTCAAGAGGGCGTGTGTCTGCAGTCCGCTTGTGGTTTCACTCAGGCGTCCGGCTGTCATGTAAAAGTGACACATTCACAAAATATCCTGCACACCCATTATAGTTTCAACTAATGTTAGGCTCATCTATTCAATTATGCCCTGCCATAGAAGGAAGGCCCTGGGTTTGTGGGTTTGTTGTGACGACATAGGCCCTACCCTAGTATTTTGTCGCCACCAAAAGGCCATTGCGTAAATGGCAATCTCGAGGGCCTACTCTAATTGGTCTTCACAAAATGCCAGTGATGCGTCTTTTCTTGTCTTAGTTTCATGATCCTTTCATAATCAGCTCAGCTTAGTGTTTTCAACATTATATTTCTTAATCAAGAGAAAAGTCTATACGCAGGCTGTATTTTAAACGTATATTAGAAGTGTTGCTTCTTCAAATTTCAGATTTTAGCTTGCATTCATAAAAAATAAACGTGATTGTTAATCAACAAAAAAAATTTAAGACAAAAATAAATCCTTTAATGACCCCACTATTGTATTTCCTAAGTGTTATCCACATGGGGGCGATAGTTTACATTCAGGCGATACAGCGCATATTACGCTGCTGAATGTTTCGAGTTGTTCCCAAACGCATCTTCTGTCAGTCGCACTTCAGCTTTTTTCTCTTTATCATCACGCGGCACGCTGCTTTTTAATGTGTTCGTGCATTTTGGTCGATGTTCACGCTGGTAGCAGGTGAGTAGCCTACGCATGTCGTGTGTCATCAGCGTTATGGTCTATAAACATTTATTTTCTTTAGAAGTCAGTTAGCATGCTAGCTACACAAGCTAGCAAGTCAAAAGCTAATTGTTAATACGTTAACTACAGACGAGCGCACCATTGGTCCCTTTTTTAACAGTTGCTGTGTTAATATTTTACAGAACATTATAAAGTTTATTGTAACAAACTTGCACAATTATAGCATTTTAGACTGCTTCATTGTCTCCGATTGAAAACGTGAATTCATCCAGTCTACTCCTCCACACTTCACTTTTCAACTACGACCCACTCGTTTATTTCGGTGTCACTTAACAGGCAAAAATATTCTGCAGACGATGTCACTCATTGTAAGCGTAGCTCCAAACGCAGTCAACATAGATGGCTCTTTGCAGGGGAATCTAATGACACTGCGAAGACACGGCATCCCTGCATCTTTAATGTGCAGTGTCAAGTATCAGGCAGCTGCTGGTGTTATGACATCCTCTCCTCCGTGAAACAACCCCACTCTAATTGTCCCTAATCTGATGCTAAACATTCATAAAGAACGCGCCAGGTTGGTAGATGAATTTCTGCCTTTGTTTAAATTTGACAGCCTAATGAACGAGGTAATTATGTTGCAATAGTTATTTGTCTGGTGTTTCTGTGTGCAATTTAGGTAACTTTATAATTAATAATAATGTAATTATAAAGATTCAGTGCTATGAAGTTTAATGAACAATGCAGTAGGTGAGTGCAATGTGCATCTTTTGGATATTTGTTGCTCAATCAGCTAGTTTTAACCTCTGAAAACTAAACTTATTCCACATTTATTGTTTTTTCCTCCACTAGTATTCAGCAGAAAAAGGGGTGTTCTGCAGTAGTATATTGTCAGTTATAATAACTGTTATTTTATTTTAACTATATATTTTATGACACATGTGCTACGAAGACTGTTTATTTAAATGCTTTTCAATTTCATTTATTCAAATCTGAAACCATTCTAAGTACCACCTGATAAGTGCTTGTGTTCCTCCACCACTGTGTCACTGGATTAGCCAGCATTAGTGTAGCATCTTAACTTTTAAACAACAAACACAGGAGCACCCACAGACTGACAGAGTAATAGGAGCTTTACCCAGCATCCCTCATAGTGTCAGGTTACGAGTGAAAGCTTTCAGCCATGGTCTCTATGGTGATGAGCAGCAGAGGGTATCTGGGATTGGCTGGAGCTGTGGGCTTGTTTCACATGTTTTAACAGGCAGGTGAGGAGCTGTCATCTAGTTCTTGAATGTTGTCATTCCCTCGACCAAAAAATGTCATGTGGTTTAACAATTGAACCATAGCACATCACTGGAGCAATAAAAATTGTTGTATTCAACAATGGGATAGTACAATTAAGCATGCAATTGCCACCTTTAGTTTTTTTTTTATTCCCAGAGGGCTGCAATGATTATTTTGCCAATCCATTGATCAATATTTGCCAAGTTAGTCGATCAGTCTTTAAAAGGCCTGTAATTATGAAACTGACGTGGTGCCACTATAGAAAAGCTTGTACACCAAATTTTTTTATTTATTTTTTACAGCATGTAGTATGTTTACTCAAGATAACATTTATTTGATTACTAAAATATTTGCAGATTTTTTTTTCAATAATAATATTTTTTACTGGAGTAGTTGCTTCAGTCATAAGTGACAGCAAATGCCTAAAAGCAGTTTTTGTTTACACTTTGCTACACCCACTTGGACACACAGTGAAACTTTGCAAGGCCTGGCTGAACAAGTATGCTATTAAACCAAACCTTCCCTTGAGGAGGCAGTCAAAACAAAGACTGCTTAACTACAACAATAAGATGCCAAAGGTTAGAATTATTTATAGAAAACTAATCTATATGAATGGTTCTTTATAAAAACAGATCAGTGAGCCTGATGATCCATGTCAGTCTGCTCTGTTTTATCTGTAAATTAAATATCTACATTTGCCACGTTTAAAACCAGAACCCTAACAAAATTTTCAGTCAGGCTTAAATAAAATAAATAAAATATTTTTAGCCCAGTTTTGAATTGCTATGTATTTTGTTCACTCTTGTTTTTCAGTTTTGTTGAGGGCGTGCATTCATACATGAGCTGTTTTGTCACTTGCTGCCTGATGCTGGTATAGATACTCCAAACCTGTTTGTCTTTCAGCACTATGGTGAGCAAACAACTAGTACATATATATATATATATATATATATATTATTTTTTTTTTTTTTTAGTTATATAATTTGAAATTTCCTTCTCCAGAGTTGTATGTATGGCAACACATGTATGGCATGTGCATTTTGTCTCTAATGATAAAATGCAGTAAACTTTTTCTATACCTGTTACCTAGTCTGAAAATTACACTATGATTGCAGAGTGTATGATGTCTAAGAGTTGCTGCCATGGCCTGCAGCAGCAGTCAGAGCAGTGCAGAACCTTTGGAGGGGTTTCATGAAGTGAATCTGGCTTCACCCACCACCCCTGATCTTCAGGTAACCTACACTGTAAACAAATGTTCTATTTATAGGATTATTTCCTATTAAGTGTTGTGAAATGATTGTGTAATTGTTGTGTAGAATCAAGCTGAGCAGCGTCCTCCTGTTAGGCACAGCACTCCTCCAACCTCTCTTTATCGCACCCATTCGCTTGGAGCGCCCCCTTCTGGTCTCCCTACCTCCCTGCGAGCAGATCAGCTCCCCACACAGCCCGTTTACTCATCACCAAGACATAGCCACAATGGAAGGTAAAGAGCTTCTAAAACTAACCTTATAAAAGTGTATATAATCCTTTAAATACATTGTCTGTGCTGCAGTGTTCCAGGCCTGGAGGCGGACTCTGCAGATGGAGAGGATGGTGAGGAGTGTAGTGCTTTGAGTGACAGTCTCGCTCGGCTACACAGCCCCTCTGTAATGGAAGTCAGAGAGAAAGGCTATGAGAGGTTAAAGGAGGAACTAGCAAAGGCCCAAAGGGTAGGCCACACTTGTACATGGTCTTTGGCCATGACTTATTCTGACAGTTACTTTGTTAGTGAATGTGGATCATCAAAATGGCACAAAATGAGCTCTTTGAATTTGAATTATTCAGGCTGATTGTGGTACTTCAACTGTTTTTGTTTTTAATTTGTTAATTGTTTGTGCTGAGACATATATTTTTTTGTTTATTTTTCAGTTTAATTTGTTGCCATGCATGATGTATTCATTTGCTGGATGTTTTTTGTTATGTTTTGTTTGTGCGTGTGTGTGTGTGTGTGTGTGTGTGTATGTGTATGTGTATGTGTATGTGTATGTGTATGTGTATGTGTATGTGTGTATGAAAGGAGCTGCTGTTGAAGGATGAGGAGTGTGAGAGGTTGTCTAAAGTCAGAGACCAGCTTGGCCAGGAGCTGGAGGAGCTCACCGCCAGCCTTTTCCAGGTTGGTCTGACACTCACTTGTGCCTGTCTCACTGCTGCTCCCAATAAGCTGCTTTAAAATCAAACTTTATTTTTCTTTTGCTCATAAACACACTGTAAGTGGCTACCTGTATGCGGAATATGGATTGCAACATTATAGTTCTGTTTTGTAAATCTGGAAATGGGATTGTGTGGGTGCTTTTGCTGTATTTTTGTACATAGATAGTTGCTGTTTTTTCTCTGGGTATCTCTAAACATAAATATAAGCTAATGGAGAGGTAGAAAATATCCTCATATTATATAATTGGAAAATGTCCCTTACTTGCTGTATGCTTGCTAGGAGGCCCACAAGATGGTCAGAGAAGCAAACGTTAAACAGGCTAATGCCGAGAAACAATTGAAAGAAGCTTTGGGCAAGGTAACATTGTATATATTTGTTTTAAAATAAATTGTGATATCCAGTGACTGAAATAATGGGTATCTCTTGTACTAATTTCCATCTCTTTGGCTGGGTAGATTGATGTCCTCCAGGCTGAGGTGCAAGCATTGAAGACCCTGGTCCTCTCCTCTCCAACCTCCCCAGTGGGCGAACTCCCCTCCAGCGGGGGAAAGACTCCTTTTAGGAAGGGTCACAGCAGGAACAAGAGCACTTCCTCTGCCATTCTAGGCACACAACCGGACCCATCAGCAACACAACCAATAGTCCGAGAGTGTAGAGAGGTTGGTTAGCTGTATTAGAAGATGGCAAGACTGGCAAGATGTTTTTTTACTTACTTTTTTGTTTTTCTGTGTCAAATGTGTAGGTGGACAGTCAGTTGTTCAATGAATTCAAACTATGGAAGGAAGAGCCAACGCTGGACCGAAACTGCATCTTTTTGGAGAGAATTTATCGTGAGGACATCTACCCATGTCTCTCTTTCAACAAGAGCGAGGTATGTCATATCCCTTGTTCCAATGAATTACCAATAACATAATAATAGCCTGGTTAAATGACAAACAAATACACAATCATACCCACAAGGTCTACATGTTATTTCAGTTTGTAAGCCCTCTAACCAGATTTTGTTAGAACTGATAAGCAGTTCTTGATGTCGAAATGTATCAGCTGCATAATGTCTGCATATATTTGTAAACTAATGAGTGTTTTATTGTCCTGTAATTAGGAAGTCCCACTGTATTCATCCATGTACCTGATTTTTACTTTCTTGAAAAACAGTCCTAGTTCATTTTTGCCGTGGTCCATATATATTTTGCACTTACCTTATTCATTCCAAGCATTTAAATTTTTCACCGTGATGGATTTACAACTTTCAGAGATCAGAGTGGAGTTTTGGCTCTCATGATAAAGCTAATAACTTGCATGCTCACACTTCCTGATTATAGACAATAAAACACTTACACTCACCAGTCATAAATATATGCATACAGCATGCAGCTGACACATTTTGACATCAAGAACTGCTTATCAGTCACAGTCGATATATTGTATCAGTTAATGTGACAATACAGTATCGATATCGTGAGCTGCTGTATTGATATATCACCAAGAATATGTTTTTGTAAATTAATTTTGTAATTTGCTACAGTTTGCTTGTTTAGAGGAAGAAGCTCTTTTATGCAACACATTTGACATATTCACTGTTTTGATGAGTAAATTGGGTGCATTTCATATTCACTTTGCACAAGATGTGGTGCAACAGACTTTTAGTATCACAGCCATGATTTAGCCATTATTTTTTATTGAACCACATCGTATCAAATCGAAAGCTCACTGTATCAATATGTATCGTATCGGCAACTTCTTAATGATACCTAGCCCTAGTCGCAGCTGGTGGTATAATTTGGTACAATACCTGTATAATAACAAATGCCAGAGACAAACAATCAAGACAGTAATTTTGGTCACTATTGGCTGAACTATATATTGCATTCAAATAATTTGTCTTGTATTTCATCAGTCTCCTATCCTACACTTGCACTGTGTTTGGTTATCACAATCCGAACACAACGCACAGCCAAATGCAATATTAACACAGCACAACCTGATCCGTTGCTCATAACCAGCCCCAACAATGTCAGCAAAACATAACAAACTCTTGGAGCTGCTATAACTACAATAAGAGGCTATGGTTACAACACAAACACATGGTATCAGCGCCGCTGCAGCAATGTACACGGCAGAACACCGGAGTAGCTACCCCACACCTACGAGCTCATGTACCCAAAACTGTGAGGCTTTGTCCTCAAATTTACCTAAAACTAACAAAAACATTCATCTTGTCTTCTCCAGAGGACTGAAGCAGAGTGTATCCTCTATCTGCTGTCCTGTTAGCTCTGTCTCCAAAAGTGTATTATTGTCCCATATGAAGAGATGAAATTGGACCAAGTCTCGGTCCACTCAGGTGCACCAGCTGGTCGCAAAACTAGCCTTAATCCTTCTTCTCGCTTAAATCTGAAAGTTACACCAGTCCGTATTACAACTAGGGCACCAGGTACAGGTAAACTCTCTGTATGCTACACCCAGGTGTAACTTCCCTGCCTAGAAATGAGCGGGTGGTGACTGATAGAGCAGCAAGCGGTGAACGGCAAGTGCTGTGGGCCCAGCGGCGGGGCTGTGGGGTCCCTCCCCCGCACTCTCCTAGCAAGTGTTTCTGTATCCACTACTCTGATGAGCGGGGCTGTAGTGTCTCTCTTGCGCTCTCACCTGTGCAGGGTTAGGCGAAAATAACTAGCCGCCACAAGCCAGTATGAAAAATAGAAGCCGTAGGATATACACTGCACCCAGATGCATTTCATCTTAATGCTTTTCTGTTCAGATGGAACTTTCTGCCAAGCAAGAAGACACATCATTCTCCCTCAGATGCACTTTGAATTGAAGTTGAACTCACCAAAACTCTGTTGTGTAGCACATAGCACTGTTGTTATCCATTAGCCTAACATGCTGCCAGTGGAGGAAAGTTGGGGCTAGGCAGGAGAGCGTGACCGCACTGAATCACAAATGGTCAGGTGTGTCATAAACGTTTATGAAGACCAATCCCTTGATTTGATTGATTGCATTTATATTGCGCCTTTCAAGATACGCAAAGCGCTTCACAGTTCATTATTCAGTCACTCCACACTCAGTGGTGGTAAGCTACTATTGTAGCTACAACTGCCCTGGGGCAGACTGACTGAAGCGAGGCCCCTCCGACCACCACCATCAGTCATGCATACACCACTTTCATACTAGGCAATGTGGGCGAAGTGTCTTGCCTAAGGACACAACGACAGTTTTTTGCCACTGGCGCCCCACTGTGGCACCTGGAATTCCTAGCGGTCTCCCATCCAAGTACTACCCAGGCCCAGCCTGCTTAGCTTCTGAGATCTGATGGGATCAGGCTTTGACATGCTGGTATTTGACTGTGCTCCAAGCTACGACATACGTCAGGGCTGAAATGTAAAGTTGTTGAGCGTATTTAATAATATGGGCAAAGTCATGTTTAATAACCTACATAGTGATGTCATGAAAATGCATGAGTGCCTGCATGCACTAAAGTTGCTATCGACATGCACAGAATAAACGGCTGCACAGTTGTGTTTTTCTCAAGCCAAAGAGGATGATGTTCTCTCTTTCTTGCCAAATATAAAACAGCTACACTATATTACCACTGTAGTGACTGAAATCACACAATGACTGCTGCAAATTATGGCAAGTATCCTTACAAAAGTAATCAGCAGAAGCCAGATTTTGATGTCCAATTTTCTCAAAACTTCATGCTCTCTTGTAGAACTTCATTCAGTCTGCTCCAACACAGTGAACTCAAAGGGTAAACACATGAATCAAATAAAGTGGTATACCACATTTAGCATTATAAAAATGTCTATGCAGATACACACTCAATTTTAAACTAATTATGTAGCCTTAGGGAGTGCGGCGCAGTTGCGCCCTCTATTGGCTAGCCATCACTGCAGCTTATATCTGTACTCGGACAAATCTTGCATCAAATATATGAAAAAAATAGGGTACAAGACCTTTTAAGGTGCAATTTGAAAGTGGACAGTGATGAATATTCTCTTTAGATTTGTATAGCATGGAGCTCGTTATGCCAAATGGGAAACCAGGTAAATATTCTGCTGTTTGTCTCTGACAGTTGGGTGCAGCCATCCTGGAAGCTGTGGAGCAGAACACTCTCAGTGTGGAGCCAGTGGGTTTCCAGCCCTTACCTGTGGTTAAAGCTTCAGCAGTGGAGTGTGGTGGACCAAAGTAAGACTCATGCACACACACGTACATGCAGGCTTTCACACTTCAACATCTATCCGTCTTCCTGCACTCTTCCTCTCTAGTGGGCGATTGGCTGAGCTCATCACGTAAGTCTGTCATCAACCCCATTTTAAGTCTTTCCTCAGCTGTTCCCAACCTCCTTAGGCCATCTGTTCTTATGACTAGGTTCTAATCATGAGACATCCCAACTAAAACCTTAATCTATCCTGACTTTGCTTCTTCCTTGATTTTAGCCCCCTGCCTGTAGCTTTAAAATTAGTCAGGAGCTAAAACATACCCTGTGCAATGTTTTGTTTGTCTTTATAGAAAATGCGCCTTGAGTGGTCAGACCAAAACCTGTAAGCACAGAATCAAATTTGGAGATTCATCCAACTACTACTATGTATCTCCCTACTGTAGATACAGAGTGAGTATCTCAGCTATATATCACTATTTTTTTTAAACAAAATACAGTAAACCTCTGAAATCTTTTAGTTGTTTAACACATTTGTTTGTCTTTTCCTGTAGATCACAGTGGTGTGCAACTTCTTCACTTATGTGCGATATATTCACCAAGGGCTGGTCAAGCAGCAGGATGGTAAGACATAACATAGTAGTAGTAACAAGTAGTTTTTATTGTAAACTTTTTAACTTATTGTTTTTAGGATTAACACTACATGTCAGTTATTGCTATGGTTATTTTTCAACATATTTCTTTTAATAGCTGTTAAATTTGATTTATAAAAATGTAACAAACAAAATTACAGTATAATATTTGTTTTGCAGCTGAGCAGATGTTTTGGGAGGTGATGCAGCTTCGCAGAGAAATGTCTCAAGCCAAGCTTGGATACTTCAAAGATGAACTGTGAACTGACAAAGCACTACAAAGAGAAATCTCTACAATTATCACAGACTCTTACCAGATGTCCTTCCTCTTTGCAAAAAACAAACAAATCAAAAACAATACAAAAGTTTGTGTTGATCTCACAAAAGCCCCACAGTCTTGGACCTTTTTATTTAAAATGAGTGAGCAAACCCAAGTGAATAAAAATGTTTAAAGGAGCAACCAAGTAAATGATTATAAAAAAAAAAAGTATCAAAAGTACTTTAAATTCTTTCCTAAGATAATGTCTTGCTGCAGAAAAGTTAATGAATTTTATTGGTGGTAAAAGGCCACCACACACTACAGGAGAATTTGCCCGATTTTAGCTGCGATTTGCTTTTACCAGAGTTCGGGGAGGCATGACCCGACTTTGTGTCTTTGTATGTGATTTTGAAGCCGCTGTGGTCCTCGTGTGTGTTAGTGTGACTCTGGGCTGCTCTGTTAGATCGTAAGGCAACGTTACGGTAATTGCCAATAAAACAGGGCATCAAGGGCGACGGAATGACGGACACAGAGGTGCAAGATACAAGCTCAGAAAATGGCTAAAATAATAAGCAACTTTAGTATTCTCCGCTCCTAAAGTTGTAACGTTAAACTGCAGCATTTTTATTTATATTCATAGAATTTGTCCTCTGCAAATAGTAACACCCAGCTCACAAAACAGCGCTAATCCAGTTTGAGGCATTCTTTGAAAAAGGTGAGTAATAGAGAGTAGTTCCTCATGGGTGCCTGTTTAAATCCACACAGCGGTGGAAACGAGGTGAAGCTGCAGATGAGCGATACATAGTGTGTACTTTATCGCCAGCCTTCTGTGCATTACAAATCTTGTATCTGAAGTATTGCACTACATTTCACAAATAATAATACAGTTTTGACTCACATCTAGACTAAAAGTGCAGTGCTCAGCTCTTTTGAGTCTTAAGAGTCTCAAATTAAGTCATTTTGCTCTAGATTGGAAACGGCTGACGCGAATGTGCTCACAGCTTTAGCCTGTGGTCTGCAGACATATCTCCCTGCAGTCTTTGGGAGATTTAAAATGTCATAAGAGTCTTCTCGGGTTTGTAGTGTGCACTTTTTGTTGCATGTTAAAAAATCTTTAGACCGAATAATCCTGTAGTGTGTGGTGGCCTTTTAGAGAAAAATGTATTTTAAGTCCTCATACGGACTCCACAATCAACATTTCAAATGATTAGCTTTAAACACACATTTTGCTTTATTTAATGCATATGTTGGGTGCAAAATGTAAAATAATATTTTTTTAGGGAGCTGAATAGAAATGCATTCTTCAAACAATTGGTGGCAGGTGAGAATATTAATCATTTATTTATTTGTTATTTATGCTGGGATAAAGGCATGCATTGAATGCTACCATGAACTGACGTATGATGTTTATAAATGGCCTCATTGCCACTGGCACGGTTCGCTCCCGTGGAGCGTTTCCATTACAATCGGCCCAGGCCGCTTTGGGCAGGTCTAGCACGACACAACCAATAGCGGCCACAAGCCGCTGGACAGCTGTCGAAAGACCAGAGCTAAACTAAGGGGGCATCAACACTGATCGATGCTCTAAAATAAAGTCAAATCAAATGCGCATTCAAAACGAACCAGAGCGCACCGCTGGTCCTCACGTGGAGTCACGCGCTTAAATTTAATTTTTGTTTTCCCGCAAAGTCGCCACGGAGCACATGCTCTTGGTTTGATAACCTTACCGTTTTACTACCAACTTTATGCGCTTTCGTTGGGCTGCATCTTCACGCGCATACGCTCCACATTGGAAATGTACACCACATTTGGGAATTACGTCTTTCCCAAGGAAGATGAAGTTGGCAGAGCTTGTTCCATGTTATCTGTTTGGCATCAACTTTACGCGGACACAGCAGACTTTGACTGGATATGTTTTTGTTTTGTTTTGTTTTATGATGTGCAACACTTTCTGGAGACTGGACGTGTTTTCAGGCGCATATAAGTTTCAAACTGCACGCTGTTTCTTCAATTCTTCTGTTTTACCGGTATGTGAGCGCTACAGGCATGTCCAAACTATGGCCCGGGGGCCAAATGCGGCCCTCAGACAAGTTTTTCTTGGCCTTCAGACTTCCAGGTGAATTGGCCCAAATTACATTGCATCAATTGAAAAATTATTTTTTACTGCAAGTTTTTTTGAAAATCTACCTTGATAAAGCTAATATTTCATATTTAGTGTGTGGTTTTAAGGATCTTAGCATGAATAAAGACTGATGCCTCATTCTAACGTGTTAAACACACACACATCTCAATTATTCCCTGTACTGAGCATCATTCTACAGCCCTCAATTGGCCCTCTGCTTCGTCTGTGTTTAGATATGTGGCCCTTGATGAAAAAAGTTTGGACACCCCTGATGGCGTAGACACGATGGATTCTACGCCATTGTTAAATTACAGTTACATTATGGTTCGCACTATTGGCGTGCTGCTGGTCATCCAGTGACTGCGCTGGGGCGTGACTAGCCTTGCCTTCTGTGAGCCTGTCTCAGGTCCCAACCATTCTGGTCCACTCTGGACGGTAGAGGGCGTTACGGATTGCTTTATGCAGTGGAAACACTCAGGGTCCGTGCCGTTCCATCCCGCACAGGTGTCTGGAAACGAGGCTAATTTGTGAATGAATAGTTGCCACAGAAACTGGTCTGCAATATACAGATGCTGTCATGTACACCAAGTTTGTAAGACTGCTTTGTGTAAATAATCTGAGCATTCCCCATCTGACTCCCTTTTATTCAATATCAAACTTCCTGATTTGGTTTAGTGCCTTTTCTCTCTGACACAGAAATAAAATAAAAACTTTTTAAGTTTAAGTATGAAGATTAACTTGTCAGTGTGGCTATTGTCAGACAGTTAATCCAGATATCTAATTCCAACACAATTGACAAATACTGCAAGGTGGAAAATGTTTGTAGAACACTGTAATAAACACTTGTTTTTGAAGTCATTATTGAAAAAAGTACAAACGTTCATTATGTGGCATACTATACGCTCTTCTTTGCCTTCCTAAATCCAATCTTGGCTTTAAAACTGCATTACATATGCTCTCAGGCAATATCTGATTATTTAAAGGTACTCCTCACAAAGTAGAAAAAGTCCTACACATTATAAAACTTTTAAATAAGACACATATGATATAATTGGCACAGGCTGAATTTAGAGGGATTCAATTGGGTCAGCTCACAAAAATTCAACAGCAAAGATTACTTAAACATGAACAAAGTATACAAAACCATCTGGTTTTGATGTTTTTTACAGGATAGTAATGGACCATTCAGAATGTGCTTGTGAATGCTGTATTAGTTGTCTTTATTTTTCTATCGTGGCCAAGCACCCCAGGCTAATCCAGGCAAGATGAGCGCAATAAGAACTGAGGAAAACAAGTTCACTGCGTTGTTGTCTAGAATCGGTTTCCCACAAATCCTCTGTGTTGTGGTGGACTCATAACTTACAACTTTTCCGATGCTTGAGTCAAAACCTGTGGTAAAATAGCAGTAAAAATACCATTATTAAATCCTTAGTAGAGCGAGTCAGCAGAACATTGAAGTGACTCCTACCAGAATACTGCATGTTAGCTCCAAGAAAAGAGTCAAGCATGGAACCCAGCAGTCCTGCTACACCTCCGTAAACAATGATAGGCCACTGAGGGTCGGCCAGGTGAAGATCACCAACAAAAAGAAGCTGCGTGACAAAATATGCAGCGCCTACTACCAGTCCACCAGAGAAACTGGCAACCAGTCCGATAGGGGTAACTCCTCCATTAGTGCCTTTGAAATACAAAGAATATTGTTTAAACTTTAAAAGTAAAGGATATATTAAGCACATTTTCATGAGGTTTGGCACAATTTCTTATGATAATAATTGAATATAACATGTTAATTGTTGGTACATTGTTGGTTATAATGGCAGCTAAAAAAAAATAAAAAATACAGTTGCTCTAGTATAGGGTTTATTATACAGTCCTCAGACATGGCACTGTCTATGAAGGTTTTCAAGAAGAATCCCTCTAAATTTACTTTCCGGTACATATTAGTCTCGGGACTACTCCTCTGTAAAAGCACTCTTTCACAGAGGCTGAAAGGATTCAACTGTCAGTAGTTCATTCTTGGAAAAAAAAAGTTGTCTTGTTTGCTTCAGTCTGCGTAAAAATTGCAATTTGTTATATTAAAGGGTGATTACCAACACATTTAATACTGACCACTTTACCATATAGGAGAGACTGTCTGCTGCTTAATTGGGAACATACCTGTTGGGACCTCCTCCCAGGTTGTGATGAGCCGTGGCTTGGATTTACTCAGGACTGGACCAACCTCAGATGCCCAAGTGTCCCCAGTGCTGCAGGCCAAAGCCCCCAGTAAAGACAGACACATCCAAGAGGCAGAGTATTGCTTTCCAAAGTCTATAGGGATCTCACCTGGACCAACCTAAACCAAAACAAAAGTATGTAAAAAATACACAAATACAAATACACAAGATTTTTCAGGTGAACAGCAGACATTTAGGTTTACCTCTATCATATAAAGAAGAGCCAGCTCTGTGGGTACACCACCATTACAGAAAACCTGAACCCAGTTTCTCTGGCCACCTGTAGTTAATAACACATCAATTTACATTATGTTTTTGGTCAAAAGTGGGGTTATTACAAAACACTGTCCACACCTTCTTTATACTCTGCATCAATTTTCTTCTTCTCTGCTCCCCCCCAGCGAGTCAGTTTAGATGATGTAATAAAAAAAGCCAAAAGAGCGGAGAAGAAGCTGTAGTTCGCCATTGTCAGGACAAAGCCCACGAAGAGAGCTAAAATCAACAAGGTATATTTTACCAGACAAAAAATATGATGGAGTTAATCTTTTCATAAATGTCCATGAATGCAGTTTGTGCATTTGGTAACCCAAAAATAAATTCTTTGAGTTTGTATGAATTATTTATGATGAATTCAAATTCTTTCACATGCTTTTCCCACTAAAGCCCTGTGTTTTGTAGTAAAGGGGAACATTGCAATTAGATTTAGTTTTTTGCTATGGCGTAAACATTGTGGTCCACATGGTTTTTTAATCTATTAAAATGCTGAAGAAGTAAAATCTAAAATCTTTAATGACACAATTGCAATTACACATTTTGACACATACATACCTCCCAGGGCTCCCGACCCATCAAGGCTACGCCTCTTCACTGCTCTAATGGTCAGCACAAGTGGAACTAAAATAGAGAACAACCATCTCCATGGAGAGACAGGCTGCAGAGTACCTGTGACAGAGCAAACACAGTAAGATGCAGTATGACACAGTTTTTTTTACACATGTGGTTCATGTGATTCTGTAGACATTTTAAATGTCTACAAGGCTGAGGGCTGCAGTTTGTAATTTAACTTTTACTTTAGAAATGAAATCTACAGCTGCTCTAAAAGGTCTGAGAATGTAGGACAGAAATCAAAAGGAACACATGACTCAGATTCACACAAAAAAACAATTGAGTATTTTAAGAGGGTTACTATGGTTCATACCAACCATCCGTTTGTGGTGCTGAAACAGCTGATCTGAGCTTACCATAGTAAGTGCTGATAGTGAGGGAGAGGACCCAGAAGAAAAGAGACAGTGCCAGAGTGGAACACAACACAATCATATCAGTCATCATTTTGATGTACTCTTTCAACAGCAGCTCCTTATCTGTTTCCATGTTAACAAATAGGACACAGGACTCCTGGAAACAAACAGAGACCGTTTGTGATACACAGAGGCCTTTCAAACATTTTAAAGTTCAAAAGTGACGTGTTTAAATACAACAAAGTATTTGTTGGGGATAAGGGTTTTTTTAAACATTTCACAGACACACGTATTATGAATACGAATGCTTTCAGAAAATTCTGCAACGAGATCCCTCAGATTTAATTCACAGTGCCCGTGGGTTTGATCTTGGCTTATAAAGAGCACTCCCGGGTAGGCATGATCCTTTTGACCCGACCTTAAAATTAATTCTGTATAATTAACTAATGTAAAGTATGTCAAGAGTCTAGAGGCTTGGGCGACAGTCCGAGTGAGAGTCTCACTTCTGCCTCCTGCCTCATTTGCAAAGACAAAGTTTATTTCATGATCTTGTACTAGTTGTATAAAGAGACGGGCGGACTCACCAGTGCCCTCCGGAGCCATGATTAACTATATGCGTCTCGACGAGCTTTGCCGATTTAATCACATTAACTCGATGATTCGTAAGTGATATCGTTATGAATTGATCCAATAAAGGCCAATGTTAGTTCCAAATACTTTTCCCAAATTGATTTCTTCGATTTTCCATCGCAGACGCCTGATGGAACTCTACACATGCAGCGAAGGGAAAGGCGGTGTCATTTGTTGACGGACCAACTTCCGTAAACACCACATGATCACATGACCATCACCCATAGTGTGGATCTATTAAAATAAGACCCAAGATAAACCCAAAATAGAAATGTGCACTGTGTACATCAGGTCACATGTGGACTTTATAGTTGTAGTTAAATTGGTTTTCTAATCCGTATCCTAAATTGTATTAAAAGCTCTAGAGTTTGAGACTTCGTGTCACATGTAAAACACACAATGCAAGACCACTTGTCTGATTACATGGAACTGGTTTGTGGGGGAGCCAAAAAAAAAAAAAAAAAAAAAATGGAAATGTTTGTTCTCTGTGTACCATAACGGGAAATATGCAATTCTTTAGTTACACTGTTTACAGGCTACTGGTCTGACTAAATCTGACTCAAACAAAGCAGACTGATACACTCACTAGTCCATCTAAAAAATAATAATAATAATTTTGTTATATCATGAAAAGGTTATTTTTTTTCTCTCTCTCATCTCAGAAAGTCAGACCTATATATTATATACAATCATGACACATAATTAAATATTTCAAGAGTATTTCTTGAATTTTGATGATTGTGGCTAATAGATTAGAATAAAATAGAATGAAAACCCAAAATTTGGTGTCTCAGTAAAATTTTATATTACATAAGATCAATAAAAAAAATTACATTTTGAACAGAGATGTCAGATTCTGAAAAGTATGTTCATTTCTGTGCACTCAGCATTCCTTTGGCATGAATTACTGCATCAGTGCACTGTGGCATGGAGGCAATCACCCTGTGGCACTGCTCAGGTGTGGTGGAAGTCCAGGTTGCTTTGATAGCGGTATTCAGGTCATCTGTATTGTTGGTTCTGTTGTATCTCATCTTCCTCTTGACAATACCCCAGAGATTCTCTATGGGGTTCAGGTCAGGTGAGTTTGCAGGCCAATCAAGCAGAGTAACACCATAGTTACTGAGCCACTGTTGGTAAATTTTGCAGTGTGGGCAGGTGCCAAGTCCTGCTGGAAAATGAAATCAGCATCTCCATAAAGCATGTCAGCAAGAGCAAGCATGAAGTGCTTGCAAATGCGGCTGTGTTGACTGTGGACTTCAGAAAACACATCGGATCAACACCAGTATGGCAGCCCAGAGCATCACTGACTGTGGAAACTTCACAAGTAAGCAACGTGTATTCTGTACCTCTCCACTCTTCTTCCAGACTCTGAAACCTTTATTTCCAAATGACATGCAAAATGTCATTTGTCAAATGTCAAAACTTTCATCTGAAAACAAGATTTTGGACAACTGGACAACAGTCCAGTTTTCCACTCCTTATGAAGCTCCCACAAATTCTTGAGTGGATTTTGCTTGACAATCCTCTCAAGGCTGTGGCCACCCCTTTTGCTGGTGCACCTTTTCCTACCACATTTTTTTCTTCCATTCAAGTTTCTCTATGCTTGAATACAGCAATCTGTGAACCACCAGCCTCTTTAGCAATGACCTTTTGTGGTTTACCCTCCTTGTGAAAGGTGTCAGTCACTGTCTTCTGGAGTCCACTCTGCAGCCTTTCCCATGATTGTGTATCCCACCGAGAGACCAGGCTCAGGAAACCTTTGCAGGCATTTTCACTTAATAATCTGATTAAGGTATGACACAGTCACTTTCTGATCTTCTTCTTTTTTACACTAGTCTAATTTTCTGAGACACTGAATTTTTGGTTTTTGTTATCGGTAAGCCATAATCATCAAAATATCAAGACATAAAGGCTTGAAAGCTGCACTCCATGTGTCATTAATCTATATAATATATGGGTTGACTTTCTGAAATGAAAGGGACTATAGGTGACTATATATGTGACATGCAGTTTAAGACAACTAAGGGAAGCATCTTGTCATGTGTATTTCCATATGTAAGGCAAACAAAGGTTTGTCAACACACATTTTCTACTTTAAATCTGATTTAATTTAAATAATCAGTGGAAATCATTTCTAAACATTTTTCATTTTCAATCGATGGTGACTTTTGTGTTGTTTCATAACTGAGAATCTGGCTGGTAAAATAAATATACAAATCATGGGTCAAAATGTAATTTGGTATACTTAAATATTTAAAGCTTAATTAATTACAGAAAAAGGTACCTAAATTTACAGTTCCTATTATATCACCATAAGCAATAATATTAGCCCAAGCGGCCTACCAGTGTTTCAAAAAAGTTTCTATCACAATAAACGCAATAGAAATTATGCTAAAATGTTTATAAAAAATAAACTGTAATTGTGATATTTTGTTTTGTTTATTGCAGTTTATTTCCTCACACTAACAATGGATGTTTTTCAAGATACTTTTGAGCAATAAATAGCACCTGTAGTTGAATAAATGAAAGACAAATTAGTTTAAAACCACACTGTAAAGACTTTCAACCAAAGCATTAACATCTCCATGGAGACAAACAGGCTACGGACCCCTTCCAGAAAAGTTATACAGTGCACTTTTAACTTGAAAGAAAGAGTAATGACTCCAAAAATCTGCTTTCAGTGTCCATGTAACCAGTCATTGTTTTATATGTAGTTATTCTTCAAATAGATCAACCAAAAGTTGAATTTTGATTGATTTGTGGATATCTGAGACATAATGAAATATTTATTATGTTATTTCATGTTTATTTATTAGAATAATCAAAAATCTTTTGGCACATAAAAAATAAATAAGTAGGTGAAGAAAATACATGTGACAAAGTGGGCCTTTGTCCCATTTTAAACTCACATTTGTTTCATTTCACACATTTTGTTAATTTCTCAATATCCTATCAATACAGTTAGACATATAATTCTGGGGTCTTTTGTTCAATTACCACAACACATTGTTAATTTAAATATTCTTTATTTGTTAATTCATTTCAGTTACATCCATATTCACTACACTTACCTACTTACCTGTTACTCCACATGGTCTGGAGACAAGGGGGCATGCCCTAGGACGGCCATATTTACAGTCTCTGAGGGGAGGTTTTGGGCCAGACCATGTGGAGTGGAGAATTGGTTTCAGTTCTTTTTTGTTTTATTGTTTCGTGTATTTGGGTTAATAATTTTAGTGTTTAACTGATGTTGAATACTTTGATCTAAGAAACTTAGGCCCATGTAAATGGAAAAGGCTAGCTTCAGAGTTTTTTCTGTTTAAGGGAATGATTCTTACCTGCGAGAGGGCCTACCTGCTGGAGAGTGTATATAAGCAGCCTGTTTTATTTCATTGGGGGAAGAGACTTTTTTGCAGTTAGGTGTACGGTGTTGGTGTGATTTAATTAAAGTTACATATGTTCTGTTTATTTGTTTGCACATTTCACATTACATTACCGGAAGTCTATTTGAATTAATTGTCTGGTCTAAGACACTTAGACCAGACCAGTCTGCCTCCTACTTCGACCACGTCAGGCCAGCTTCCCCGCAGTATCCTTCTGATATTCAATACTTTGTCATGTAGATATGAAATTTGTATGACTTTTTGATTTTAATAACAGATATAACAGAAGTAGAGCACCTGTGATTGGGGACAGTTTCTTATAATTGGGTATTATTGTAGTAGGGGCTTAGTTATGTAAATCAAGCCAGCAAAAATGAGTAAAACGCATGTTAATATAAAAATACATGAACATATTGTTGGAGACTCTTTCAGAAGTAATAATAAACTTGATACTCCAATTTTCTTTTTATTATGTATTACTATTTCTTATCTTTCTTATCTCACCTTGATTTACAGTTTGCACTGTATTACCAATGGCTGAGATGCTGCCAGGTTGTCTCCACTGTGAGATCAAAAATGTTCTACCAACAGTCTCATATCTTTATAATTTGTTAAGATAATATTTAGGTTAGGTAGTTAGGTAGTTGTATGTTGTAATATAATTTCTTGTTTATTTTTTCTGTTTTACATTTAAAATGTTTGAATCAATAATACAAATCATTTAAGACACAAACAACACATTGACAATATATATATATAAAAAAGCTATATTTCAATTTGAGAAGTGTACAAGAAAACTGATACAATTTTGCAATGAATGACTGCGTAAAATAAGCACCTTTAATTGTCTTGAAGGCACAATATCTCTTTTACAATAACCCATTAAGAAAGAATCTATTCAGGGTTGTTACATTAATGGACCTAATAAACAACAACATTAACAAACAATAATTAAAATGCTTACCTACTGGGTTACAAAGAAGATACATGGAGGATGAGGAGGAAAACCTTCTGTGCTTCTTTTGAGGCACTTGCGCAGTTTTTAAGAAGAAAGATCCACCCCCGTGAAGTGTGAGAGGGAAAATACATTATGGGTTCATAAGGAGGGTGTAACATATTCAAGTGTATAACACAAATAACCTATTCAATGGACTTGTAATTTGCCATGGTCAAACGTATAGGGGAAATAGCCTAGAACGATGTTCTTAAACTTTTCACACCAAGTACTATCTAAAAAAAATATTTACTTGAACTATAGGGTCAGATGCAAGGCATCTGGTAGGTCAAGGGACGCAGGGCTCAGAACTAGGACTGTCCCTATAGGTTACTAGTCAGACCTGTGTAATATAGCCCATTAGTGGTCTGAACAATTATGCAAATATGACTCAGGCACAGTTCACACTTCTTATAGTTCAACTGGCCTAGCTAACAAACAGAAACTGTAAACAAATTGCTCCGGTGCGGGTTAGTTTCAGTCTAGTTAGCTCCTTCCTTCAGACAGATAAAGCAGTGTCCAGTGGCAATGCGACCAGAACTGAAGAAACTACTTGGATGAGCTGCGTAACGTCTTAAAAGAAATAAAATTAAATAAAAAATTAAAAAATTATGCATTAATAATCAAGTCAGTTACATGGGGGCAAAATGTTTCACTATAAATTAAGTCAAACATTTGAATTGTCCTTTTAAAAAAAAAATAAAATAAATCAAACTGACTATTAGGATTAATTCAAATATTTTGCATCGTGTTTGTTTGTTTGTTTTGTTTTTGTTTGTTTGTTTCAATGTCACAACTGTAGGTTAACCTGACTAGTATGAGTCATGGGTAGGGGTAATATTACAAATGTATAATTATATTGTCCTCTTTCGTAGAAGAAAAACGAATATTGTTCCTCTAGAGTTTCCGTAATGTTTACATCCAGTATGGCGTTTCATTAATGTCAGGTCGGTATCGCTAGTAAGGATCGGTTAAGATATGTTTTCCTTAATCGTATGAAAGTAAGCAAATTAGCATAATACTTCATTGTTTCCTTAGTAAATTAAAGTGCGAGCGCTGCACACTTGTATATATTATATATTATTAAATGACGTAACAGCGAAAGCTAGCTAAAGTTAGCTTACTGTGTGTTGCAACCAACTGTAGTATATAATCTGAATACATGAGTGACATGGAGGAGCAACGGCCCGTTCCCCGGGAGAGAGCCATCCTAGAGAGCTATTTCACACAGCTCGGTATTTTTTCTTTTGATCGAGCCAAAGACTATGTGGAGAGGGAGAAGGACATCAGCAGCAGGAGTGCAGGAGCAATGTGGGCCGCTCTGCTCGCTGCTCTGGCCCATCTGGCCGCCGCAGAAAAAGCCTACCACAACATGACTTTTTTGGGACAAAAAATAGGTATGTTGTGCGGGATTATGTTCACTTTTCATTGAACACGAAATATATTTTGTATTTTATAACTGCCTTTTATCATTTGCAGAGTTAATGTATTAATGTAGTTTAGCTTTTTCAGCAGCAGGTGGGGCTAGTAGGCAAAAACATGTATGTACATATATATATATATATATATATATATATATATATATATATATATATATATATATATATATATATATATATATATATTATTTATTTTTTTTTAATGGCTGCAGTGGTGTGATTTTATCTACAGGTGGACAGTCATTCTTCAGTCGGAAAGATTCAATAAGAACAATCTACACTGCTTTGCACAATGAGTTGCGCAAAGTTGTCACTATGGGTCGGCACGCTCAGTCAAGCTCTACCTCATTCCTGGAGGATCTACTGTCTCATCTTTCAGAACAGCTGTGCTACTTCACACAGGCTCGTGTAGAGATGGCAGATTTGTATGAAAAGATGCTTTCATTGGGTGCTCAGAAGAATATCAACTTAGAAGAACTGATCACTACATTGGAGACAGTCCTACACAAATACAGCTCTAAGTATGCATCTTTATTCAACATACTTTAGGTGTATGAAGAACCTTTAAATCAGATTATTTGTCTTCACATAAAATGTGTATGTTTGCCTTGTCTTTCCTCAGATTTCACCATCCCATAGTTGGTCGCCTCGAGGAAGGTTTCCAGACTGAACTTGATGTGGTAACCCAGTTACTTCGTTGCCAGGCCCAGATATCAGAGTGGCACTTTTTGCCATCTCTGCTTAGCCTGCATGGTGCCCATTCAAAACTTAACACCTGGGGTCAGCTTTTCCAGAAACAAAAAGAAACCCGTAAGAATCTTTTTGGGGGTCAATCTCAGAAGGCTGTACAGCCCCCTCATTTGTACATGTGGCTCCAGCGCTTCTATGCAGCTCTCCTTGCCAAATTCAGTTTTTATTTTCATGAAGCTCTGAGCCGTCAAACTACTCCAGCGGACATGAAAACACTGACTGCCCGCACTACACCAGACTATCATGGAAAGATTTCCTCTTTCATTCGCAAACATGATGCCAGCAATGTGTCTCTGGTCTTTGATAACCGAGGCTCAGAGAGCTTCCAGGGGCATGGTTATCATCACCCACAGTCCTACAGAGAAGCACCTAAAGGTGTGGAGCAGTTTCCTGCAGTAGTGTCACTGCCATCAGGCGAGCGCCCTTTGACCCACTGGCCAAACGTTATCATGATGATGGGAGATAGAGCTGGAGAGCTTAATACTCTGGAAAAGGTAGTACATTTTTATGACGATAAAGTTCAAAGTACCTACTATCTAACACGGCCTGAGCCTCACTTCACTCTGGTGGTCATCTTTGATGGCCGGAAGTCAGAGAAAGATCTCTATATCACAGCCTTTTTGCAGGAGATCTCAGGTTCTCTAAGGAACTCCAAACCTTTTAGCACACTAAAACCTGGTTCAAAAGGCTGATCTAACCAGAAATCCTAGTGAAAACTGGTATGTGAAAAATTTATTCTTAAATGTTTTCTTTTTAATTTTATGTTACCAAAAATATAGTTTGATAGATCATTTATATTGTTTTATTTGCTGTTTTAAATTAATTGTTCACTTTTATGTTAATCCCTTAAATATTCTACAGTATAAAATAAACATCCTCAGTAATGGTGTATACATTAAACTTTGTTTTCTTTCAGAGAATATTAAAAAATATTTAGATTGAAATCTAAAATGGTGTAAATAGCAACATTTTTTATATGGTAAGGCTGATTAAGTGTGGAAAAAATACCATAACCTCTATAATAAAAGTCTAATTAATCTTTAATTGATCTTGTACATGTGCTCAAAATGTCCTCTGAAGAAAGAAAAGTAAAATGTGCAATGTACAGCAACAGCATAATTAATTGTACCAGCATTAATTTTAATGGCAAATGTTATACTAAATCAGTGCTATATATCAGTGGTTCCCAACCTTTTTTGTCTGGGGTAATCACTAAACATTTTTTTACACTTTTGAGTACCCCTAAATCAAATAATCTGTTAACTGTACTTGTATATTGTCAGTTGCTACAGTAGTCTATTATTAGTAGTGTTATTTTGGATGGTTTATTGCACTGAGAAACACAGAAAAACTTCACAAGGATCTCTACATGCTTATCTCCTTGGAAATGTCCTTCTGGCTTTAATATTCCACCATGCCCCTGGTTGGGAAACATTGCTAAATATCGTCAACAAACGTTCTATTACGTTAAGACTTGAATGCTAATAATTTGATGTTTATTTATATTATAAATACAACACAATGATACAATTCATTTGGCTATATGAGCTTACGTGTAGGAAGCTCAGGTGTCAAATACAGCAACATTAAAAGACAAAATGTTTTCTTTATCATCAAACACATTCAAAGGAATATCTCTTCAAGTTAAAATGCACCAACATGTTATGATGCTACATGCCAAGTACACAATCCTATACATCAAAGTGCAATGTCACAATGGATTAATGAATTTATTCAGAATCTACGCAACACTTGATTATTATTTAGGAGGACTGCTGCTCTTTGTTCAGGACATGCGTGAGTGGATTCACAACTCTCCCAAAAAATGACAATGATTAAAAAAGGCACTTTCACATATGCATCCACTTACATTCGCTTCCTATCACAGCAGGTCATGTTATGCTTTTGGCACACACATCTGTTACCAGCTCAGTTTGAGGCCACAATCACTGTGCTGTTCAAGTTTTTAGGGGCATTTCTCATACAGAGCCCCACCCTGTTAGCTTACTGTGAATTTAAGGTGGTCTAGTGAATTTAGTGTAACAAGCAGGAATTCTCTCTCTCTCTCTCTCACACACACACACGCACACGCGCACACGCACACACCACACACACACACACACACCATGTGCACAGAGAAAGTAGCATGCTTTTTCAGTTTGCTCTACTCTACCATCTTGCACTTGTGTTTTGGTACTCAAGGCAGGCATGATCTATTGTCTATAACTATTCTAGTACTTTGAACTTACAAGGGAGACAATCAAGGGCAGGCAAGCAGAATACGCACTCATTCACTCACATTTTAAATAAATAAATAACAAAAAATTACACCCAATCCAGAAAATAAATTTACTCCAAGAAGGCGGTTAAAAGCAAGTTGTCTCAACAACTCACTGAACATTCAGTAGATGGCTGAACAGTCATTAATACTTGAAACATTCATTAAGTAGCTGAACATTAGTTAAATAATGTGTCTTCAGTCACTGACAACCTCAAGAGGCATTTTATGGTTTTGAGGTGAAAGTGAACTTAGCAGCTGAACAAAGTTGAAAAGACATAAATCAACCAATAAATTTAAATACTATATTACATACAGTATTTGTTTTATTATTATTTATACTGTGTATTTTGTGGATTTAACCACACTTAAAACATTTGCAGCAGTTAACCTAAAAATGGAGCCAACCTAAGGCTAAAGAGATCTTTCATAATTCTCAAAGCAGACTTTTGAGCCAGTTAAGGTTTTTCATCATGACAGCACAGTCCACATTTACATCACTGAAACTACATGTCACTTGAGTAAAATACACTCCATCTCTCCATTTTCTCATTAAATGATAATGTTTTAGTCTATGCTCACTCCTGTATCTCTTCATCAGTTGTTTTATCTAACCCTTAAAATTTCAAAACATGGAGAAAGAAAACTCCTACACACCAAGAGAGTATACACCTACCTGACGACACAGAAATATCATGGCATATCATATCATACATATCATAGATCATGTCAAATATTATATTTTCGAACTACAGTAGAACCCTTGAAGTCTTTCCTTTTATACCCTCATTATGTGGATTATTAACATTTCACAGTACCCTGATCTCCTCTTCTGGCCCTGTTTTGGCCCGGGTTGGCCTGATTTTGGCCTATTCAATGGCCTTGTTTGGCTCACATGGTGCAGGACTTGTCAACTGGTGGGGGCAGAGGTGGTGTGCTGCTTTTAGGTGGAACCACAGGTTTGGGCCTCACAGCAGGAGGTCTCAGAGGGACCCCCATGCGGGCAGCTGCCACTGGCTTGAATGTGCTCAGAGCATCAGGGGATGGATTGGTGGCTCTGGGAGGTCCAGGTGGAGGCCCAGGAAGTGGACTCATGGGGCTCATTGGACTGAGTGGGCTTGGGGTTCCGGGTGTTCCTGGAGTGCCAGGGGTGCCTGGTGTTCCAGGGGTCCCTGGGGTGCTGGGGGTGCTGTGGGGGCTGGGTGACTCTGATGAGCAGGCAGTGAGTGGCCCATTCTTCACTTGCTCCAGCGTGTCCAGGACAACATCAGGAGCAGGTCTGCAGCTCTGGCGGTCCAGCTGCCTCAGCTCTCCCAGAGCCACGCTAACTGTGTCCTCAATGTCCTGTGAAGGAGGAATTTCCAGGAAAAAATATCACCATTGTGGCTAAATGTAAAATATATATATATTTTTATTAGTTATCGTTATATATTGATAAAAGATAGATAAAAGATATTGATACACCTTGCTGGTCTGGGTGTGTGTTACCTGTGCCAAGGTGTCATGGTCCAGTGTCCTGGTGCGATGAGAGTCACTGAAGCTATGCTGTCCACTGGTTGAGCGGCGGATGGGTGTGTCCTCAGGCCTCCTCAGTGAATCGTGCCGGCTTACTGTCATTGTAACCGCTGCTGCTGAGCGGCGTCGGTGCTCAGGGCTATCAAGGGGCGGAGTTAGGCCCTGCCCTCTTCCCAGTAGCAGATCTCTGGGGCTGAAGTGCCCTGTTACTGGTGGAGAGCTGCGCTCCATCACTCCTCCATTGCCATGGTGGTAGTTGTCATTAGAACGGCCCAGAGGGCGCCGAAATAAACCCTCTGTGCGCTTCCTCCGATGGCTGTCCAAAACACGACAATAACTTAAGAAGTGGATTGTGTTTTTACTTACGTCATGATGGTATAAATGTGGTAAAACAGTTTGAACAATGAATTGGTTACAATATTAACTTTATATATCACTACATTGTTTAGAATTTTTTTTGCAGTGGTTGATCTATTGGCAATATCAGTAGAACTGTTAAAAGAGAAGAAGTTTTAGATGCTGCAAGTAAATCACATGAGGCAAATCTGTGATGAACAATTTCACAGATATTTTTAGGGGTGACAGAAGAAGGAGAGAAACATGTTTAACACTTACCTAAGCTAAAATGATTGTGATAATGGAAAATGTCTTACATGACAGACCTGTTATAGGTCTCTGGAGGCCTTATGTCTGTGGGTGAGCTCACTTCACTTCTGGATCTCTTGTCCTCTGTGCTGCTACTCCCGCCGTCACTGTCTGCTTTCTGACTAAGAGTATCTGACATAGAATCACCCCTAAAGAAAACAGCACAGACCAATCATAACATCTGTTTTGGCAACATTAGGTGCAGTCAACCAATACAACAAATCTCTGGTCCACAATCAACAAGGTGAGCTATGTTGCCCCCAAAATCCACATTCAAACTTTAAAATCTTTCAGTCCCTATTTATACAATAAAACACACAAAACATAATGTCAAATTCTATTAAAATATATAAGTTCTCCTTTTTCAGGAAAAAAAAAGTATCTATCTTGCATTTATTCAAATGGCTCTGTGCACAATGGCTCCCAGCTAGTGCTGATCACTTACAGTGTTAAGGAAGCCTCTTCTGCTCCTATTCTATCTTTACAACGTCACGCTAAAATAAATGAATATTAAAAAATTAGACAGTACACAATCAGCTATGGGCGGATATCGCTGACAATGTTTAATGCACTTATGCAATTATGTGACTACTTCACCGGAGGTGACAACAGTTAATAAAGCCTTTCTCAATAGCAATGCCAATTTTGTAGTATTTTCAATATGAAAATAACACCATAAACTGAACAAATCTACATTTTTGTTATTATTTATGTTTTAATATATTTAGCTAAGATCTCAATGGGGACAAGCAGGTGACCAATCATCCACTAGAAAAGTTAGTGCACCTTTAATCATTAATCCTTCCCATTGGCCTAAACTGCCAACGTTAATTATATAAACTTCATTCATTACCTCACTGTTTTACAAATTGAAGTTTTCTGAACTAAAAAGATGCCATTGTGCTCTGATGCCCTCACCTGTCTTTCACCATTATGTACTGATGTGGCACCAAGCCATGGTTGCCGTTGTGACGCCCCTCCCACCAATCATGTGATGCTCGCTGGAAAAGCTGAAGCGATGCTCCCTTTTTGAATGAAAGCTCCCGACCCGAGCGACCCACATAGTCAAACCTGGCAACTGCCTCCACACTTTCACCCTCTGAAAAGGAACAAACCAGAAGCCAAACATAATCAGTGAATCAAAACGCTCCCAATTACAACACTGCATGCATTGCTATTGATTCCAATGAAAGGGAGGGTACAAGAGAAGGGGGTCTCCATGGTGGCTGTTGCTGTGGTAACCACTCTAGCAAGACACAGACATGGGAGTGTGAGGGAGGAGCCTGCTGAGCCAGTGTGTGAAGGTCAGGTGTCATGCTTACCCTCATCACTCGTTTGTGTCTCTGTTCCAGCATCGGGCTCAGTTTCCTCCAGAGCGCCAGGCTCGCTGAAGGGGCTCTCGCTGTATAAACCAGAGGGATAACTGAAATTCAACATGGAGACAAAGGGAGGAGGCACATACACGAATATTGAGCTGGTAGTCTTTTGGCCTGCGTATTTCTTAATTTTACCATATTATTTAATCAATATAGTATTTAAGTATCTAGCCAGACTCTGCATTGCCTTTAAGCACCTCCTGCTTTACAAAAATGTGTATTTTGTAAATTAATTAATATGGCTCCAAGTGCATTAATGTAAGTGAATGTATGTCTCTTTGTCATTTGTTTTGTTTGGTCATTGTCATTGTCTGATTCATCCATTCACAGGGTGAATGTATGAATTTAGGAAAAAACTAAAATTTTTTGAAGGAATATTCATATTATTTATTTGACAACACTAATGATCATAACACTACTACATAACTACCACCAACACCACCATCACTACCACCACTACCACTACCACTACAATAATAATAATAATGATAATAATAATAAATATTAATATCTTGTGATATATAAATTAATGTATGTTCTGTATTGCTTTTTTTTTTTCTCACCAGTACTGATCTCCAGTCATACACTTCTCATAGACTGGACCCAGCAGCTCCTTGGTGTCGGGGAAAATGTTGTCATGGTGCAGAATGACCGTTTTGATGACCTCATTCACATGCGCCTGACACGCCACCTGGTCCAGTGCATCTGGTGTGGGCAAGAGAGTGGGTCCAAACACAATGGCCAGATTCCCTGCATCCATCATGTTCTCATCACTGTATTGGGAAAGGCTGTAGGGGAAGCAAACAAAAATATTGACAAAAATGCAATAATTAAATCATCAAACTGTTAAATAAGTTGTAAAGAAACAGACAAAGATCAGCTATGTCAATAAATGTGATATATTGAGTAACTGCAACTGAAACTCACAGCTGTTTTCCATCATGTTCGCACCCCCCGCCTAACCAGTCTGCCCATTCTATATTTATTTCAGAGCTTGTCAAAGCATTATTTTGTCAACTATATGTTTCAGAAGTATAAATGAATCATAGCTTTTCATTGGTCACTCATTTTAGTACTGCATTACAAACATAAAAAAATACATTATTGATTGAGAATTGTTCTCACTGGTTGAGGAAGGCAAAGAGGTAGCGCATCACCACCAATGTTGGCCTTTGGACACCCATCAGGATTTTACGGATGCATTGGGCTCTTTCATATAGGTTCTCCATACCTGTAGGGCAATGACATTTCCAAGATTATCATATATATGAATAACTTAGATCTCTATGTCAATCCACACTATATTTTAAAGCTTAAAAGGTGTTAATCAACAAATGAGAAAGGCAAGATTCAGTTATTAAAAACAAACAAAGAAAAACAAAGAAAAAAGTAATACGAAGTCATATAAAAGCCTGAGCACAGTTGTCCCCATTTTACCCATTATTATAGCTTCTGTGTCCATCTAAAAATAACCATCTGTTGCCAATTAGCTCTATATCTTTGTTAAAGGGAAGATCCATTTCAGAAAGACAATACATTAATAAAACTAACCAAAACAAAGAATTGATGATAGTAAGTTTTGCTGCAGAAGCATCAGTGACAGTGGTGTCTGGCAGCCACTCACGGGAGGTTACACAGAGAGTCTCTACCCTCGGGTCTGGACAAGTGATAAGGTCACTGTCACACTCAGCAGTTTCCATATTTATCATATCAGCGATAAAAATATATACCCATGTGCTTTATAAAACACAGAGCAAGTGGTGCAGCGATTTGTACCACATTCCCTTTACAGTTTTAGTGTTGAGTGGATTGAATAATTAAAACGCATTCAGCGGTCTTCAAATTGTGTAGTGACAGCAAAGCCTTAAGTAGAAGGTAGAAGGTTATTTCAGCATAAATTTATTGAAATGTGAAACAACATGAATTGTCTAACTTTGTCATATTTTGCTTTAGTCGGATATGAATGCTGCGTTCATATGGTACAGAGGAACACTCTCACAAGTAGGAAAAACAACTAGGGAACTCCTGCCCGTCTTCGACACTTGATGTTACCAGCTTTGTGCATGAGTGAAAATCAGCTCACTTGTCAATTTATCACACACATTAGAGCTTTTTGACTAAAAGTTATAACATTTAGGGGTTAACTGTCAGTTATCCATATCATAAGCAACAGATCTGCACAAGAAAGACCCAACACTGTAATTAATTACCAATGTGATGTTAAATACTCAAAGTAAACAAATAGCCTAACGTGTAGAAGGCTAGCTGCAACAACAGATCTAACTGCTTAGCTCTTTTTAACACTGTTAATGAGCAGATTGAGTGTTTTTTTAACATCAAAATCTTGACTTTCTGAAAAACACATGAATGCAAACAAATCGGACCGAACATCTAATTTCAGAATCCCAAGGACCACATGAATGCAGCAGAATACTCATATGAAAGCATCAACACCTCAGACTCAAAATCAATCAAAACATTTTAACATACTACTGAATATATTTTAAAATTGAGTTGACATTAAATGAATATATAGTAATTTGGTAGCCCAATGCTTCTGTGATTGTACTGTGATGTAACTGTATGATATGACACAGTGGCTTTAAAACAAATGTAATTAAATGTGGTTAGAGTTAACATCACTTACGGACACAGGAAATGAGGTCGTTGAACCGGTCCTTGGGGAACAATGGATTGTCTAGACCCCTGAAGTAGAGTTTTACACACCAGCCACTGAATTGATGTCGTGGTTGCTCTCTTCGTCAATCAGTGGATCATTACCTGCACGACAGAAGGACAACGTTAATCCTGTCTTCACCTGTCTGCAGTTGTAGTCCATGTGACCTCTCTATGACCTTTCACCTGATCGCTTACCTCTCTCAAAAGAGTTCTTGATGTCATTGACCTCCACTTGTGATCCTGACACCCGGAAAATACCCTGATGCTGAAGACCTTTCGAGAACAGCATTTAAATGTTTTTTATACACATATAAATATTTTAAATTATGTTAAATGTTGACAAAAAAGGGAAAATGGTGGAAAGTAGGCTTTGTATTATTATTTATTTAGGGAAATCAATTCAATTCAATATTCATCCTAGCTAATAATTATAGTAGCCTAATTATTGATAAATAGGCTTGAATTACACACACACTGGAAAAAAATGATTTACATCAGTGATTTGCAAAGGTTTCTATCGGCATATATTACTGAAATGAAAATAAAACAACAGAAATTAAATTAAATTAAAAAAGTAAGAATCTTTTTTCATAGTCTATCAGTGCTTGAACATTTAATCTCAGTTTTTCTCTTACCGTGTAAATTAATGTAGCGAATACAACTCTCCACTAGCAAAGGTATGGCTTTGGTTGAATCCTAAAATATACAGGGACAAACTTTACTGGCAATGAGTGCATTGGTTTAAACACATTATTCAACAGCATCAATCACATGTAAAAACACTATGTAAAAGTGGCTCTACCTGGTGCTTGCTATGGGAGTTTTTTCGCCCACGGCTAAAGAACAAGAAGATGAGGACTGTAAGTAGTAAGTGCTGCTTTGTAATATTATGTTAACATATTTCTTATGATATTGTTCCACACACTTACCTGGTAGTTAATAGTTCCGCTTTATATCCTGTTAAGGGTGGTCGCAAGATTTATATTTAGATCAGAGGCAATGAACCTGACTGTAAAGGTATGCCCACACATCTTACCTTCTGCTAAGGCTTTCTTCAGTATGTCATGTTTGGCCTGAAGTTTAGAAATAAGATTACTTCCTTCCAAGTATTCCCGAAATTTCTGAAATTACAATAATAAAAAAAATTTCTCACAGAAGATGTGCATTTTCTTAGTAGTATCAGTAACAGTAGTAACAGTATCTCACTAACATTGAAATAAAACAGCTCAGTCTCGTGCTGGTTGGCTCGCCTTTTGGCCAGACTGGGTTTGTTCAAGTATCCGTCAGAGACACTGGACTTGACAGATTCAGAGGAGGGGCTGTGGGTGAAGCTCTGAGACACATCATAGTCATCTAGCACTGTCATGTCTTGTAATGTCGTCAGAGTAGCACCCCATGTCTTCTTAACCTAACACAGCAATGCAAAAATGTGAAATTACTTTTACAGATTTTTTGTTCATTACCCACCAGCTTGAATAAGGACGCTATAGCATGTTTATTCAGGCCAGCTAGTGTTAGTGTGCCTGTAAACTTATGTGTGTATGTAGGTTGTAGTTGCTGAGTTATGCACAAACATCCACTACATCAGCAGTTTCGGTGATAGATGACGGCCTTGTCTATGAAGACTGCTGCTCCATAACATTAATCACAATTACGGCAACTACCATTTATTATGTGTGAGATTGTGATCTGTAATAATTATCCAAAGTCAAGACAACAATACATATATTGACCAAAATAATTGACTGACCTCCTCATTTTCAATTTTTAGCGATGCCAAACGTGTCTGAAGCTGTGTGAGGCGAAGGGTGAGCTCAGACTGAACTTGTGGCTGTGAGGCAATCTGAGTCACCTAACCAACATAAAAAACACACAAATTAAACGATGTACAGAAGCATAAGAGAATGCAGCAGACTGCACTTACTGCGTCCCCCATATGAGCCTGGAAACTGAAGCGCTGTGGGGGGCAGAAGGCAGTGGGGTACAGGCCCAGCAGGCGCTGACGATCGCGGGCAGGGTCTAACCCCTCGACAGCCCCCTCCAGCACCTCCAGACCAGCTCTCCTGGAGGCTTCAAGGCTAAGTTCAGCTGATAGGTAGGTCCTTAGAGCACGGCTCAGACTGGAGTGGTACCCTAGGTCACAGCACTGAAGTACAAATGAATATTAAGCAAAACACAACTAAAATCTTCCAGCCATGTTAATGTTAAAAAAGTGATTGTACTTACGTCTATGATATCAGGCAGATCATGTATGTAGTATTTGAACACAGAGGCATTAGTGGCTTCTAGAGTGAGTAGATACTCATTTCTAGCTTTAAGAGCTTTTAATTTATTTTCAGAATACTTTGCCTTCCTCTAATGAAAAGGAAAAAAAAAGAAAATTATTAATGGAGTAAAATCAAAGCTTAACTTTTTTCTTCCAGGCTTACATACCTTTTCTCTCATCTTTTCCATCTTACGAGCAGCATTACGTCTTTGATGTCGCTCTTCTATTCGTAAGCCAAAGACAGGCTCCACGTTTCCAGTAGTGACAGACACACCCTTCACGCGACCCTCCTGACGCTCCGCCTCTCGCAACTTGGTTTCAGCATTTATTGTCTCCGCATGATACATATGATATGTTTTCATTACCTAAAAGTAGAAGTGAAAGTAGGTAATAATAATCATTTTCAATATATATCTAGACTCCAAGAACGACACCTCTAATGATAAGTAAAGCAGTTTCTTATGAAACAGCACCTTTAACCTCATAAAATGCATGCTTGTCTATGGATCTGTTACTGCTTTGCTTGGAAAGTTACCCATATAGCTTTAAAGTCTATTCTACATTTATTCAATTACATTTATTTATTAAATTAATTGTTTTCCAAACAAATACTTTGAAAAAGATCCATTCTTAATGACTGTGGGTCCTATTTCCATAAATCTGACATAGAAATGCAACATTATTTTCTCCATTGAGACTGCTAAGTTTATTGCTATACTGTGGAGTATTCCAGGCAAAGCTATATCTCCATGGAGACAAGGTGGCAGACACCCTACCGGAAAAGCTATAAAGTGCACCTTTAATTTGAATGACAGTTATACTTCTTTTGTGGTAAATAGTCTAGTGCAATTATTTTTACTTACTGTATAAAGTTCATTCAGAAGCTTCATAAGATCTTCCTGAAGCTGGAAAAGTATTTCCTTACTCTAATAAGGCAGAGAAGAACATAGGGGAAACATTCATCAGATTTAACAGTAACACATAACAGGTAAATAAAAGCATTTTACCATACAGCAACATCACAAATGAAACAAGCAGAGCTTGACTTCAGAGCAGAGTTTTTGCCTCATGCATTAAACAGACTCATTTGACGAAAGAGTTATGTGGCAGCATGGGGCAGCATTAATATTACATTATGCCAAATGACTGTGGAATCCCAGAACGAATGGATCCTGTTCCCATAGTGAGGCTGTCTCCATGGTCACAGGACCTGTAGAACCATCATCCAGTCTTGTTATCTATCCTTTACCAAGGACTGGCAAAACGTAAAGGAATGAGAGCTGAGGTTAGGCTTTGTTGGAGGGACCATCAGTTTATTGTTTGTGGCGGTTGCTGCACTTTAGTTTTCATGAATAAAAGAGAAATGGGAAGAGCAATTAGCAATGAAGACTGAACTTAACTTGGGCGGCTGAGGGCAGCTGTTTGTTCAAATTAAAAGGAACGCCCAGAGAGTAAAACTGACTATACTTTTTTAAACTTTACATTCAATTTACATTTCACTGGTACAGCACTAAAAGGGATTTTAAAACACACAATAACAAATCTACATAAATAACATTTGAACAAGCTGTCTTTCTTTGACTTTTCTTAATATGGATGTAATGTTGAAAAAAAAAAGAAGAAGAAGAAGAAGAAAAGAGAGAAGAGAAGAAAGAGCACTGGATTGTAAAACATATTGATAGTGTGTTAGTGACATAGTGACATTTTGTGTTCAGGTTGATACTTTTGTGTTGTTGTTCTTTTACTGATTTTGTTGTTTAGTTGTTTTAACTGTTGTTTCTGTTCTTTTAACTTTTGTTGTTGTTGTTGTTCTTTTAACTGTTGTTGTTGTTCTTTTAACTGTTGTTGTTGTTGTTCTTTTAACTGTTTTGTTGTTGTTCTTTTAACTGTTGTTGTTGTTTCTTTTTAACTGTTGTTGTTGTTGTTCTTTTAACTGTTGTTGTCGTTGTTGCTGCTGTTCTTTTAACTGTTGTTGTTGTTGTTCTTTTAACTGTTGTTGTTGTTCTTTTAACTGTTGTTGTTGTTGTTGTTGTTCTTTTAACTGTTGTTGTTGTTCTTTTAACTGTTGTTGTTGTTCTTTTAACTGTTGTTGTTGTTCTTTTAACTGTTGTTGTTGTTCTTTTAACTGTTGTTGTTCTTTTAACTGTTGTTGTTCTTCTTCTTCTTTTAACTGTTGTTGTTGTTCTTTTTCTTTTAACTGTTGATGTTCTTCTTTTAACTGTTGATGTTCTTCTTTTAACTGTTGATATTCTTTTAACTGTTGATGTTCTTTTAACTGTTGTTGTTGTTCTTCTTCTTTTAACTGTTGTTGTTGTTGCTCTTTTAAATGTTGTTGTTGTTCTTTTAACTGTTGTTGTTCTTTTTTTAACTGTTGTTATTGTTGCTCTTCTTTTAACTGTTGTTGTTCTTTTAACTGTTGTTGTTGTTCTTTTAACTGTTGTTCTTTTAACTGTTGATGTTCTTTTAACTGTTGATGTTCTTTTAACTGTTGATGTTGTTGCTCTTTTAACTGTTGTTCTTTTAACTGTTGTTGTTCTTTTTTTTAACTGTTGTTGTTCTTCTTCTTCTTTTAACTGTTGTTGTTGTTGTTCTTTTAACTGTTGTTGTTGTTTTAACTGTTGTTGTTCTTTTTTTAACTGTTGCTGTTCTTTTAACTGTTGTTGTTGTTATTCTTTTAACTGTTGTTGTTGTTGTTCTTTTAACTGTTGTTGTTCTTTTAACCGTTATTGTTGTTGTTCTTTTAACTGTTGTTGTTGTTGTTGTTGATGCTTGGTTACCATGGCAACAATTTGACGTGAAGCTTCTGTTGTCAGTGAATTGGTCACTTAGGAGTCTAGCTCTGCTGAATTAAGACTGCTGTTGTTTTGCGCTTGTTTTGGTGTGGGTTATGGCCTAGAGTAGCCCAAGAACAACTTTGACATGTTTCCTCACATCAGAACGCTACAATACTCTGCAGCTGATGTCACCAACATTCCCTGGGGGTGTAACGCTAACTGTATGCACTGCTCTATCTGAGGTTAGGTTTTTGGTTGTTAGATTTTAACCTGAGATTTAATTTAACACAATATGATCAGAAAGAACAGATGGAACTACAACAGCTGAGATGATTTCTGCTAATACAAGTCGCTCTAATAACATTACAGCTAGCTAGCATTAGCCAACAGTTTTTAACTTTTTGTTCAACATCAAACACTTAAACACAACCATGAATTGTCATATTGATCACAGGCACTTCAAAATTTTTGTTTAAATGCATTTTCCATGTTTTCTTGAAATCTTAAAATGTATTTGCCTGTTTTTGGTAATGTGTGCATTGAGTCACCATGGAAACTGCTGAACATTATGCCACAGACATGGTGCAGAATACCCCATGAGTGATGTCACTGCAAAGTATCAATAAGAGAGATTCCCTCCTTACTGAACTGAATTCCATCAATGCAAGTCAGGTGTAAATTTCTATTTAGGGTTAGAATTATGGAACTATATCTGTATGTGTCAAATCTGCTGTTGTGATTTTGTCTCTGGACCATCTGCAATCAACCCAGCATACTTACACCCTAGTTCAGCTGCCAGTCTTCACCGGTTTGTCAGCAGTAACCCGTCACTGGCTAGTTTTTTCAACCTTAGCTCTATTTAGAGTTTTTTGGTATCCTTTTTACTGTCCCTACAAGTCCATTCTACCTGCTCCTCTGAAACTCCGACTCAGCTCCCCTGTCACCCAGTTATCAACTTGCCTGCATGCCTGGAACTTTGGCCCCCCAGTTACCTACCTGCTACCAGTGAAATTCTCCCAACATCTGCACCTGTAAAACTACATTTGTAAAGGCTTCTACTTGTATTTGTGTTCTGCTCTTGGGTCCACTAACCACATTGTAACATCTGCTGGCCATGTCCAACCAGGAAGAATGAAATATAAACTTCACCATCACCAACAAACCAATATTAGACAGATTTTAATATCTTTTTCAAAATTCGATTGCCACACCATTGGCCACTTTCCACTGCATGTTTAGCACTTGCACTCACAAATATACTCCTCAATATCTCATTATCCACTAACAAAAATAATACAATCAATGTGGGTGTGAGCTTCTTGGTCAAGGACAAAATATGCACCAGATAAAGGCGTATGACGCAGTGATGATTTGTTGAGTACAATCATGTCATATATACTACTTGGTGATTACACTGTGTTAGTTTTGTAAGTTACAAAAATGTCAAAAATAACCAGTAAAAATGCGTCACATCTGACTTGGGTGTGTTTTGGTGTAAATCTGTCTCACCCTCTTAAGCAGCCGTGCGGAGTCTTCACTAATGTGTGTAAGGCGGGAGATGACATTATTCAGGTAGAGGTCACTCAAAGTTGCATGGTCCTTGCTTTCTCTCCTCACCTGGGTCAAAAACATTAAAGTTATAACTAATTTGTATATTTCATTAATTATGCAAAATTTTAAAATGACCAACCTGGTTTAGCAGCAGGTACCAACAGTTAACTGGAGAGAGAAGGTTCTGATCTTTTCTGGAAAAAAAGTAAAAGTGTAAATGTAATATATTGTATGCATTTCCTAAATACATTTGAAGCTAGAATCATATAATATAATACATTAATACCAGTTCTGTAGCAAATAGACTCATGTAAAGACATACTTGTATTGTTGATGATCTTTCGTGCTGCGTGTTTTGGCCATAAACCTCTCCGCAAGTTTCTCGAGGTTTCTGGAGTACTCTGTTTCAATCTCAGATTTCTTTCTAAAGAAGTCTTGCAGATCTTGAAGCAGCTGGACCCGCATCTCTGTCTGCTGCTCCAGACAGCGCTGCTGCTCCACCAACTGGGTCCGCACATCTGGAGAGAAACACAGCATAACCACAAAATTAAGGTTTGATGTTTGCGCCTATCGGAGTTTAATCGAAATTAAAGAAGACATATTGTGCTTTTTCCGGTATTTAGTATGAAACATTAACATAGGTAATTTTACAAACCTTATGTTTTACATCGCCGTTTGTACATCGTAAACAGGAACACACGTCTAAGGTCATTTTCACACGTTACCCGCGTAAAAGCTGACGCGTGCAATGGAGTCAGGGCCTAAAGAGCATTCGCCGACGCCAACGCAAAAAGCACGCTCCAAGAGCACAAGAAATCTCAGAGCGGCTCCTCTCGCACTCGCGAGTGCGACTTGAACGCGGACGACTTCAGGCCGACGTAGTTTTACAGTGTTTGAAATAGGACAAAAAGCGCTCGGATCAAATGTAGCTTTGATCCTGCTGTTTAACATGTTCGTCTAACGACGACATTTGGATCAAATGGGTGTACCACCATCATGGTGTATTTACCCCCAGGAGAAAGAAAATAACACCGTGTATGGGGAAAGCAAGCGTGTGTGCGTGTTTAAAGGGCTCTGTACACTTGAAGCGCGTTGTCTAGAAATAAGTTTGGCGATCAGTTGATGCCTCTGCGTGCTTGGAGTCAATGATGCGCAGCGTATGTGAGCAAGGCCGATCCGGAAGTAAAGTAACCAGAATTAAATCTAGTGCGCACTGGGGTCGATTCAGAGATAGCACTAACGTGAGAAAACCATCTAAAATATTATAATATTAAAAACAGTATTGACTTTATTTCAAAACTGCATAACTGATAAGCCACATTTCTTACCATGGCCATGTGACTTTTTTGAACCCTACATGTATGACTCTGTGTATAAGTCAGAGGTTTAAAAAAAAAAATTTAAAAATCGCAAAACAGTGCAGAGTAGAGGGCAAACAGATGGGGTAGAAGAATACATTAATTTTCTGCAGTCAAGCACTCAAAGCAATGCAAAACAATGTTCAATTGCTGATTACTCAAATTCACCTAAATCTACAAATACAACTTTTGAGTATTCTAATGCAAGGCAATACAAAATGCATAAAAGCAAATTCATAAAACATTTAATAGTATGGCACGTTAAAGCTTTTGTTTGTTGAGTTTGTTTTGTTTTATATGTTGAGCATATAAAAGCCAAGACAGAATAAATGTATTTTCTATATCTGGCCGTTTATACATGGTCTGAACAGTGCAAGCAAATTATAAATTGCATTTAGTTAATTTATAACCTATTGTGATGCTTCAGACTATTTGTAGATATAAATGCAAATGCAAGTGTAACAATTATTTGGAACAAAGCGTAACAGCAAACTTACAGAGTTGCTATGGAAACTATCCGTTTTACAAAAGATGAGACTGCTCAATGTACAGATGACCTTTAGCACACCCCAAAAGATACCCACAGAGGATATGCTAGATCAGTCAGACAGGCACTTTGACTTGGAAAATGTAAATCGTAATATTTTTGCAAATGAGAGACCAGGAGGTAGCCAATGAGTCAGCATGTGAAGCAAGATAGTATCAGAATCCATGGACATAAACCAGAAGAGACATCATTCATAGTGGCACTGGAATGAGAGGCCATCACAGTTTTCCATGCAGAGGCATTACGGCTAACGGTGTGAATACAACAGGTTCATATAGTGTGTATGAATGCATCAGATGTAAGCCAGTCTTCACCTTCCTCGTCACATGGTTCACACACAGTGTGTGGTTGCCTTGACAACAGGTAGTGAAGTGGAGAGGGTCCTCCCGAGACCGCTGTGTGTCTGTCTGCTTCGTGTTTGTGTGGGAGAGTGCAGCCGGGACGTGATTGTGGATTCTGTAGCCACTGCCGCAGATAGATTGAGCTTAGAACCTGCAAAGCTACCAAGGCATTTAGCCTAGTATTATTACCATAGAAAAAAAATGAACTGCCTCAGGTTTAGCATAGGTGTGGGTTGCATGTGGTCAGAGGCAGTGGTTCAAGGTGACTCTTGTATAAAAAAAAATTAAATGGATAGAGAGATTAAAAGGAAACCAGCAGGAAGACTGGGACAAGCTCAGAAAGACATTTATAAAAATGTTGAAGCAAATCTATTCAAGTTGGTTCTTGTGTACTGCCCTACTCTTTGTATTACATGATGTATAGCTTATTATTGGAATTAGTGTGCATAATCAAATTGATTTGAACTTTATAATCAACATGAATCATGATGGTACTTTCAACAAAGTATAATTGGGAGGCTCACGATATAAAATTTTTGTGTTACAGCAGTGAAAGTGTGTTTACTTTTATTTAGATCATCTCATCATTGCTTTAATATGTGATCAGCTTTCTAAATTGGAGAACAGATTTTATCAGTGTATTTTCCCATCTTAGATCACAGTTTATTGAAAGTGAAAGTGCGTTGACTGCTTCTGCTGTACCTTGTGATGTTGCTTCTTAGAAACCTCTTAGTACATGCTACTGCCCCCCAATGAATAGATTTAGCCCTTTAGATCACAGTTGTAGTACAATGTGGCAAAACACTGACACAGAGGAAAGAGGGCAACAATTCAGCAAACACAATGGATCTGCCCCACGTAAAATCATACTGATTAAATCCAGCCTACAAACCTAGAGCTGATTCTGTTAATTTTAGGAGCTATGGATCTGCTTGCCAAACACAATATAAGAGTAAAGAAGTGAGGAAAAAAACACATGATGTGTTGATGCTGGATAAGCAGTAAAATGTATCAATTTATGTGCAAATTTCTTTGCCCAAAGTGAATTCATAAAGAAAGTCTATACTTGTTCATTCACAAAAAAAGAGTTCATATTAATTCAATTAAAAGGCATGGGTCACCATGTAAATGTAAATATGCCAAAATGTTAAAGGAGGCGAGTTATGCAAATTTTGCTTTTAAACTTGTTATAGTGGCGTTCCCTCATCATTATTGTACTCAAAGTTGTATTTTGATTGATACATTCATTTGAGACATTGAGACAGGTAGTGTTCTAAAATGTCACATATTCACTTAAAAAAAATATGAAGAGATGTTTTTTAGCAATATTTTGGTTTACACTGAACAAAATGTAAAATGATGATCCTATACTTTCACACCTGAAAAAAGCATGTCTTCTTTAATGTTAACACATTTTTTATGATTACAAACATCATTTGATTTGATCAAATAATTAATAAGACAAGAATGACAGTACTATGCTACAATTACAAGAACTGTCACTGAAAAAATAAAAAAAATGACCAAATGAGCATGACAGCTGAAAAGTACTGAAATACTGAAAAGTACTGTAAAGTCAATCACTGTAATTTGATTTGAAAAACAACAATTGTTGAATGAGCAAAGACCAAAGCCCACATTTATCCATTAGGGTTATATGTCTAAAATTAGGGCACGCAACACATCAAGGTGGTTGTTGCCGTGGAAACCAGTTCCAAGGACATGGGGTCAGCGTATCGCTGGTTCATCATTAAGTACACATTGTTCAAGGCCTTTGGTTTTGGTGTTAACAATGTCATTGTGTCTGTGGGACTTTGCCCTTCTGTCTGTCTGGCATGTGTTGTGTTGCAGGTGAGCACAGTGATGTTTCTAACTGTGCTCAGTGTTCATGAAGGCAAAAACAAGCTGCAGCAGCCGCATGAAGTCACACTTCATGTGTGTGTCTGTCTCACCTCTCTGCTGCAGGGCTTTTTATCTCTTTTCATTTGCATTTCTCATTAAAATGACTGTAGCGTCATTCTGAAAATGGACATGCCACATGCTGTCGGGGTGGATGTGATTATCTCTGAACAAGACGCGAGATGCAGAAAAACATTAATAAGCCACAAATATGTATTGTCAGCAGTGTTCAGTCCGTACCTTTTTGCAAAGCTCACCTCAGTGAGTAGACCCCACCTCCTCCTGTGTATACATTATACACCACCTCCAGCATCAACCAATCAGGGAACACCGATGGAGGCAGACTTTGAAAGCACATAGTTACAACACGGATCTATATGTTTAGCTCCATGAAAAGGTGGCAGGATACAGTGAATCATTCTACTGGAGATGAGATGTCTAAATGGGACGGTACGGAGTTGTACATGGTCAATGTAATCATTACAATGCAGGGCATCCCTCCGTGTGTGTTGGCTAGCAATGGCCTGATGCCAGAGCAGAGGCCACATGCACACACAGCAACACGTAAGAGCACAATTGAAAGCACGACCCTGTCCTTCCACAATGACTGTAACCGTCTCTGTTGCATTGCAATAGATTTAAGTCTCTGTCCATTCATTGTGAGCTACATGTGTGAGACTACCACAGTGACAGCAAGAGCACAGCAGGCAACAGCAGAGGAAGAAGGATGGAACAAGAACTGTGCACAAAAGAGACTATGGCTTCATGAATTACTTTAGTATTAGTAGTAGGTAAGATTGGTAGTTATTTGTAGTAGTAGTAACAGTGGTTAGTCAAAAATCACTAGCCCTACGATACATAAGATGTTCAAGAGGTTTTAGGTCTAAAGGAAGCACATGGTGTGAGTTTTATGATATCAAAGGCATCAAGATGACAACTGTGTGGGTGCTGATCACAAATAAATATGAAAATGAAATAAGAAAAAAAAAAGATACCTGAATGAGACATTGTCCAGAAAAATACATAAATAAAATTTCTCCTAGAGCAAATGTTTTAGTCAATGTACATGAAAAAATGTTTGACCCTTTCTGTCATAGTGTTCTGGCATTGCAGACTACAAATGAGTGTAATAGTGAAAGTCGGACATTTTGAATTGCATGAGCCCTGTGGCGGTTAATGAGGAGATGATGCACCTAATTATGGCATGTACAGTTAGAATTCAAAAGATAAGGATGCAGATGAGACTTAGATGGCGGCATTGTTCTAGAGGTATTTTTAAAAAAAAAGGTTATCTACCTTGCCTGCCCATCTCCACCCCTTTTATTATGAGACACATGAAGGCATTAAAAAGGAGGAGGATCAAGAGAGGGGTGGGATGTCCCAAAGTTACGGGCCACTATTTTGAGACTTAAGACCAACATATCCTGAGTGTCCATTAAGCTTTAAGCATAAAGACACATTGCTGCAGCAACAGCCCTGGAGGAATACCAATAGACTGTAAGCTGCTGCTCCCACGAGACCTACAGATGATGTTCACTGTATTTTATAAAACAAACAGACATTGGCAAAAAAGCCCCGTGGATACTTCTATGTCTCCACACCTAACCCTTCCTCTTCACCCCCTCCTCCTCCCTCAGGCGCCATGCAGCACTCAGGTTGAACCCAGAAATCCTGACGTCTCCACTTGAGGTGTCAGCATCCATACACACCCTGCACTGGGCTCATTTCAGTGTGATTTAGGGAGCACGCAGACAGGTGCTTTTAAGATTTTTCGTGTCTTCCATATGATGAGGGAAGGTGTGACTGAGATCCCTCCCAGATGGCTGTAAATGGTCCAAAACAGGATGATATTAAAAGATGGCATTAATTAGAAGCCTTACCTTTCACTTGGCTCTCGTATTCCGCAAGGATTTCTTTGTCCTTTTTGCTTTTGTTTAAGTTTGACATCATGCCACGGTCAAGCTGGTTGATGGCCAAAACCAGCAAGAATAAAAATGACCAATTCCTGTTTAGCCTCCGTTCACGCTGCCCGTGGCTTTCCCCGCAACATACAACATGCTAGTTAGATCCATCCAGTGCCGCAACCACACAGCTAGTGGTCCTGCACCTCCACGCCGCGAGTAGAAGGGGAGGAGAAGAGGGGCGCACGCGTAAATCACACACCCTCAATGAGAAATCACCCCCTCGTGACGGGCTCAGCAACAAGAAGGATTCCGACAAGCCACGTTTCTACATATTAAAGGGAATGTGAGAAAACGGCATAAGCACCATGTCAGTCCACACTCGCGAGCACACGTGGAGATTGGAACAGGGCTCACGCCCACTAATTTGCAGTTGACCACATGCATTGCATTTTGATGTTATCCTCACCCCGCAGTAACCTTTCATACACAGTTACAACCCATAGATTGAAAACCACATGTATAGAGATAAATAAAAGGTCCGTTAAAGACTGATAGGAATATGGTGGATGCACAATAGGCGCGTTCATAGGGACCAGTAAATCCTGCTGACACAGGCCATCATCTTCAGGCCATCTGCTTTTGGGTTTTTAACGTTTTTGACATTTGTGGTGTTACGATTCTCATGAAAGGTTTGTACTCCACCAGTCCCACCACTTCAATATTCGATTACGACACTAACACTTTTTTAGTTAACATAATTAGATTTTATCTACAAAATTAAGATAACACCCACATTTTAGATCAGCAGCATGCACATACCTCGAGTTGGAAGCAGTCTGGTTTCAGATGCAGACTGCTGTCTCCCTCTAGTGTGCGACGACGGCATGCAGAGTTTGGAGGGGATTTAGCGTCTTGCATTTCATCATTCATCGTAATTTTTTCAGTTCATTTATTTGAGCAACATGAAATATTATGATATTTTGCAGTAGTAGTACAATTATGCACACAAATTTGTAGGAAAAAGTGTAAACTTGTTTTTAATGTTTTATGAATTTGTTATTCTATTTAGAGCTGTGGAAAACATCAATCAATCATGGCCTGAGGTAACGGGGAATTACCTGCAGCGGTGATTCTGGGAGAGCTGAGGTTATTGGAAAGGTTTTTTGATCTGTTTCTTAACTGAATTCATTTCAGAAATTGCCATTTGATAAAAGACTGCCCTCTGGGTCAGTAAGATGCACGAGAGACCGGGGCATGTTGTCACACTGACAAAGTTGTCACACTGCGTTTTTTTTCTAAAAACAAAAAGTTCAATTGCAAAAGAGAAATAGCAGATTGTGTGTTTTGGGGTTGTACTTCTGTCCTGAATTTGAACTCATTTGATCTTTGTTTCCTTGAGTTATCTTCTTAAAAGCATTTATCATTTTCATTTTTCATATTTTTTTAACATGCAATATTTTGTTGTAACTTTCAAAAAAAAATGATGTAATGTAATAAATACATATTTAAATATTTTGTAACAAGTATATCTTTCTTGTAATGATCAATGAAACCTGTCAGATGAAGGTACCTTTAGCCACAGCCTAGAAAAGTGCACCTGGGGGGTAGGGGGCAAGTTGTCCAATATTTAAAAACCCTTTAAAAAAAAAAAAGAAAAGAAAAGAAAAAAGAAACATGACCAAAATCAATGGATATAGTTTATAGTTTTATAAACCATAACGTGGCCTGGGACTAGGCTTTTCACCGGAGCTCGCAGTTCTCTCCAAGGCTGGGCCGCTCTCCACACTCATTGGGCTAGTAATAAGAGGTAAGCAGAGACCTCAAACATCTGCGCACTGGTCAGTTTAAAGGAACTGTATGTAGGCTGTGCTCTTGCTGTTTTAAAAAGCATAATCACAATTGAACCTAGGTTGCCAGAGCCTTAACCTACAGATAGAGGACACACACAAGTTTTTGTCATTCTCAGTATATGGCTCACGTGAAATCTCAGAACTTCCAGAATTCAATCAGGGGCTGCACAAGTGCTGATTAAATTAATCACAGGTTGAACAACTCATTTTATTAAAACACAATTAAATATAATTATCATAACTAAGATGATTTTGATATTGGTAATTTAATGTACACAGAAATTCTTATTTTACAAAAACACCTTCATTTTGTTGAAATAAGTCTTGGACAAACCTGTGCCTAACTTTGAGATGTAATTCTCCTTAGCATGATGTCAAGGTTAAAATGCTTAAGAGGTTAAAATGTTCTTTCTATATTTACCAAAATATTAATCATATGAAGTTTAAGGCTGGTTTATATTCCAGCATCAGGCCCCGCTGAGCTGACCATAAACCAGCCTTAGCATATAGGCCTGTATACCAATTGTTGAGACCCCTATGCACCACGATGTTAATATCATTCCAGGTTTTGGTAGAATAATAAAACAAACAAATAATTTGATTATAAATACATTATACACAGTGGTGTAGTGGGGATTTTTTAAGTGGGGGTACACGATTCGTGACTGAACCAGGTGGACTAAACCAGGACTGAAACAGGACTAAACCAGGTCTAAATCTGGACTACTCTTGGAGAGAAGAGAGAGAGAACCCTGAGTCGGCAAAGCAGAGTGTCTGCAAAGTGCAATTGGGCAACGGCTGTGTTTTTTAGTTCTGGTCCCCTCATGTTGCAGGTCACTATAGGATAGTACAGATATCATGAGTCTATGTAGGTTGTTTTCACTATTGCCAGTAGCTCTGGTTTGACATTTAAGTTGTAGGCTTTTATATTTGTTATTTTTTTAATATTTCATGTCAGGAGAAGTGGGTGGACGGCACACCCCCGCCTACCACGCCCACTACACCCTTGATTATAAATTTTTTAAAATATTAGCAGATACAAATTAGCAAAACATGTTTTCAATTTCAAATGTTGCAAATATTGTACTTTTGCTTCTTTACAGTTTAGCCTTGAGACTAGAGCTTGAGAACAGATGGTGTTGTAGATAATCCAAGATCTTCTTCCATGAGTCTTCCTGTGCATCTGAATGAGGTTTTGTGTGCCCTCCCCACACTACCATGACTACAAAACATAATTATTATGTGTATGATTAAGGTCAAGATAAAATATACAATAAGTAATATAGCCAGAAACCCACCTGTTTGTGTTTTGGTTTCCCTGAATGCTGTCACTCTGAAATGAGGGGAATAGGGAACTTCAATTAGATGACCAGCTCCAGGATAATTTATTCTGGACAGTAAGTGGCCTTTCCCTGCAGCACACATAATTCGTTCAATCTAAGGCAGAAAAAGAACAAAATAGTCTCATATAGTACTCTTTCTCTGTGAAATGAGAACAGAACATCATGCAAGATCAGATCGACTTACTGTCAGACCAAGGTTTACTTGTAATTAGTAAAAACTCACATCATCTGCAACCTCCACTGCAGGAAGATTCTGATCATCCTCACCACACACCAGCAACATTGGACAATTTATTTTTCCCACCTACAAAAATATTTTTTAAATTAATCACAATATATTGACATAGGTCTATTAAAACCCCTCCAAACCAGTAAAAGAGTAAAAAATACCTTCTTACATCAATTTTATTAGTATCACTGCTCAGATCATACATATGCCTCCATATTTGGTTATTATCTTCTTCTAGACGTAACTTACTGCAATAATATATTGAGGATTAAGAAGAAACATTGCTCACAAGTTTTACTTTTAGTCATTTATAATTTTGATAGCAAACCTTTTCCTTAGAGTGAGGATTTCACCAATGGACTTCCCATGGGAATAGAAATTGTGTCCATTGATACATACACAGCAGCAAGGCTTTTTGAATGTAAACAGTGAAACAATTAAATAAGACAAAAATAAGCAAAATGAATAGTGAACCAAATAATTTACCTTAATAGCATTGCTCTCAGATGCCAAATGGAGGGCCATAGTTGCACCAAAGGATAGCCCAACTATCCCGATTTTGTCAGGTATCACACGAGGATGGTCCTTCACTATATTAAATGCTGTCTGTAATGGAGAGGGCTATAAGAGAGGAACTAAAATGTGAAACTGCATTGTAATACACGGCCTAAAATCACCTCAAAATAGTTCATCTCCAGCTCAGCAGTCTCTAACTCTCCAGAGGTCAAGTACTTCAAGGCAAAAGCTGCATAACCATTTGAAGCCAGTATGGCAGCACGATACTCTATCAGGCCACCTCCACCACCCCACAGATCCAGGAGTCCAGGGCAGGGACCAAGGCCTAAGAATAACAATAATTATGACAAAAGATATGGCTCTTAACACATTTTAAAGATGGTCCTCTGATATACCTGGTGGTAAAAACAGAGTCCCTCTCACTGTGTTTTGTTTGATGCTGATTCTCTGAACTCCTGGAGCCATGTACCACCGCTCTGTCAACACTGAGGCCAATGGTGTCTGGTCTCTAAATCCCTCAGCTAAATGCCCACTATATACTGAAATGGTATACAGCAGAGGACTAGAGACATCCATCTTCCTTAATCTGTAAAAATAAACACAACCACAAAAACACACAAAGTGGCAAGAAATAATTTATTAAAAAAACAGATAATAATTGTCCAGGTCTGTCTAGGTCCTAGTTTTTCATCATTCTGAAACCCATAGACAGAGTAGGGAGAAGGTGTTTACCTGAGGCCTTTGCGGCTTCCTGGAATTGGACGTAAACTCCACAACAAACCCATGGGCTCTCTCCCCATGTATGTCCCCCCTAGACTCAGCTGCTCTGAAACTGGTTCAGATATTGAATGAAGCAACAGCAAGCAACAGTTGACACTTTGAACATAAGTTGACAGTTTCTGCCGTAAACTTACCACACACTGTTCCATTGTAGTTACTGACGTAATGACCAAATGCCTCCCAGTAGTCATTGTCTTCTGATAGGTGGAGAGAGTGAAGAGTGAATGGAAGTCCGGCAGGAAGGTTTTCTACTCGCACCTTGAACTTCTCATCAACAAGAGCTCGAGTTGGTGCCACAGAGAGAAGTGGAGTTGTCAAGGATGCCATAGTGTTAGTCTGTTTTTGTGGAGAAAAGTACGTTTCAGAAGATATAATATATAAGTAATAGTTTTAGATTACATCACAAGATTTAATAGGTGCACAGAAAAGGTATTTTGTTTATATGCTGATTTTAAGATGTGGTTGGGCTAACAAGATAATGGATCTAATCAGTAGGCTAGAGCTTCAGTAACATTGGATCCTACTGTGCAAAGGGCTTTACAGTTTGTTTTTTCATTCGCTCACATTGAAGTGGGGTTGGGCAGTAATATTATGGTATCCTGAGGTATCAAAAAACGGTATCAGTTTCATTACCGTCATTAAAAAATCTGCAGCGCATAAGGACCTAATATAATATTAGAATTTATTGATACCTACATTTGTTTGCTCAGCACAAATTAATTTTTTTGTGTGAAATCCAATGTTTTTGCAAGGTCGATCACATTTCCAATTAAATGCGACTTGTATGTGAACTCCAGTGTGAACATTAAACGGCCCGAAAGTGTCCCACATGCGCAATGAAGGACACGATGATGTCATCTGCAGGGAGCGTGCTCTGTGTTTACGGAAGTTGTCCAAACATGGACGCGAGCATTGAGCACCTGGTGATTTTAATGTTTCTCTTGTACCGGAGCCAGAACATGAACAACTTACTTGTTTTAAGGACGAGATTGAGAAGGAGAAGGACGAGGTTTTTGGCCGTGGTGTTTTGTGGGGCAGCGGCAGCAACGTCCGTTGAAAGGAACGTGTGGATGCGGAGATGTAGCCAAGAGTGGTGAGTGGCGATGTGCTTCGCTTCAGTGACACGGAGTTCATTAACAATTTTCGCCTACTTCAGCGCAGAATAGTGACATTTGTGGCTTGTTGATAACGTGTAGGTCGGATGAATGCGCTTTGACCGTTCAGACTGAAGTCGCGTGTAAAAAGATCGGATATGTAGCGGTTTCAGGACCACATATCCAAGTGGCCTGGGTCGCATTTGAAAAAATCTGATCTGTATCGTTCAGACTGTCATTAAAAGATCAGATACAGGTCACATAGGGGCCAAAAAAATCGGATTTGGGTGACTTCAGGCTGCATTCTGAACGCGGCCATATAATGTTTTTTTGTTTTTGTTTTTTTTTTCATTAGAGATATTAAGTGTCCATTTAGCTATTTACCCGAGTGTAAGCACATCCATATGTCACACATTATATACATATACATATATATACATACACACCTACACATACATATATACATACATACATACTCTGTATTCATTTACCTTATGTTCATAACAATACTCCTTATTTGTTTATATACGTGTGTGGACGCATGCATGCACGCACCCACCCACATATGCACATACATGCGTGTTTAATAATAATGTTTGTTTTAACTGCGTGTGGAGATGACGTTCGATTAGTTTCGTTCCGCTGTCACGTGATGCTCATACGGAGACCAAGACAAGATGCCAAGTCCGGCCGCGAGCAAGTTGGTCTGCCCCAAAAATACAAGTACTTCTACAATTTGCAGCATTTTGGATTCAGGCGCACATTTGTTTACGTGTTACAGAAATGAAACTTAAAACTACATGGCTCATTCTAAGGTAGGTGACCCCAAACCAAGTTAATAGTACTACACACCTTTTGGTTGTCAAGATTAATCCTTTGTGGGACTTGCAGTATATTTTACCCTTGAAAATCAATTTTTTTCAATAACACCTAAAGCAGGTATTAGGAAAAAAATCCTACAAATCCAATAAAGGGTTAATTCTCAAATCCAAAAGGTGTGCTTGATATTTGAGGACTAGGACTACCATAATAATTTGTTTGGATATTTTGGGTTGCTTTATCTGGAAGATATTTGTAGCTGCCGTCAGTGGCAGCTGTCATATATTTAAGTTAATGTTTTATAATAAATTATATTCATATTGAGATATATAGTAGAATATTTTAAAAAGCAATACATAGCGTAAATAAGTTAATTTTTTCTATAAATTTATGTTAATTCATTTCATTTTATTTTGGTTAATTTGCTTCACTTCCAATTGCATATTGTTTCAAGGGGAAGTTTTTACAGCTGCACAGCCTTAATTGAAAGACACACGAGGAGCTGCGCTCTGTCCTCGGAGAGAAAAAGGACATTTTATTTTGAGTTAAAAGGTTTCAAAGTACAAGACTTTTTTCCCTTTGAGTGGATGTGGCCAATGAGGTACATTTGTGTTATTATTATTGTGTAATTACTTCTGTTTTGTATCCGAGGGTTAATTTTAAGTTTCTTTTTATCTTTCTATAGTTCTGACGGCATGCGTCGACATTAAGGTTAATTTACATGTGAAGATATGTGAAAGACTGGAGTCGAATAAATGCTTGTTAAAACCAAAAGAACGTGTTTAAACTCGAGGGGAATAACAATATTGAAAAAAGTTGTATAAAATATATGTGCACAATCCCCCTTTTTTTCTGTTTGCATTTGTTTGAAGTGTTTTTCACAACTGCATTTAAGCATTTCAGTTCAGTCATTCACTATAAATTTATTGACAGTTCCTAACCAGCTTACCCACAGAACAATAATAACATCCATGAGCGTGCATTGCGGTCTTCCAGCAGCTTGATAAAACGAGCGGGGCACACCCACTGGAAACTCCCACTGTTGTTGTTGAGACTAGGGATGGGCATGATTAGTCGATTAATCAATAATTGATCATTAAGAATTTCATCCATTACGTTAATTTTAATCAACAAACCGAATGTAGGTTGCTGTGCTTAGCGTTACCAAACAGGGGTCCGTACATGTAGCTGTCTGCACTCAGAAGGAGCGAGACACAAACAGTCGGTCAGTCTGCAACGCAAATGCGTATTTAACGATGACTTGTACATCCACGCTTTCCGTTGCGTTCGGGACAAGTGTGAATCCATGTGCACAGTGAACAAAGCAGCACATATGTTTCGGTGTCCAGTGGGAAAAAGTTTTGCCAGGTGAGACTCGCGCAATGTCAATGACGAGGACCCACCTCCCACCCCCCGTACGGTGTCCTTGTTTTGACAAACGCAAATATGGTCACACTAACCTGTATTCCACTGAATCATGTCTTTTAATCCAACAGAAGTTGACCGCATCAGCGACACAAGAGCTGTATTTTTATCTTTGCTTAGTTTATGCAAATTAGCGATGCGGTTTTAAGTTTCGTTTCTGTGAGAGTTGCGCAAAACTGAATTAAACACATTATAATGTCAAACGGGCTGATGTGGCTCTAGAGTCGTTACAGTTTATATGTCGTAAAGTTGAATTTATTTATGCAGATTAGTAGTGCAGATAGTAATAATAATTATGATCATTTTAAAATAAAAATGTTGATGATTAATCGATAATCGATCGTTCATTTTTCTGATGATCGATTAAGAAAATTTCACCGAATGCCCATTCCTAGTTGAGTCCAACGTCCAATGTGAAACCAACTTTACTGCTGTGCGAATTGGATCCAATTACCAGGATCCTCGGCCTCTGAACTACTTCCAACAGATCTACGTCATTAGAGCTCCGCCGAGCATTTGGCGCATTTTCTGAAGCTTTTTATAAATCTGGCAAATCTTTTGCGCAATTTGCAACACTATTCACACAAGACACAAAACAATTCAGAACCTTTGAAAAATTTAACTTTATGTACAAAGTATAACAGGGAGGGAGTCAGGGGCTTAGTATCAGTATCACATTGTTTCTGATGGTTTGAGAGTGAGCCACATGCTGTAAATATGTATAAAATCATAATTTAAGGAACAAAAAAGCAAAATTTTCAGATCTGTGCTTTTTAGCAGTAGGTATTTAAATTGTCTGATTTGGATCTCCACGAATAAAAACTTGTTTCAAACTGGTTTTCATTAAAGAAGTCTTTCACATTGTGTTTCTAGAGCTCCTGCATTTGTCAAGGGGGAAAAAAATCCCACAATGGGCTACTCCAAAAGGTGTACATGGTACTAGAATTAGGACTATTATAATAACTTGGAGTGGAATTGCTAGATCACCTGCCTTAAAAGCTATTGAAATATCACAAATCTTTTATGGAAAAGAAAAATCCTAAAAACCTAAACCTAAAAACAAATGGTTAATTCTCAAATCCAAAGGGTGTGCATGATACTCGAGGACTAGGACTATGGAGTAAGAAAGCTGTCAAAAATATTTGTGCGCATAAAATAGAAATCCGTGCGTATTTGGGAAATCCGTGCATATTTGGCTGTAGTTGCGCATAAAATAAATATTTGTAAACTCTCAAATGAGTCCAGTCGTACATAAAATATATTGTGTATTTTATCCATCAGAATACGAATTGAAAAATTACGACGTCATGAATTACAATAACGAAATGAAAATTTACAATTACGCTTTCATCAGTACGAATACGAATTCACAGACGGAACTTTACTGTCAAAAATACGTCATCACTTCACAGACATTATTCATCGAGCAGAAGAAACATCGATCAAGATCAAGACTGCGCATGCTCAAGTTTGTAGCAGAGGGTAAAAACAGAGTAATAGCACAAGAAGCTACAACAGCGACCAACAAGTGGGTTAATTAAAATCTATTGTAAAAATGTTTTCACAACTACGTTTGATCCTTTCAAATGAACATTTTTTAAAAGAGCCATTTACTACAAGGGTAATTTAGTGATGGTCCCTAACCAGTGTACTTAGCGGTGCTTCGGAATACAGCTCCCAGCAGCGACCACGAGAGTAAACGGAGGCGACTATCCAGCGTCTAACGTAAAACCAACTTCACCGCGGTCCAATTCTCTGGATTGACCCAGAACACTGGGTAGACTAGGCCTGATTCAGCCGGTTTCACTTCGTGGAAAGTCGCTGGGGAGAAGTTAAATTGAGCGGAGGCACTAGGTGGCGCCAGCCTGGCTAGGCTAAACCGGGGAAAGGCGAGAAAACGTTTGTCATAATCATGGATCCATTACAATAACATAATAATAATAGACTGTATAACGTGCCATATGAAATGACCCAACTATAACCAGAGTTTGGGTTAAGAAAAAACGACCCAACTCAAAAAAAAAAAAAAAAAAAAAGTAAAATTTTTTTTACGGAGTAAATTTTTATTTTTTTTTTTTTTTAAATGTACAACAGTATCATGTTGCTTAGAGAATTACATCTAGGCCTATCAATTTATGTCTATGCCGCATGATCACAAGTGCTTGCACCCCCTCTGAGATGAGACACTACTAGTATAAACGCGAAAATGTGCGAAAGGCTGAATTACACGTTAAAATTCGTGTGTTTCAATCATAAACTGCATGGTGGCAATAGGCTATACGCTTAATCAAACACGGAAAAGCTAATAGTTACCTTATAAGTTGAATGCTCTTCCCAACAAGATCGTTACAGTTGAGCTCATGAGCTACCTTAACTTTCCCAACTGGATCTATCTTTCAGGAGAGAACCGCTGCAAGCCTTAACACGTGATTGGTTATAGCCTACTTAAAGACCCACTCACGGCATGGAGGGGAGACCGGGGCATGTTGTCACACTGCATTTTTCTTATTTTCTTATTCTTATTTTTTATTTATATTTTTCAAAAACAAAAAGTCCAATTGCAAAAGTAAAAAAGCAGATTTGTGCGTGTGTGAGATTTGCACCTCTGTTCTGAATTTGAACGATTTTGATCTTTGTTTGCCTGAGATATCTCCTTAAAAGCATTTTTCATAGACACAAGTCATTTTTTTAACATGCAATATTTTATTATACCTTTCCAAGATTTTGAATAAATGTAGTAAATGCATGTTTAAATATTTAAGTACAACTTGAAATGATCATTGAAACTGATCAGATGAAGGTACCAGAAAAATGCACCTGGTGGTTATGGGGCAAGTTGTCATAATTAAACCCCCTGTAAAAACAAAACATCACCAAAATTAGTGGATAATGTTCACATTTTAATATGGAAAATTGCACAAAAATGAGTAGGAAGAAGTGTAAACTTATGATGTTTTATGAATTTGTTATTCTATTTAGAATGGAAAACATCAATCAGTCATGGTCTAAGGTAGCGCTGGGGATAAATGACACTACTCTGAATTACCTGCGGCAGTGATTGTGGAATAGCTGAGGTCACACTGTTGTCAAATTGACTCATTATGACCTCTAAAACAGTTTACCGTATTTGATCAGAATGACTCTGTAGAATGGCCCTTTTGCCTAAAGGTTTGGACTTTAGATTAGCCCATCCATGTGATATACAGTCCTCATAAAAATATAATAAATTTTAGTTTAACTCTGAATGTGTACAAGATAGAGATTGAAGGAAAAATATTTCTGTTATATTCGGTTTTTGAGTCAGAGATAGGAATGAAAAAAGTGTGACAACATGCCTCGGTGTCCCCTATAAATCCACTCTGTTCTTTCTAATGTTTAGCTATTTGACAAAAGACATCAGGTGTTTCTCAATTCCCATGATCCTTCCCTCAAAGATCACTTTATAGCACTCTTCCAGAGTCAGCTCCTTCGAAGCAGAGTCAAGTGTCCTGCTCAGAGCACCTGGACGCATGTGGATCAGGATCCGGAGGGAAGCGACAGTTTAAAGAGTTTAATAAACATCAGTTCTGAAAAGTATTCAGAAGTGTGTTTATGTGTCAGCAGTTTTAAAACATGTGAAAAATTAAGAGAATCATGTGTTATCAAGTGATTTAGGCTTAGGGTTAGTGTTAAACAAATGCACAGCCTGAAACATCATTGGATGCACATTTATCCCCAATCCTGTTCTTAAAAAGATTTTGCTCATTTTGCTGCAGTTGTCCTGATTTGTGTAATGACTTTTATTTTGATAAGATACATGTTAATGCTTAAATAAAGTTCATAAAATAATAAAGCCACACAGAGGAGTCAAGCAAGGAGGACGTGAGGGCTTTGGGGGAATTGTAACCCCAAGAAATCTGATGACAAGGATCTGTCCAAAGTGATTCAGAAGCCGAGGATACTGACAATCAGTTAATACCCATCAACTTGATTCTTGTGATGGAGTAGGCTAGATGAAGATAATCAAAATGGTAATCACGGGGAACACAGGAAGCATGTTTAACATATGCATAACAAAATATTGAATTTTACAAAAGGTCTGACTTCTTATTGTGTGTAGCTAGAACTTTGAACCTGAAGCCCCTTCACCCACTGTAAAGTGCAGCTAGGAGAATCAGACATTGGACTCACACAAAGGTGCATTTACATGCCATAGGTTAGACAGGAGATAAGTAGCCTTCCTATAGCCCTTTAGCTTAGCTGATCCTACATGAGTTTGCATGAGCACCATGATGAGCACCTATGTATGGGAGATCAGGGCATGTTGTCACACTTCTTCCATTCCTATCTCTGTCTCAGAAACTAAACACAACAGAAATGTAGCATGCATATCAAATAAGAGAGCAACATCTCAGCCTTTTTTGGTCTTTTCATTCTATCTTTCTGCCTTGTACACACCCAGAGTTCAAACACAAGGTTGGACGGCTGTGACAACATGCACTCATCTTTATCAATAATTTTAAACACTAAAATTAATTATATTTTTTATAAGGATTGTATTTTCTGTCTTAGGGATACACAATAATTGTTTACACAAAAAAATACATTTAAGTAAGTGAATGCATGCAGTGATCAAAAAGCCATTTTAACTAAACACTGTAAACTGTTTTAGAGCTCACTCTGTAGGTTCAGTGTGACTACAAAAATCCCCTTATTAACATGTGAACATTCTCCTTTTTTTTTTTTCTTTTTTTTTTTTATCTAGGGGACATCTTACTGTGATTGTAACAACTTGCCCTGTACTCCCCAGGTCCACTCCTCTGGGCTGTGGCTAAAGTTACCTTCATCTGATTGGTTTCACTGATCATTACAAGAAAGTTATACTTGTTATTAAACATTTAAGTATTCATTATTATTATTATTTTATTCAAAACTAAACATTACATATTAAAAATTTGCAACTATGGAAATGCTTTTAAGGAGGCATCTCAGGCACGCAAAGATAAAATTATTTCAAATTCAGGACAGAAGGCACTCAAATCTGCCATTTAACTTTTGTGATTGAACTTTTTGATTTTGATAAAACAAAAACAAATAAACAACAAACAAAACATGAGACATGTAACAACATGCCCCTGTCTCCCCTATTGTATCCACAAGGGGTCAGTGTTGTTGTAAATAATTGTCTTAACGTTATCAGGCTGCCAAATATCTTTGATACTGTTTAAGTATATATTGTACATTTTGAGAAAATGTGCAAATTTAAAATATGTCAGTAATAGGCCCTTGGTGAATTACTGCATAACATATTCTCTTGACTGAGGACACAGTTCCCTGGCGCCCACACAGGATGCTGCTAAATGTAGAGCACATTATACAGATATTTTTCCACTGGACATGTCCTACTGCCTAATTAAAAAATTTGATTTATAAATCTTTGTTAAGAAATTGATGAGTCAAATAATGATTTAAACCTGACATAGTCATGTTGATGTTAAATAATAGCCTATCATATCAAAAAGTTATTTTTATTCAGAAACACATGTAATTTTAGCCCATTTAAAGTTATCTGTGTTTGTAGCATATAGTAGCTGTTTATCTGCTTTGTGAATTTTCTTAGAAACTGTAGCTATGATGTTATAGGCCTACTCAATGCTGCTGTCAACACTGGACCACCTGTAATGCTTCAACATGCAGTTATGACACTTTACATTTGTTTGTTAAATATTTTAACAGTCTAGCTACATTTGCATTTTATGTTTCACTTGTCAGTCTTCTCACAATCTCCAAATGTAAGAACAGTGTCCACCACAAGTGAGCTGAGCTATTACGTTATCTGAACTTAGCCCTATAGCATATAGCATGTTTTTGTTCTTTTTCCTCAGCTCCACAGATATGTTTTGTGTGTTTTAATGATTAGTGAAAAAATATACCAAAATATAATACAATTACTGGAATGTGAGTTCAAGCTTAATGTAAAACTGAAATAACTACTAGTAATGTCTTAGACATTCTTGAAGAGTGAACGCACATCACAGTGCATTCTAAAACTGAATAAGTCTTCATTGTCTAATCCTTACTTGAAGAACCCCAACAATTTATTACATTTATCTGAGGGTGGCAGCGATGTAAGCTCATTGTAAAGCATTACAGTGGCTCTAGAGGTACAAAATAATTATATTTCAATGAATTCCATTGGCTTCAGTTGAAATGCTGTTACACTTGACTGCATAAATCTGACTGGAGAGACCATAGAGGCCAAGACTCATGCATTGTCATTTACTTACATTTTGTTACACAAATTTAACTTCATTCTTAAAGTTTGTTTTCCCTGGGGCCCGTTGTGGGAGATAGGGGAAAATACTTCCTGAATGTACAAACACATGGCACATGTACAGAGGAAGTATTTGGTGTACATTTACGTGTATTTCAGGGGTTTGTGCTGTAAGAAAATTTCACGAATGTACATGTTACAGTTACTGACTGCACACATCCTTAGTAATTTCCTTATTGATCTGGTAACAATGTTTTCTGTGCAATTTTCCCTGCCAATTTGGTAAATGTGTAGTATCCAAATCACCACTTAACTCACACTATGTCTCCTGATAGGTCATACTTATTCTAGACAAAAGTATTAAAGAGTATATATTGTGTCTATGGGGGCCCCACTAACCGATTAGTTAATAGGTCAAAGCATGAAACAAATGCATCTCAGATGAGGGTGTGAGAGTTGTTTAAGGAGAATGTAAATAAAGTAAAACTATTGTGTGTGATATAGAAAGATACCAGCCACTTAAAACGTTTTGCACAGGATGGGACCCACCCAAAGTCTCTAATGATGAAAGCTGCACTCTTTTAAAGACATTAGCCTCGTTATTTTAGTGCCACATTCATTTTCCCTTCCTGTCTCTAACAATTTACTTCCCATGCAGATTTTTGTCCTGTAGTCTATGTATTGGAAGAAAAAAAGGTATGAATTTGTATATGAGTTAAATAATTTTTCCACTTTAACATGATGAGAGAGGTAGCTCAGATTTAGAATAACTCTCAGGCAAGGCTATCAGTGTGAAATTGCTGTTCATATACCACATACAAAGCTTGAAAAACAGGTGTCTTCTTACCTGAATAGTACCTATATTGTCACTCTCTGAAGCCACTATTACTTAGTGAAACATAAGGGAATTGTAGGGAAGCATGGTTGTTGACTCCCACTTCTCAAAGGTGTGTTGAATGCAAGCCATGATGGTCAGACAGAAAATATCTGCATAAGACTTAGTAGCTAAATAGGACTTTTATTTTAGACATTGCATAAAATTACTGTTCGATTGCACTTACACATTGAATATTTTGCATAAAATGTATTCAGGATTGGCAATGGCACACTGTACACAGTTAATACACTGTGTCATGTCATTAGTCTGTATTAGACAAAGAAGTTAGTTTACTTAGCTGACTTGCTTTCAGGGATCTGACAACTAGGAGTTTGTTTGTTTTTTTCGTTCTTGCATTGGCTATGTATAAAACTATAATAATACCAGAGGGCATCAATTTCCAGAAGCTTTAATAAAGAAATGACAAAACATATGTGCTAGGTTTGAGTGTTCAAGACGTTTAATTCAGGTCACAAGAAATGTGTTGATCTATAGGGTTAGAAGCATAGTGGTGCTTATGAAACCAGTTACCAAGCTCAAAACAGAAAGTGAATTCATCTTTTATTGGCTGCTCCTGATTCAATAATATGCATCCATTCCATCTACTGCTCTCTCATCTTCTCCTGAGCTCACAAACAACTGGTTTGAGACGAGATGCATTTCATAATAATCCTCAGTTTGCTGCCATAGTTTGATCATGTGTCACACAGCTTCAGTGGTGAAATGTCAAGGCCCTCACACCTTTCTGCTGCAGTCATTACAATAAGAGAAGAGTTCCAACCTACTTTATTTTCAAGTGTTGCTAACACCCATGTGACCCATATACAACAAACTATTTTATAACACTCTCCTCATAATTGTTAATTTAGTGTAGCAAAGTCACAGCAGTAAAACCATGACAAACACCAAGAGAAGGGCCATCGACATAGCACTGTTTCATATTGTGTGATCAATTGATTAGTCACATTATAAACAAACCAGCACAGCCATGATGACCAGCATTACTACCACCATTAATACACCTTTAATTCGAACAATCCCTATTTCTGTTCAGTTGTGTTAAGTGAGGGCAGAGGTCAGGAGGAGTGTGTGTTGGAGCTGAAATATAAAAAAAAAACATAAAACATAAAAATAGTAAAATGCACAACATACAGAAGTTGGGGAGGTATGTGTTGTCACTCATCTAGGGCATAGCTGCATTGCTTTTGACAGGATTCAGAATATACAAAATAAAACAAGAAGCACTTTATATATTTGTTTTCTTTTGCTGATTTTTATCCAACATTTCATATCTGGGGATGTAAATGATGGATTTTTTTTTACTTTGTGGCTTTGAAACAACACAATATTGTACAGCACCATTAAACTAACAGTAACTTTACAGCGTAAAAAATTACTTTTAACGACATTAAAACATGTCAGAAACTAAAAGACTGGACACAAAGCTATCGCTCAGTACAAACTATATTATGTACCATTAAATTAGTACCTACATCATGTATCATTTAGATCTTTACAATAATTACAATATTCCTTACATAACAGACACACATGAACACATGAAGTTGCATTGTATTTGTCTGCAAGTGCCAACACATTTGCATTAAACTGGGATACATTTTATGAAAAGTGTAACAGTTTAATGTCAAACCACAAAAAAATTGGTCCATGCAACATCAATAGCAAAATTTGCTTGAAAACTATGGCATTGAGAGTTCCAGTGTTATTATTTACAAATAAAAAAAAAAAATAGCAAACCAAGACACCATCTTGTGTACTGCTATTCTTCTTTTGAAATATCATTTTTTTTAAATGTTAAGTTTCCCTTTATGCAAGCCTAGTCTTGGCTTACTCAGCTAGTTTAATGAGGGTTTTCATGTCTTAGTTATTATGAGCAACATTTGTTGTTGCTAATTATAGTTTGTTTTAATGTTAATGCTGGCAAAACATACAAATGACTATTGAGTGTGTATGTATGAACTTACATACACATATTTTGACAGAATTAAACCATTGAATCTCTGCACCTGGTAATAATACGTAACTCTGGTGTAGTAAACCCTTGCTTTAGAGTAAAATAAACACACTTATGCCTGGATCATCACCTCTCCAGTACAGTGCACGCTGTTGGTGCATCAGACACAAGCTATTTGTAATCATGTGACTGTTGGAGCAGGAATAGCAGTTTTGGGAGCGGTGTCTGTGTCTTTGAAAGGCTCAGAGAGACGTGGAGTTTGGAGGCGGGACAACAGAGTGGTTCTCCGGATGCTGCTGTCGGAGTCCAAGTGACTGAACTTGGTGCTGAGTTTAGCACAGCAGGGCAGGCTCCTGGCAAAGTCAGACAAGAGATGACCGCTGAAGATCATGTAGATCCAAGGGTTACAGCAGCTGTTAAGACTGGCCAGAAGAGCAGATAGTGTCACAGCTGTATTCTCTGAATCTGGAAATAAAGAGAAAGACCATATGAGCCCAATCATCTAGAGAAAAGAGAGTCTTTACTTAATATGTCTTAAAATTAATTATGTTATTTATATATTTAGCCCAAAGTTATTTGGGAAAAATGTAAAAATTGTCAAAAGGGATGAGGATTCAAATTTGGCAGTAAACTCACACTCAGGGAGGTATGGTTTGGTTAAATGTCATGGAAGCTGTGATGAAAATCTGAGTAACTGCCACTGCTGCTGCATGCACGTTTCAACCCAGCAATCCCTCCGATTCCCCATGTTCAGTTATTTATTTATTTTTAATGTCATCTTTCAGACAGTACTTGGAAAGAAACCATCTGTCTATTTAAGCAATTATCTAAACAGTTCCTTTGCTTCAGGCTTTACAGCCACTTTCTGGCTTGGTGAATTAACATCTACATTAAAATTCAGTTAGTAGGCCAATCCAATTAGACCTTAGGACATATATATATATATATATATATATATATATATATATATATATATATATATATATATATATATATATATATATATATATATATATATATATATATATTATATTTATATATTTTTATTATTATTATTATTATTATTTTTTTTTTTTATCTGAAAAGACATGTGCACGGATTTTAAATATTTAATCCATTATGCCATGAAAATCAACAGCTTCTCTCCTTTCTTAGTCTATAAGTAAATTGCTAACCTGCCCAGGAAAAACTCTTGTCCCATACAGACCACATCTGCACGGTGAAGAATGGCGCCCAGCAAACCACATAGGCCACCACAATTACAAAGGTCATCTTAACTGTGCGTAATTTGGCACGGGAGATGGTGCTGACGCTGCTGACAGAGTTCCTTCCCAGGATTCCGTTTTTTGTGGCTTCCACCACTGCCCCAACACTTTTCCGACGTGTCTTGTGCTTGAAGTTTTTCCAGATTGTATAACAGATTAAACCATAGCAGAGGACAAGGACTGATACGGGCACCACAAATATGCCAGCTGTGATCCAGGTGATGTAAGCGCGCCCGCCCCACGGCTCAATAAAGTGTGCCCAACAGTCATATACGGCTGACCCGGGGCGCACCTCGCTCAGGGAGAAGATGAAGTACTGCGGTGAGCTCAGCACCAGGCTGCACGCCCATGTGGCTCCGATCATGGCATAGGCGCGCTGTGTGGGCTGCTGGACAGTCTGCAGCGGGTGGCAAATGGCAATGTAGCGGTCCACGGTCATCATGACCATCATGTATGTGCTCGCAAACATGCCCATTACCTGCAGGTGCTTAACAATGCGGCACAGAAAGTCGGGTCCATAAAAGCGAAAGGTGATCTCCCAGCAAAGTTGCGGCAGCACCTGGAAGAAAGCCACCACCAGGTCCGCGAGGCTTAGGTGGCGCATGAACAGGTGCATGCGAGACAGTTTGCGTCTGCTGCGACTCATGGCCAACAGAACGCTCACGTTCCCCACCACAGCGGCGATGAACGCAAGACTAAGAACTGTTATCTCAATTTTGGCCACCTCTTCGTTTCGCCCAAACGGGTCACTGTCGTTTCTCTTGCTGGTCATATTTCTTGCATTCTCAGTGGTTTCCAAGTCCTCTGTGCTGTTGACTTTCGAGGTGTTGGAAAAGATGTCCAGTGAGTAAAGCATTGTGGTGCGCAAAGGTGTGCGTAACGGTGGCGCGCTCAGAGGTTGCTGTGGATTTTACTCCAAACTGTTTAAGAGCAGGTCACTCGGGATGGACCAGTCCATCAGTGAGGACAGAAGAGTCCGCTCTTGTCTACGCACATCATCAGTGAACCGTCTTTTAAAGACTGGTCTGTGCGCAGAGACCACCCCCGACTTACGCGCCCCGCTCATAAGCAAACCAAAGCGCACTTTCCTCAGTCCTCCCACAGAGTGGTACATAGATTTCAGCCTCGCAGAGGAATCCCTGCTATGTGTCCAATCCGAATAAACATTGCATTTGAAGGAACATGATCTTTAATAGGTTTATTTGATTACCTATTGGAATTAAGTTTAACACATGCTATAGTAAGTATTTTTATTCTCAGTGGTAATAATGAAATTAGAATAATTCTGTTTTATACATGGTGCTATACATGAAAAATTTATTGAAAGTTCTGCAGTGTAAAGAGACTCAAATGTAAGCCAAAAACTAAGGCACTCAAAATGATTTTTATAACCAAAATGATAAAACCTGAAATATTGCCTAATTCTCCAGGGTCTCCAACCTGTAGTTTGTGAGCTACTAGTAGCTCCCTTCCCTCTTTCTTTTCTCCTCCTACTTGTTCTTTGTCTTATGAGACTAATCTCAATTATTCTAGTACATCTGAAGTTGAACTAATTGGATTTACAACTGAGAAAATCAGAAATGTCCCATTAACGCATATTATCTGATATTCTATATTTTCTAAAAGCATTTCCAACAATGGAAATGTACTTGGCTGTGTACTAGATCCTGACTGTGTGTGAGATTTAACTCTACAATGTTTTCAAGCAGTTTGAAGAACATAGTAAAAACACTTGCAGGCACTCATGCAAATGGCATGGACTCCTCAAATAAACTACCACTGAAGATTCAGTAACACATTTTTTTTTCCCTGTAATGAACACATGTTGTTTTTGTGACCTCTATCTCTCTTAGTAAAACCACCCACAGCTGTTTTTTGTGTTTTTTTTGTTTTGTTTTTGTTTTCACATTTTCAGCTTTAAACATTGTTCTTAAACTGAAAGTGGGCTTCAGAATGTTTCTGAATTTAAATAAATCTTTTTTTTTATTTATTTTTTTTATCTTACCTTATCTAGCTGGAATTGTTCAAATTTATTAATAAATCACAGAATTATTATTAAATTGCACTTCTCTGAGTAGCTTTCAGGCACCACTTTTCCTGTTACTTCAGTATATTTCACAGATGAGCAAAAGTTTATGTTCTTCTTGACTTTCTTGCACCACTTCATCAGATATGATTTTTATATATATTTATCAGCAAATAATAAATCTAACGTTACATCCAGAAAGTTACGTCATACAATTACTCAAACAATTTTTAGTAGTAGGTTCCCCAAAATATTTATTTTACTTTTTACTTGAGTAATTTCTTGGACCAATACTTCATACTTCTATTTGAGAAGTATTATTGATATATATGATATTATGAAGTAACAGTACTTGTAACTTTTGGCAACTCCACCAACTTCTCATAAATGGCAGCTTAACTATACAAAGAAATCACTTCTTCAGAGCGGCATTAGGAAATTCCTGCCCACCTAAGTAAAAATAACTTTACCTGACTTTACACCATCCTCTCTGTAGATGAACTCCATCTCATAAGCATCTTTAAGCCTTTCCCCACTTACTGCCTTACAAGGTCATCACCCTGTATCTTAATGCCCTATCTATATGCACGGTGCAAAGACTGTGTTTAAAGTGGTTATGTATGTAGTGGTTATGTAGGTGCATGCTCTACTCTTTAGCTAAGGCAAAATTAGGCCTCACACAATGTGCTGCTGCTTAAACAATAGCTGGTAATACTTTGGGCTGCCATGGGTCCTTGATTTATAACTATGCCATTAAAAAAGCAGTCTCACACTTATTATATTAAAACATAAGACTGGCCTGCTTCAGCTGCTGATAAGATTACTGAAGCACATGGGAAAGGACACAAGCTGGATAACCAGGTACTAACTCAAATCAATAGGAAATGCTGTTTCATTGAAAAGTTTTGGTCCAGCTTCCCCTCTATGCCATTGTCTCAGAAATACTGCCATACCACAGACACAGAGTCAGGGTTGACAGATGGGTCAACAAAACAGTAAGGCAGACCAATGTTTGTATTTCTAAATGAATTCCTTTTATCTCTTTTCATAGCTGTAACCATGGCAATGGTGCTCCTCAAACATGTTTATTCTGATAACAAAGTGTCTTCAGATATTTTGTGACTGGGGATGTGTGCCTTTGAACATAATGCAATTGTGATTAAATTGCCATCACACTATTAGCTACGAGTATAACTTTCAAATACCTCTTTTGAATCATCATTTTGATGTCACAAATGTTACTACTGTAGTTTTAGTATTGTAGATGTTTTCAAATATTACATAAGCAGATCAATGTTTGAGTATTTTCTTTACAACATAGCATAGCATGACGTTTTGCTCCCTCAATACATCCTCTTTTAATACAATCATTCAATGCCACATTAACACTGGAATACAACTGATAGCTACAATTTGCTTGTACTTATCTCTAAAATGCTTCAGACCTTGTTTATAATGAATGGTGAATGACTGGTGGTGAACAAAGTTGGTTTAAGGACTACAAAATCAAATTTTCATAGATCAGAAAATAACAATCTCAAACAAGCCTCTGTTTTAGTTTTTAGGTCTTAGCAATATCTACAGCAATAACTAATCGCAAGGAGGGGCACAAAACACTGTTTATTTAGAGGGTGGGTGTTCAAATTAGTCCGGTGGCTTGGTGGCTTTTTTAAAGATTAATATCTACAACAACCTGCTTTTATGCTGTTTTGCTGAAATCTGTTGGTGTATATGTAGTCCTGCTTTATTTGCTTAGTTCAGATTGTTGATAGAAAAAAAATATATATATTTTCAGTAATGTTTCTGGAAGGGGAAGGATTTGACTGTTGTTTATATTATATATATATATATATATATATATATATATATATATATATATATATATATATATATACACACACACACACATATATATATATTTATTTATTATTATTTTTTTTTCTTTATTTTTTTTTTTTTTTTTTTGTGATTTAAGGCCTTTGTGGTAGCATGAACTAACTTACTGTCAGAGTCCTGGTCTTCCATTGCTTCACTTATATACTTTACCCTGGCACAGGTTTACTACTTGAAGGTTATTTCCTATATGATGATGCCAGGCTACATGTATCCACACTAGAATTTGAAACTTACCCTTCAAAACTAAAGATGCTAACTTTAAGAGGTAAATGTAGTGGAAACTGTTTAAGTCTTACTTTAGTACAAAAAGCTCTGTGACTCCCAAATGAAGGTGTGTGAATAGGCGGAAACAGCAGCCATCAGCTCAGACTAATGCTGCATGGAAAAGGTTTCATTCATTACTCACGTATTGTCTCAGCTGTAGTATAAGCCCCTGTTGGATGGGCTATGCATGGTTTGTTAGGGTAGCGCATTTGTTTCAGAAAAACATGACACAACAATTGGACGATCACACTTCAACTCACTGAGCCAAAGAAAGCGTGCCAGAGAACAGGATTTATATTTAGGTCCTCTGTGCCTCAGGTATTGTTTTCTCCACAGTATAGTTCATTGTAGTTAAATAGTGTTGGGGAAATGAGACTAAAGACTATTCACATGTTTGACCTCATTCATTATTGTGATGTTTGCCTGTGTGAAAACCCTGGTCCATACAAATTACACACTCAAGGTTGTAGTCATTAAAACAAAGGTCAGTTTTCTTCATCAAGTGCTTCTAAACCAAAGGATATAAATGGAATTTCACTAGCCTAATTTTTCAGAAGAAAGCAAAATTAGAAAGCACAATGTAAGCCCTTACAAAAGTCATCAAACTCTTAAACTCACATGCTGAAACTGTAATTACCCTATAAAGAATGTAAGCGTGAATAGATGTGACTGCACTGTTTAGGATTATTCCCCTTAAGGCTCATTTGGCAAAGATTACTGAATAAAGGAAAAGGCAACTCCAACTGTCCATGGGTTTCAGAATTATGAAAAAATAGCACATTTAACAAAGCAAGGATTTTAGAAGTTTCACTATACCTTTCTGGAGGAGGATCCACGTAGCCTAAAATGTTCCGCAAATAATGCCAATATCACTAATGTCAAATTTATTTACAAAGCACCTTTAAAACAACCTCAGGTGACCAAAGAGCTGGACAGATATCACAATAAGGCATTGAACTAATCTATCTCCATAGTGACAAACTGATAACGCCACGAGAGGTTTAGTAATAGAAGCATTAACGAAATACATGCTATGGATAAGTCTAGTGCCAAACTGTAGAGTATTTAAATCAAAGCAAGGGCCTCTCTATGGAGTGAAGTAGATAAAAAATAAATAAATATGTGACACTGACAGTTAGGGTTTATGCTAACCGTTCACAGCCGCCATAGTGATTTGACCTTCGGCTTTGTCTAATATCGTGACACTCTGCTTGTCTGTTAGTAGCCAGTGGTCCATTTTAAATAAAATCTACTCTTCTGATTGGTTGATATATGGCTTCAGATATCAGATATGACATGGTGAAGAAGAGAATATAAGCAAACAGACTGTTCTGCTGTCTGGCCTCTCTTAGGTCTAAATTAATTATCAAACGTACATTTCCATATGCCTCAAGCCACTTGTAGGAACGCCTGGTCCTGGTTTTGATCTTGTGTTGCAAATCTATTAGCTGGTGTCTTCGCTTTAGGTCAGGTCAATTTATCATGTAACTGTATAAAAGACATTGTAACCATGGTTTTCACTCAAACATGCTATAATACTTTGTACAACACACAAGCATAACATGACAATTATAAGCTGTTACATCAGTTTTTCCCCGTTTGAAAATTGACCTGCATGGCTAGGTGTATGTTTTGTTGCTTGGCGCGAATTGTAAATAAAAATAAAGCTAAATCCATCCACTTAAATTTTGTAATATGTAAGGAATACATGTGGACCACAAGTTTTGCCCATGTAAAGGTAGGTTTCATGTTTTGCAAATGCTGAATATGACTTGTTAAATATGTATTTTTAATGTAAAATGAATACTGAATTTAATTTGGAAACTAGCATTATTTGTCAAAGAGTCTACGTTAGGGCCTTATATTTCTGTTGATCTATTTCTGGGTGTACTTATAATGGGTCTAATGAGGCAATTAGGTGTGGAATGTTCAATATTATCAGACAGGAATAGGATACAGACATCTGTGTATATGGCCAAATCAGGGGAAGTGCCTCAGACATTGTGGTCAGCCAGTTGCAGTGAGAACATGATTCAAAACTTAGTCCGATTAGCTGCTTCACTGTCAAATCTGTCCAAACAGATCTGATCTTGTTTCTGCCAAACACTAATCCACCTCATGTGTTCACTACATCAGCAATTCAAGGCTGAAATCTTTTCTATTATCAGGTCTGTAGGGCACAAAGGTGAGTCCTTTGGGTATTGCAGTGGGTTGCCCAAAAATGTTAATGCCCAAATATTAATTAGTATTAACAAGGCTAGATACAGAGTATCAGTACTAAATGTACTACATAGTAATATTGCGTTTTTCTTAAACTTGGTTTAGTTTGATCATTTGGTTCAAATGTGGGCACAGGTGGTCAAATCATTTGGAACATTTCTCATCACTTCACACAGTTTTAAGGGTCTTTCTCAGAACACTTCACACAGCTCTCATTCAGAATTATACACATTTGTTTTCATCTTGTTTTTGCAGGACTGCAGGCCTGTTCTCATGTGGTGAAGGACTTTGGCCCAAACTCACTTTCAGTATAGAGGCAGAACAGCAAGATTTGTGTGATTTTCATGAACTTATTACATATATTGCTATTCTGATATCTCTCAAAAGTATTTGGATAAAATACTATAAAATCAATATATATATATATATATATATATATATATATATATATATATATATATATATATATATATATATATATATATATATATATATATATATATATATACACATATATATATATATATACACATATATATATATATATATATTTTTTTTTTTTTATACAAAAATGTTGCACATTTGTAAAGCATAAACCCCAATGTCAGTCTATGCTAAACCATGTACTTCTCTGTGGTCCCTGAGAGCAGGACTAAGGCAAAACTAAAGGAAAAAAAATAGGACGTTTGTTAGTTTTGATGGTGAAACTTACTTTTGGAGAATGATTGATCAGCACTACATTTTGCTGAGATAAAATTTTCTTTAGGAAAACCGTAACCCTGTCTGAAATTCTGTGTGATCTGTTTTTGTCAGTTTTTTGAAAAGTGTGTCAAAGCGAATGAAAAAATCTGTACACATGTAACATTTTTGATAAAAGGTCCACCACGTGCTTGCCTTTTCGTTTGCCTGAAATTGTCTGCAATAGGGCATTACATATATTTATTTCATTACACTTGTCTTTAGCATTACATTCATGTTTATTGCGAGCGTGGTCACCTTTCTGCAGACCTAATCTGTAATTGGTGGGGCCACCTACTTGTCTCCATGGAAATGGTCAGACACATTTAATGCCATGTGTTTGAGTCTGTCTTAAATGGTTTGAAAACTGTCTGTCCCAAAGTAGTATGCAGCATTATAACCAATGCTTCTTTTATAAAGATGCTATAGCTCTGCTCTAAATATAAAACTCTAAATTCTATGTTGATCTGACTAACCCCAGGTATGGTGCCCATATTAGCTATCCTCCCTTTGCTTTCATTAGGAAAATTCAAACGTAACTCAATCAATTTGCATGAGGACAGCAGCGGCCTGATAATGAGCCTAGCCTAATTACCACAGTGACATTTTGATTTACAGACCGGGAAATGAAGCACGGCACAAAGCCTGGGGAGATAAAGAGGGAAAGTGTTGGATAATGCAATGTTATACAAATTAGCTTAGTGACAATATGAGGGGAAATTACTTCCACTACAGAAGAATATAACTTTTTTTTTGTATGGGCTTTAAAGATGCACTGTCACTTTTCTTTTGGACTTTCTTTTGGACTGTTATTGATTTGTCTGAATATCATAAAAAGCATAGCATAAAGTATGTGTGTTTATGTTTATCTATATATATTTATATATATATATATATATATATAGATAAACATAAACACACACACATATGTATATATATATATATTATTTTTTTTTTAAAAGAAGTGTTTCTCACCTTCCATGGTGGTAGGTTTCTCTCACCCTCATTGAGCTCGGGTCCTCTACCAGAGGCCTGGGAGCTTGAGAGTTCTGCGCAGTATCTTTGCTGTTCCCAGTACTGCACTTTTCTGGACTGAGCTGTCCGTTGTTTTTCCCGGTATCTGTTGTAGCCACTCTTCCAGTTTGGGGGTTACAGCCCCGAGTGCTCCGATCACCACAGGCACCACTGATGCCTTTACTTTCCAGGCTCTCTCCAGCTCCTCCTTGAGCCCCTGGTAATTCTCTAGTTTCTCATGTTCCTTTTTCCTAATATTACCATCGTTTGGTATTGCAATGTCCACCACCACGGCTCTGCTCTGTATCTTATCCACCACCACTATGTCTGGTTGGTTCACCATCACCATCCTGTCAGTCTGTATCTGGAAGTCCCACAGGATCTTGGCTCGGTCATTCTCCACCACCTTTGGAGGTGTTTCCCACCTTGATCCTGGGATCTCCAGCCCGTACTCTGCACAGATGTTTCTGTACACTATGCCCGCCACTTGGTTATGTCGCTCCATGCATGCTTTCCCTGCCAGCATCTTACACCCTGCAGTTATGTGCTGGACTGTCTCAGGAGCCTCTTTGCACAGTCTACACCGTGGGTCTTGTCTGGTGTGGTAGATCTGGGCCTCTATTGCTCGAGTGCCCAGGGCCTGCTCCTGAGCAGCCAGGATCAGTGCCTCTGTGCTGTCCTTCAGACCAGCCCTCTCAAGCCATTGGTAGGATTTCTTGATATCAGCCACTTCAGTTGTGCTCCGGTGGTACGCCCCATGTAGGGGTTTGTCCTGCCACGATGGTCCCTCCAGCACCTCTTCCTCTGGACCCCACTGTCTGAAACATTCTCTGAGCACCTCATCTGTTGGGGCCTTGTCCTTGATGTACTCAAGGAGCTTGGATGTTTCATCCTGGACAGTGGTTCCCACACTCACTAGTCCTCGGCCTCCTTCCTTCCGGCCTGCGTACAGTCTCAGGGTGCTGGATTTGGGATGGAACCCTCCATGCATGGTCAGGAGCTTTCGTGTCTTAACATCTGTGGTCTGTATCTCCTCCTTTGGCCAGCTTACAATTCCTGCTGGGTATCTGATCACTGGCAGGGCATAGCTGTTGATTGCCTGCGCCTTGTTCTTGCCATTGAGCTGGCTTCTTAGGACTTGCCTCACTCTTTGCAGGTATTTGGCCGTAGCCGCTTTCCTTGTTGCCTCTTGAAGGTTGTCATTTGCTTGTGGGATACCAAGGTACTTGTAACTGTCCTCAACGTCTGCTATTTTTCCCTCTGGGAGTGACACCCCCTCTGTGTGGACTACCTTCCCTCTCTTTGTAACCATCCTGCTACATTTCTCAAGCCCGAATGACATCCCAATATCTGTACTGTAGATTATATATATCTGTACTGTAGATTATATATATATATATATATATATATATATATATATATATATATATATATATATATATATATATATATATATATACACTAACCACGCATTTTCCTTTTTATTTTGTTTTATAATTTGATGCAGTCAGTACACAACTAACTTATTTTGACCTCCAGAGCCGCTAGTAAAATATATCTGTACTGGAGACATTGGAAAAAAATCTGGTACAGGGCCTTTCATGCTGTACCTGTGCTCCATTAGTCAGCTGAAGAGCTAAATGCTCAAAAAGACAGTGTATTAATGGTTGACATGAAAAAAAGAATATAGTTGTGTATAACCACTGTTTCTTTCTGCATGTTTCATAATACTGTCCATTACTGTCCAACATTAGCTGTACTGATGCTACTGTCTGACCTGGGGGTGTCCGAGTGTTGTGGGTTGTGGTGGCAATCTGTCAGATTTCACACGGGCCTACTCTGATCTCCACTCTGGGAAAAGAGGAATGCAGGAGCTGTTTATTTTCATCAAGTGTGAGCCCAGCACTCAGACAGAGGCCGGCTGCTCGTTTATCCTCTTCCAGCGTAACTAATTAACTCAAACTGAGGGCTCTGCAGCTATTACAGGGGATCAACCCAATTGTATGGATCCTGCAAGCAAACTACAGAACTACACAGCAATAGCTTAAAACAATGTGAAATGTGTTCAATAAAAAAAAAAAAAAATAATAATAATAATAAATAAATAAATAAACAAAGATTTTCCACACTCTCACAGTTTTCACTTGGCATCTATACGCTCCAAAATCTAACAAAAAATGTACCATAGATAGAAGTCCTACCAAGTCTATCAGATTTGATCTCTGGGCATGGCACTGCAGTGCCCACGGTTCTTGACAGGCTCCCTCGGTGGTCAATTGCAATAAAGTGTACCTTAACCTTAAATTGAATCTTTTATTATTTCAGTGTGTAGCAGTGATTTTATGCTCAATTTAAGCTTCGCTGATAAGACTCTCAGGCTGGTAACTGTTAGAATAAACATACACAGTAAAAGGTACAGATGTTCAAAACCAGGTGGACTAACAATAGCCTCTACTACTTGAACAAAATAACACGTACAGTACAATATCTTCAAAACAGTCAGTCCGATCCTGAGCTAATACAGATCGAATGATAACAAATGTTTAATTTGGTGAAAACATAATCTCCTTGACGAATCACTCAAATGCCCAGTTGTTTCCTTTGAAGTGCCTTTACTTATTCTACAAGATTGGTATAAATCTTTCACTCTCCCAGAATAACAAGGTGCAGCTTTTCTAGCGCTAACCCATCTTACAGATATGCCATTTGTTTTTGTGTGTGTGTTGTGTTTACTAGAAGACACATTATACAAAATGTATGGCACGAGATGTTGATATAAGAAGCATCAAGGGGCAGCAGAAGGTCAAAGGTCATGCATTCACAACATGTTTCTCATGTCATGTCAAGCGCTCTTCCTCTTTCTCACAATAACTCAAATTGCCATCATTTACATTTTACTAATATTTATCTGGAAAACATAGCATAAGAACTATAAATTGTATTCATAAGAAATGTTACATTCATCAGCACAAGTTTATATTAAAGAAAAAGAATAGCAGATTTTTTTTTTAACAATCTTGCCTGGGGCAAATATTTATGCTTGTGTCTCCCAATGGGCAAAGGAGCAGACTTTCTATTTCCACTACATAAAATACTATCATTGGAAACTGACATAGTTTCTGAGTGGTGTGATGGAAAGCTAACATTTGAATGAACTGGGATCCTTGATATTTTTAGTGGAAAGAGTTTTAATATAGCACCGTCTTAATTCTGTTATAAATATCCAAACCCTGTATTTGTGGGTAGGTGCCATTGTGATTTTTCATGGGAAAGAGAGTTGAAAAACTTATGATTTTACTCTACTTATTATTTTCTTTACTTACAAATCACTAAACAACTTCAATTACAATTAATCTACTTGCACTGAAAGCTTGGTACCATACTGTGTATTTTGCATTTATACTCAGTCAAAATCAATTTTATTTACATTATTTTCTATACATGCTGTTATTGTATCAGTTTATTTATTTACTATTCTTATTCATTATACTATACCATCAAGGCAATTTCCTAGTTTATGAATTTTGTTCACTGACTACTTTTTTCTGCATTCATCTTGAAAACTCTTCAGTGTTAATCTGAGTCCTGGTTTTGACCAAAAAGGACAAAAAGAGAGTTTTACATGATACCCGAGTCAAATGTTCCTGTAATCTTACTTAAAAAGAAGCAACTTTGTCTCCTGAGTTGACACTATGTATGATGTAATATAGTTGTGGTCTGTTTCCCTCTTTCAGAACCAATCCTTTCATGTCTCTGTTTAAAGTCCAGAACAGAGAAATCATGCATATTTCATTTAGTAGTCTGAACACCAAAGAACATGAGGTATCTTTGATTTACCTGTAGGTCAACATACATAAAAAGTGAGAGTGTGGCGTGTGGGGTTCATGTGTTCTCTATAGTCTATATACAGCTGGTGCTCGTATGTTTTCCTCCTCCATTAAGCCCCCAGGAAATCAAATCCCATTGAAATCTCCTGCAATAAAGATGGATGGATTGGGGTGGAAAGAGACACATTTCCCACAAGACAAGATTGGACCCACGAGAACAAGATAATATTTTGACATACATTATAATCTCAAAATGTGCAGTTCTGTTACACAATTTGTAGACATACTTTTTTGTAGTCATTGTAGAACTGCAGATTCTCAAAATTTAATCTATTTTGGCCACAAGATCATTTACCACATGTGTGCACAATCTTATGGCAGTTTTATCTCACAAGATCTTGTTCCATCCCTAATAGATGATAAACTGAAACTAAAATCTCCACACCTGGAAATGTTTTGTGTTGGACGAAAAGGTTGTAAAATGGCAGTGAAATGTATTGTTTTTGCCATCTTCTGCCTGGTCCAATATCAAGCATCTCAGCATTGATGTGTTATGATGTGTGTCATGTGTTATCTAGAAGTTAGAGCCCATCTGTTGGCCTGGAGGTAACTGTGGATCAAAAGATGCACCTGCCGAATTTTCTTTATTATTTATCTTTATCTCTTTATTGGTTTAATACTTTGTAACAACAACAGCCACAACAACAACAACAACAACAACAACAAGAGGTGGGAGGTTCAATTGTTCTACTGATTTCGTAACCTAATGCCAAACTTAAATAGAGACCCTAAATTTGGCAGTGTCTGGAGGACTAAAGAAGACTGTGAAAAAGAAAAGAGATGCAGGGTCTGAAGGTATAAAGAACAGCACAGGCTTGTTTAAGATGAGCTACAACAGATCTGTTTGGTGTCAATCATTGTTAACCTGAATGCAGTACACTCTGATTCGATATGTGCCCGACTTGTTCTGATCTAACAAGTATGTTGGTTGACTAGTTAAATGTCAAAAATTTTAGAGTGAATCTTTATTTGAAGTAAGACGTAAAACCCTGATGCCGTCAGATGACAGAAGCTAAGCAAGGCCGGGCCTGGGGAGTACTTGGATGGGAGATCGCTGGGAATTCCAGGTGCCACAGTGGGGTGACAGTGGCAAAACCTGTTGTTGTGTCCTTAAGCAAGACACTTCACCTACATTGCTTAGTAAGAAAATGGAGTGTGCATGGTTAGTCGAAGGGCCTGATGGCACTGATTGGCAGCCTCACTTCCTTTAGTCTGTCCCTGGGCAGCTGTGGCTACAATAGTAGCTTGCCACCACTGAGTGTGGAATAAATGAACAATGAACTGTGAAAGGAACTATATAAATGCAATGATTAATAATAATAATAATAATAATAATAATAATAATAATAATAATAATAATAATAATAACATAGGTATACAAACGTTATTCAAGTTTAGGGCTGTGAAAATGTTTAAAAAAAAATTGTCTGTCGGAAGTCATGAAACAATTTTAATCTAAATATCACCACAATATTAAGACATTTATATATAGCAAAACACACAACTTGCAGTGTGGAATTCATTTACATTTTTTGGCAGGGAGCAAGTTCATTGCATAACACTGGCTTAACTTGAATAGTTTCATCCAGACAAGTACATTTTTTTCAGTTTTACACTGTTTGAAAATGTACCTGGTTTACTCTAAAATTACTAATAGGAAAAGGTATATTATTAAAATACCATGATAAGTCACAATAATAAAGAGATGATTCAGTGTTTAGTACAGTTTTTAAGTATAGTTTAGAGGTGACATCTGACAAATTGTCTATAATTATTTTGAACCCTGCAATGGTTTTCTGCTTTGGATGAGAAATGTACACTTCTTGCTGAGAAACAATGTTGTGAATTATTTAAACTGAATGCTGCAGGTGAATGATTTTAATTGAACATTCAAGTTTTAGACCCAGAGCTATATCCGCACAAAAACAAACACCCACAAAGAAGAGAAAATACATATTAAAGAGTGTCCTTGGAAAGACAAGCAAGCAATTCTTTCTGTTGTGGGATAAAAACTTCTCAACAAAAAAGTCTTTAGATGACAATACATCATTAACACAAAGTATTCTAATTAATTTCAAACCAAGAATAATGTAGGGTCGGTTCAGGGTTAATACAATGTGTTAAAGTCTCATACATTTCTGCATTTTCTTCAGACTATCAGACAAACAAATCAACCAAAATATTGGAAGTGTTGAGTGCCATTGTTTGAAGTTAAATATATGGCTTCTACCATTGATTTACAGCACTAGAAACATGTATATTTTATGTTTTTTAAATACACCTTTAATGCTTAAGAGGAGGTGTTACAAAACAAAATGGATGGTCTCTTTGTATTTCAAGTCTGAGTATTATACATTGTTGCATACTTTCACATTTAAGCAGCTGTGACATGACCTATCACAGGGATAATTTGTCTCCATTTTCAAAGCTTCCTAATAAAAAGCAGATGGGATTTACACCATTGAGACTCTTTGGAGGGGTGTAAATAGTATTGTTTTAAAGTGTTATTTTTCCACTGTGAGCATTTATACATCCCCCCTCTGGCTTAACTATCTCTTTGTGGTCATTACTGTCTGTAAATTGGAACTAATCTGGGTAAATATTCGCACACATATGAGCGCAGACAGGCTCCTCTTGGGTTTTGTCTAAAGCCTATGAGAGTGATTAAGTGTTTAATGTCAGCTTTGGCGGAACTGCAGGATTTGGGCGATGGATCAGTCCAGATTCTCATAACTCCATTCGCCCACACTTGTCCAGTCCCTGATCTGACAGCAGCCCCTTCTGATCCCTGTTTTATTACTTGGGGTTCAGCTCAGCACATACAGGTGAAGCCAGAGGCAAACCAATGTTAGCCTGCAGTACATCCTGAACCAATACCTGCGCCAACCATGTGTCCAGTAATTTAAGCTGCATGTAACACTCATTCTGGCTAGTAAAATAGAACAATAATGGCCTTGTGTTTTATTCATTAAAATACGTTTATAATTGACATGAGTAATGCCACTGTAAATGAACTGAATAGTTGAGAGATTAAACAATAGAATAAAAGACTTCTGTGTTAATATTGAAGAAATCTCTATAAATCCCACCCCTTTTCTCTTTGGCATGGTCTTTTATTATTATTATTATCATTATTATTATTATTATTATTATGCACATAATTTTATATGCCTGTACAACATGATTAAGGAGGTTATGCTTCTGTTTTCGGCATGTTGTTGTCTGTAAGGTAGCTTCAGCTGCAGCTTCCTCAATGAATTTGCAGTGTGGTTAATTATTTCTTACACGAAGTGAGTGGGTTTGTGGGCACATGCCCCCTGAAAAAACAAAACAAAACAAAAAACTAAATCACAATAATAACAATGCAATTATAAACTAATAATATGTTATTGGGAAATCAAGTGAAACAGGTAAAGGGCCCAATCTGGTAGGTCAGGGACGATTTTGTCTGACCAGGTAATGTATTGTATGAATTACTGAACAATTGATCTCACACAAGTCATTGCCAGTTATGTGACATTTAAAACAAATTAAATGCCGTTCTGTGCATCTCTCTATATGGTAAAATTCAGGGGTGCTAGCACTCTCAGGATAAGACTTGAAACCATGGGCTTCAGGATTTTATTTTTTGTTATTTATTATTTGTTATTTTTATTTATTTGATCTACCACAAATGCTTTATTTTGTATATCTTTACCTCCTGTGTGAATTCCAAGTTGAATACAACTACTATACAGAAAAATCTTTCAAAATTAGTGCATCAGTTTAGAATGATAGGGGGAAAAAAAAGAAGTAATAACATGATCTCAGTTCTACCGTGGCTGTAAGTTGTCGTGCCAAAAACGTGGCTTCCTGTCAATTCTTGCTTGTTGTTACAAATGAACAATATATATTCAAACTCACAAGTCTCTGAAGGATTTGGGATTTTGAAAAGCCTTTTTGAATATGTTCTTTGTTAAAATGCTAACCTAATCTACACCAGAGCCTATTTGCAGTAGAAGCTCATGTGTTTTTGTGCTGTGTTTACTGAAATGGGCACCAGAGGAAGGCACTGTTTGCATTTTGGTTTAAATGAAAGACAGGAGTGATTTTTCTGTTTGTAAGTGTTATTCTGCTTTATCTGTTTCACCTTTTATGGAAGAAACATTTAAGTACAGTCAGGTGGAGGAAACATGGCCTCTGACAAATGACATGGATAGTGTAAGAGGCAGTTAAAATGAATGAAAGCAGCAGTAAATTTACACTAATTTGATAGCAATTGATCTTGCTTGTGTGTGTGTCTTAAAGGTGTGCTAACTTTTCTTGTTGTGGTTTGCCATATGTGTGTTTCCATCTATGGAGATGTTATAGCTTTTCCTGGAATGTTCAACAGCATGGCATACTTGCATTTATGTTGTATTGCTAAAAGAAAAACTGAAAAAACAAACAAACAAACAAACACACACGCACTTATGCACATACACGCATATGCACACATGCACGCACACATACAAACATTGGGGATAAATAAGTTCAGTGCCATATTGTGAAACACTTCAGCCAAATTGTCTTTTATGTATTTTTGGACTGAGAGAAAATCATAAAATACAGTGATATAATGTAACACTGAAACCCCTGACAAATACTTGATCATCATAACCTAATGACACTTATTCCTATAAAGAAGAATTCTTCCCATCCTTACAAAGTCCTCCCTTTGACTCCCTCCTTTAAAGTGTATGCGCAATTCTCAATCTCTTGGCCCCCAAATAGGTTTCTTTCATCAACTGAACAATGTTTTTGTCAAATGGAAAGCTTTCTGTCAATAGAAGGCTTTTCATTTTTTAAATTTTCTTTAGTCTTGCTGTTTTGCTGTTAAAACAAAACAAACCTTGACTTTTCTCTGTATTTCACAAGATATTGGCACAGAACATCCACAGTTATGTAAATGAAAGGTTTTAGATAAAAAGCAGTGTATGAGCTGTATAGAAATTTCAAAGGTCATCTGGGATAAAAGACTCACACTTTAGCTAGGAAACATTAACATTTTAAAATTTTTGTGCATAAAAGCAATAGCAAAGGAGGCTAGTGATCTCTCTGGAATTTACAACTCTACAGTGTCCAAGAAGGAGCATAGGTCAGTGCTCGTGTACCCCAAACAAACATGCCACACATAAAGGAAACGGAAGATATTTTAAAATCTGGAATTTTGCAAACCTCAGTGATCACACTGAGGGCATATAAAAGTTTACATAATTTAACCGATTAAAATGAAATTAAATTGTTTAAAACTGCAAAACACAAGCAAGTAAAACAGAAAAAGGCAAATTTTATGTGTTCCTCTCCTGTTGCTGATGGTGAAAGTTAATTTATCCAAATGTCATCCCAAACCCTACACCAATGCAAAGTGTGAAGTACATAGCCTGTATTTTCGTACAGTGTTGTTTTAACTGAAAAAATCTAAACTTCTTTGGACCAGGACCTTTCAGTGTCTATACATTTAGAGTGCAACATTTATGGAGAAAGATTAGTTTTGTTTTTATACTGCAAGCATCCAGTTACAGTTTCCTCCAATTTTCCTCCATACAATCTAAATAAATAGGCTTTGTTGAGTAATCAGAGAACACAGGATTTATTTTTGTTATAGCAGCCATATTAATCACTCGTGGCAAAGGTGGTATAAATTTGTTGGATTTATTGCCCTTCTAGATAGTGTATAAACATTTGGATACCCTGGACATTTCTATTTTAGGCTTAAAGTGACCACTGTGTTTGTTTTTCTTCCTAGAACAGATAAGGCTGAACAACAGGGAGATGTACAACAAACAAAACCATTAGATCTTTGTTTTTCAGTGGGCTATAGACAGACAACTGCACCATGACATACAAATTACATCCATATATTATATTACCACTACCCAAACATGCTGATAGGATCTTCTGGCCCATTAATACAGGAACATCCATGTGTTCACAAAGGTCAGTCTGCACCAAATGCTCTCACACTTACCGGTAAACGAAAGGCTTATGGAAAAAGCACATATTGCTTTCAGTCCATTTCCAGTAAATATTCATTGTACAAATATCTGACCTTGTACTTTATGTAGTTATTTTGATTGTTTCCTTTGATGTTGTGAATGAACACACATTTAATATACCAATAACACAAAAATGCAGTCCATAAAATAAAATAAAAACATTACCATGTCTTATATGGCTGTCTACATATTTCAGCATATGTGGCTTACAAATCTCATATAAAATTGTATTTTTTTTATAGAAAAGCTGCAAAAAATGTGCACCTTTTTAAAAATCTATTATTATTTATAGAATTTATAGTAATAAAAGCAAACAAACACAATGTTTGGCTTTTTATTGGGAACCAAGGTACAAATCTTGTTCATATAGTACATTTCAGGAACAGTCTGGTGTGCTAATAAAGTGCATAGTAATATTAAGCATAAAGGCAGTGAGTTGGAATACAACTCAAGAAGTGTCCCAGTGCAGGATAAGAGTTAGAATCTGCTTCACCAGCTGTCGTATCATTGGGCTGATGGGATAGTGAGGAGGCAGCTTTGGCTCAACACTTACAACATTTACTGAGTACCTATAATCAAATTGTATTATTTACTTTATCAAGAATAAAAGCATATGTTTGAAAATGTAATGTTTCTTACTTGAAATCATCTCTGAAGTTGGACTTCAGATGTTGCATGAGATGTTTGCTGTATTGCAGACTAACCAGCAGGAGGTGACATCGTTGAAACAACAGGACCGACTGTACTGGACTTAATATGTAGTGTGGTGGACTGGATAGAACCAGTACTACCTGTTGGGTCTGGTAACCAATAAAGGATAACTACAAAAAAATACAGATTTTGAATAAGGTAATAATATAAGCTAATAATATTTACTGTTTTATTGCAATAATATAAGGTAATAATATTATAGGCCTAATGTGTCTAGTAATAATACTACTAATACCACTACTAACAATAAATGCATTTTGTTTAGTAAGCTTTAGTTAGCTTTAGTAATAATCGGCTGTTGACTGAGTTTACCAGGTGACGATGTGGCTGTAGCTCTTGAAGTATCCACCCAACAGACAAGATACTCTCAGAAAAGGAAAACTTGCTTTTCTGGAAGTCACAAAGAAATTCAAAGTAGTCTTTATTATAAACAAAAATACTTCATTTTGTGGATGAATTAAACCACACACCTCTTGACCTTGAAGCAGCAGTTCAAAGAGCAATGAACAGGCAGAGTCCAAATACTCAACAAGAGAAACATCAGTCTGTGAGAAGAGCAGAAACTGTTTACAATTAAACTCCACTCTGCTATATCATTAATGTGACCAAAGTAGTGCCTCTTGGCCACTTCATATTTGTAAATGAGAATTAAGTAAAATAAATAAAGATAAAGTGCACCTGGGTGGCATTTGGAGTCTGAGGCCCTGGATCACGAATCAAAGCTAGTAGCATCCTGGTAACAAGGGCACCACTGTAGGAACAGTTCAGAGTGTTTTATTTGATTATTTTGGTTATTTATTTGATTATTTTGCCTGTATTTGTTCAAATTCAAAAACTCTTTACTTGTTTGCAGAGAGTAGACTCAGTCTGGCTGGTTCCACCTCAGTCTCTCTAAACATGATGGCCAGCGTCTGGACAATCACGGTGCTCATTCTACAAATAAAAAAGAAATACTTAAGAAATCATTCATATGCTTTACATAAAAAATACATGTCCATTATGGATGTAACATGTTTCTACAATTGTAAAAACAATACAAACAAAACCAGCTTTATTTACATGCACACCAAAAGCAGATTATTATAAGATTTTTAATGACATGCAAATAGCAAAATAAGATGTGAGCAATCAAAGGGACTATGTTCAGAGAGAAATTTGATAATTTTGCTACTTTGTCTACATGCTAATTTCGTAGTATTTAATCCAAACAATCTGATGATAATCTGATTTTGGGTGTGTATGTAACTGTCTAGGTCAGAGGTTATGGCAAGTGCAGCGCCAGTTCAAAGAGGGACATACTATATCTCAAAGAGGATTTAGTCTGCTCTGTTCTAAGTATGTCTGGAAATCCCTACAGCACACATAGTAGAGCTTACAAGAGGTGATCTGTTGTGTAAATCACACTGCGACCTCCAGGTAGGCAATCCTCAAGAGTCTGGACCAGGAACACGCACAACTCACTGGACTATGATAAAGACCAAGAGACAGACCAAATATTTTTAAGATACAGACATGTTGCTGTACATAACACGTAGGACATAAAGTAGTTCTTACTCTCCAGAAGAGTCTGCGTAATGTCATATTTCTATGAGCAGCAGTGCACAGCTCCTGCAGTAACAGATATAGGCTCTCCACACTGATGCCCTTCCGTAACACATCAGCTTGTAATTGAGAAAACAAATGGGATGTTTGCTCCCAGCTAAACAGAGAACAATGGACTGTAATGTTAAATTTAAAATATTATGACTTTTATGACCCCAGGAAATTTCTTACCTGATGTCTGGAGGTGAAGTACAATACTTTCTCCTATATACTGGGTCTAAAGTCAAGGTAGACTTCTACAAAAAAGTGAAAGGTGACTATGGATAAATAATAATTTTTTTGTATTACTTTTGGTACTATTTTTGCAATTCAAAGACTCACAATGATGAAGCTGGTCCAGGAACTCTGTAGATTAACATAAAGTGTGGAGAATGGTGAAAGTGCGTATAAATGCAGTTCAGCTATGTTGGAACCTTTGTCTTGTTTCAAAAGACGTGACAACAACAAACCAATTCTCCTGGGCACCTAGGCAAGATAGTTTAGAACATATTTAGTACATTAATATTAACGTAAAGTCATTAGTAAAAAGGACCGCAGTATAGGCTGTGTTCATGTTTTAGAATTTGATGATGTTATAATTTCCGATGGAGGACAGGGGACATATGACTTCAAAGATTCAAAGGGACATTCAACTAAGCTGCCATATTAATATTATGGCTATCGTAAACAACTGAGAACTGACAACTATAACATCTTTGGGGTTTTATATTGGCACACATTTTTAGAGCTAAAGTAAAAAAATATCATGTCACTTTATTTAAGTTTTATGTTGGTGCAAAAAGACATTGAGCTTTGTGACAGTTTTTGTTTCATGGGACAAGCCCAATAATTACAGAGACACTGACCATAAATCAGGTCAACAAATCAGTAACCTGACTTTTTGGAATTTTAAACTACAGATTCTATATCAATCATGTTACATTTATGTTTGGATTTTATAGGCATTTAGGAATTCATTTCTGAATATATATCAATACAAGGTTCAATTTGTAGCTCTAACATTATTAAATTACCTTAGGAGATAGTGAGTTTTTTGTGCGCTGATTGGAGGTAAGAGGGTACATAGAGGCAGAGGAGTGAGGTCGGGCTGGAGGTTGGGGGGCTAGGAGACCCAGAGTCTCTCCATTAGGACAAGAGGCGGACCGGCTGGATCTAGGTGTGTAAACAGAGATTGGTGAGCTGATTAATATGAAAATCATCACAAATAACTATATATAGTACATTTTTATTAACCTAAGATTTAAAATGCATAATTGCAGCCATACTCACTTAGGCTAATCTTGTCAGATCTGAGAGGCTAAGCAAGGCCCGGCCTGATTAGTACTTGGATGGGAAACCATTGGGAATATCAGATGCCAAAAGCAAGCCATTTCATCCACACTGCCTAGTGTAAAAGTGGTGTGTGTGTGTGTGAGTATTCAGTGGTGATCGGAGCAGCTGATGCTGCAGATTGGAACCCTTGCTTCCATCAGTCTATCCCAGGGCAGCTGTGGCTACATAGTAACTTACCACCACTGAGAGTGGAGTGAATGAATAATACACTGGAAAGTATCTCTGAGTGTCCAAAAATCACAATATAAAGCCAAAGTATTATTATGATTACAATTATTGAATAAAAAGTATGGAAGACCAGGCTCACAGCACCATTTACCAGGAAGACAAATATGGTAGGACATTTATGTAGGACACGTATGACTTGGGATGGGATGAACTACATCCCATCCATAATAAAGTAATTACACTTCTGATATATGACATGCATACATTTTGTACAACACCAGTTATGTCTTTCCTTCACCCATGATTTTTAGCACAAATAGATAGATTTGAACTGCATAATTAAGATTAAAAGCAGTATGTAAGTTTCTGGAAATTTCATTTTTTATCTGAAACGCTTTTGGCCATGTCTTGGATGTGACCATGCAAGTGATATCTTTGTCACACTTGACTGTCACACTGCTGGCTTGTACACTGACACGCCTTTAGTGTCTCCAGTGGCTCATAACTAATTTAACTTTTTCCTTACTTTATACCTGACTTGCCAAGCCTAGTATACTGAAGTCTAAACGTTGTATTAAGTGTAGTTGTACAAACTTATAGCAACACTTGTAGGACCTCCCCCTTATGACAACAACCTATTAAATGTTTTATGGATTTAAGAGTTTGTCTGTCTCCCTGACTCCCAGGCACAATTTACACTTTAGTGTTGTTCTAAACTTTACACAAGTTCTCATTAAACATTTAAAGAAAAAGAAAGTATTCATAGGTTTCAGCATCCTGCTATAGGCAACAGTTTAAGGACTTTTCACCAATCAAAAGACTGTTTTTTTTGTTTTTTTGGGGGGGGGGACTTAATTCCAGGACTGTGCTTCTAAATAGCAGGAGAAAAAGACAACAATTAATCCCTCTACTCTACTAGTTTTGTGTGTTGTGAAGCTTACCTGTGTGCAGCATATCCTGTGGAGGTGACGACACAAGGCAGTTAGTGTTACAGGTAAAAACATCTCCGCAAAGAAGCAGGCACCACATGAGCCACTGGTTTTCTATTTAATTTTAATGAAAGATCACTAGTACCAACTTCCTCAATTTATACAGGAGATAATTTCCAGTGTTTGAGTCTTGATAATGAAAAAAAACTTTTACCTTCTGATGTAAGAGGGCTAAAGGTGTGAGATGGGGGAAGTGCAGGTAACAGTTGATCATCATGATACGCCTTTGAAACAGGTTTCTCTGGGACATAAATGATCTTTATGTGCTGACACTGCTCCCTATCTTTGCCACTGAGGAAGTCTGGGAGGTCATTGATCTGCAAAAACAAGGTTATAAAAATATTGGGTTATATATTTTGTATACATCATCTTACTGTATGTGGAAGAACAGTCTAACAGTAGTACCATGTTTGCACAATGTCATCAGCTGTGGTTTATTCTTAGATCTGCATGTAATGTGTTTTTAATTACTCAAGTGAGAGGCCCGACAGTGAAAGCCTGGAGTAAGTGATAAGTGTAATCTAAGGAGGATCAACAGGGATCAACCTGCATAAGCCAGTTACTTAATGTGAACTTTGTGATACAACACAGGAAAGATTTTCCCCAAATCAATAACATTCTGGTGAAACTAATCGTGTCTTGGGCAACTCTCCTATCTGCCTAATGAGTCTAGATTTTGGAGAAATCTTCAATTCAGCTATATAAACAATACTGACTATGCTGCCACTTCATGTATACGACAACACAAAAGCACACAGAGCAAAAACAGATGTTTGTTGATTGTGGGACTATAGGCTAATATGATCAGTCAATGTATGTGACCCACGCATCCAGTAAAGGGTCATTAATAAAAGTGCATGACTTGTGGCAGCTTCACTCACCAGCTCTATGGCCCTCACGGAGCTGAACCCGAAGGCAGAGGTGAGTGTGCGTGGCGGGAACTCAGTTAGGTACACACGCTCATCGCTCATCACCACGTGCATGTAAACTTTATTAATGGAGTCCGACTTGACCACACATGGTTCATAGGTCCGGATGCGCTCGTACAGTGCCCGTTCCGTGTTACGCTTCAGGAAAGAGTCCAGTCTGATGTTTCGGCGATAGAGCAGTGTCCCGGGGCCGGCCCGGGCCATAGGCACAGACTAAAGGTGAAGAGTCAATCTTCCACGGAGAGAGGCCTGGCCCGCCTGGCTTTCTATTAAAAAGGATTAGGCCTTACAGGCAAAATTACGGTAGCCTACTACTAGTTTGATGTGGCTCCTCTTAGCCAGTGGGGGTAGGCTGTAGGCTACCACAGTCCTGGCTGTCATTAAGCCTACCTGTCGCACAAGTCTGTGATTGGTCAGCTAAGGGAGAGGGCCGGTGCTGATTGGCTGGAGATAAGACAATGTAGTGAAGTGAACTCTGGATTAAACATCATGTAATATAGGTCTAGGTCTTGGAATTGGCAGTGATTCAAAGGCTACATTTAATTTCTCGAATGATATGTAGATTATTGAGTTGTTATAAAACTACAATGAATTTCGGATTTCGAACAAACTCACACAGATTAAGAAGCGTACGGCCGTGCCACCTAGCGGCTGTGTTAATGTATTACAAGGTCGTTTTTCAGTAGTTTCTCCCCATAATTGTATAGAGTTTTTAAAAATAGCAATAATAATCAAAACTCAATGCAACTATTTATAGAATGGACTAATGTAAATGAGAAAGTGTTCTCCTTTCCTTCTACTGTGCAGCTGCAAAACAACAGTTGTGGGCTGTTGGTCCAACACTGTCAGCTTTGTCTTTCACAAATGAACGATCTCATTGGTCCCAGAGAGAAACAGCGACACACACACACACACACACACACACACACACACACACACACACACACACACACACACACACACACACACACACACACACACACACACACACACACACACACACACACACACACACACACACACACACACACACACACACAGAGAGAGAGAGAGAGAGAGAGAGAGTTGTTGAGTTGAGCACTGTGATGAACCTATGTCAGGCTGAAATAATAACAAACATTTCTGTAACTTATTGGGTGGCAAAATCCTGTGCTGGTGAGAAAAGGGACACTGAAGGGCACAAAGTTCAAAAGTTCAGGCAGCCTCAAAAGTCTGATCTGCAGAAGAAGCCAGCTTACACAGATTTATTATTTGCAGTGAAGGATGACCGCCTTGAGCAGCTGGGAGCTGTGCGTCAAGTATGCGCTCTTCATCTTCAACTTTGTCCTTTGGGTGAGTCTGAAAAATGTCACCATTTTATTTATATAGGCCTAGACTGAGTAGCATTTGTCAGCGTATAGGCTATTAAATTAGTTAATGAAAGGCTACTCATAAGCATAGGCGTATTTTGTACCCTATTTATTTTACCTAGCCCATGTTAGGTTAAAGATAAGAAACAACATTATAACATAGATCAGAAACAGGGTAATATGGCCCATATTAGGCAAGGCAAGGCAAGTTTATTTGTATAGCACAATTCGTACACAAAGTAATTCAAAGTGCTTTACAGAATAAGAAATACATTAAAATCATAATAAAAACAAATCAAAACATAAAAAATCATGAAGATTAAAATTAAAAAAGAGAGACATAAATTGGAGAGAAGAGTGCGGAATGAAAACCTTTCAGTTATATGCACAGTTAAACAGAAATGTTTTGAGCCTGGATTTAAACAGCGTCACAGAAGAGTCTGTCTCACATGTTCAGGAAGACTGTTCCAGGTTTTAGCTGCATGAACCTGAAACGCTGACTCCCTTGTTTAGTTCTGACTCTGGGCACCAGCAGGAGGTCGGTCCCTGAGCTCCTCAGAGTGCGAGATGGTTCATATGACACTAACATGTCACAGATGTACTTTGGTGCTCGGCCATTACAAATATTACCCTGTTTCTGATCTATGTTATAATGCTGTTTCCTCCGACCTGGAGTTGTGTTTTGTTTCATTTACACGTTTAACACAGACTGAGCTCTTTTCTCAAATAGAAAACACTTAGTTCCATTTTGTGATGCCATGTGGCAATTCAGGAAGTGCTCCATTCTGTTATTAAAATCCATACACGGTCACTAATTATGTGGATCATTTCGGCCCTGGAATTGCGAATCTCATACAAAAGGTAAAAGGTAAAACTACTGCTTCATGACAACACAAGGTGGAACGGTGCATTTTGGAGATGTAATTAATTCAAGATTTATCTAACGAAACAATAAACAACAGGTATGCTTTTGTGGAGGTCACAAAAGCATGGCTTACAGCTCACAGGAGCCATTTTGTGTAATATAGAACCCTTAATTGACAGTATAAATTTTCTTCTCAATTTAATGAGTAAAAAACAATCATTGTACACAACAAATCATTGTACTAGCTTTCCAGAATCTTATTTTGTTGCCAGGTGGGTCTGACGGTGGTTTATGGAGGTAAATGACATATGATGATGAATAACACTGTTTTTTTAAGGTAGGATGTCTCTTTATAGGCACAGGCTAGTCTATATGGGACACATTTCTGAACCTGTGAATCCATGTCCGTCATATTAAAAAACGTACACGTGTCTTTTATTCTTTCAATCGTCTTTTAATTGTGCGCAGCTGGGCGTAGGTCTAAAGGAGCGCCGCCTCTTCCTCCCGTCCCTCCCCCGGTTTCCCTTCAACACCCAGGTGTATCCGCGCGGGTGTGGTGCACTAAAGACTTTGTAAAATTACTCTTTGCGTGGTCGCTGTATGTTTTTCCATTTTGCTCGAAGACTGTATAATTTCTACCAATACGCAGGAAAAAAGGCGACTTTTTGAGCCATGGAAGGAATGCAGTGTATCAAATACCTGGTGTTTGTGTTCAACTTTATCTTCTGGGTATGTGGTTGTCATGGTGGTGGTTGAGGTTTTCGGGATTACGGAAATTGAGCATCGAGACGTAAACCGTATCTTAATCTAGCACATTTTTGTCTCTAGGATTTTGTTTTAAATGTGTTAATCACTGCATGTCTTGGGTCTTGTCTCACCCAACCCTGTCCAAATGAACACTGCATCTGCTTCTGGAAAAACTAGTTTTGGTTATTCATGAAGTAATATTTCTTTCATGCCTCAAATTGACACTGGTTATATAAGCAGTTTCCTTTATAGACCTATCACCACGAAGTAGTTTGATGTATCAAGAAATCCCTTTATCTCTTTGGTTTGCTACTGTAAAACCACATAATTATAATGATCCTGTGTTTACAATGTCCTATGTCCAATGACTGTTTTGGTGAGAATTAGAGGGGATAATAATATGGTTGTTGCTATAGACAGCAAGTGACCACATGAATATGTTCACTTATTTGTCCACATCTTTTTCAATGTTAAAATGATTGGTATGACCACACTTGAATGACTAAGATGTAGTTGGGTGACAAATTCAAATTCTTCAAATGGTTAACAAGCCATTCACAGTTTAACTTGTTGATGCCTCTGTGGCTTTACTGTACTAATGTGAACAACCGGTAGAGGCATCTTTTTTAACAGACCTGTGGGAGGTCATTAGAGTTCACACAGCATACACACAAGTTTAGTCTTCACACAAGGTCACAAACCAAATGTAGCAGACTTCAACACCTAAAATCAGGTGAAAATGTAAGTATGATTTGAGGATGACATTTAACTCCTATGTTTTCCCACCTGTGATAATCACTCAGTCAGCAGTTATGTTCTACACTTATTTGGTCAACACTTTAAACCTTTTTGTCTGTGTGTAAATCCAGGGTGCTGATTTACAAAAGAAATGTCAAACATCTTATCGGTATCATGGTTGTCTTTTTCCAGTTGGCAGGAACGGGGGTTCTGGCATTGGGGCTGTGGCTGCGCTTTGACTCCAGGACGTCAGGACTTTTTGAAGGAGAGGACTCTCCCTCAGTCTTTTTGACTGGTATGTTCTTCTAAACATGGCATGACCTTGTGACCACAGTTTGTTTTAGAATGAGTTACTGACTTTCTTCTCAACTCATCATTTACAATGAATATTGTAAATGTTTTGTAAATATCGCTTGAAATGGGATAGCTGACACAACTTTATACTTTCTACGCTCTGAAGCACTGAAATAATAATTTTTTATGTGAAATAAAAATAATTATTGAATTAAATTATTTGAGTGTGGTCTGATAAATAATTTGGCATTATAGCGGGACATCAGACCTTGGCATAAAATGATCGGCTCCAGCATATTTGAAAACTTCAAGGAAAAAATTATTGCTTGCAATATATTTAAACTTAATCATATTTAACTTACTGTATCTCAAGACTTTTAATGTTGATGTGACTCAATCAGCTCTAAAGCCATGGCTATGCTCTGATGTTGTCTTTTTTTTTAAGTAACAAACAATAAAAACAAACTGAGAAAGTGCTATATGCAGGGCAACTGAGGCTGTGGCCACAGTGAGTCTACAGTAAGCAGTTGCGTTGGTCAAGGCCCTCCACACATTGCTCTCATTCTTCATCTGTAAACAGGGCTGCCTTTGTTTAGTGACTTGTGTATTCTCAGTGGGACTGACACAGAAAGACAGACTGGCTCCCTCCCTTTGCTCTTTGTATCTCGCTTTAATCAAATGATAAGCGAAGTAGGCGGTCAGGCGACAGAGCACTCAGTGGAAAACGTACAGACCCAAATGACAAACTGAAGGAGGGAAATCTTTTGCGATGAGGCCACTGGGTTGGTGTCACGCTGAATCTATTGTGGTGCTTCATTGTTTTGAGTATGATTCATTCTCAAAGCTACAGGGAAAAAAAAATAAACAAAATAAAAGCATCTATATACAAGCAATAGTGTTAACAAATCAAACATAACAGTGAAACATTTTTTTTGTAGGTGTGTACATTCTGATTGCAGCTGGGGCACTGATGATGGTGGTTGGCTTCCTGGGATGTTGTGGAGCCATCAAAGAATCCCCATGCATGCTTGGATTGGTATTTATTATTTTTTTTAACTTTCAGGAGGTAAAAAGGAATAATTGTAATGTTGTTTTTCCTTTTAGTTTTTCCTCTTTCTCCTAATCATCTTTGCCATTGAAGTGGCAGCTGGAATCTGGGGCTTATCCAATAAAGACAGGGTATACAAGTGGTGGAATTCTTGTAATCTGTGTGGTTTGTTTGGTACTAATGAAGTGCATGTCATCTGTGTATCCAGGTGACTGAGGATGTAACAGAATTTTATAAGCAAACCTATAATAACTATAAGGACACCAAACAGGAGGCACTGAAGGAAACACTCCGCCTGATTCACTTTGGGGTAATCACACCCATTGGCCTATAATGTTTTTATTGATTGTGTGGGGAAAATGTTATTAATCCTTTTAAACTCTTTATAGCTGAACTGCTGCGGTACCACTGGAACCGTGATTGATGCTGCAAAAGACACCTGCCCCAAAAAGGAAGGACTGGAAGTTCTCATCACAACAGTAAATCCAGTCAACCAAAAGCTTCTCCTAATTAAAATGTCTTGAGCTGTTTTTTGAGTCCACAAATTCAGCCACATAGAGGGACAGTGGTAGAGGATTTTTGTTTTATTTTTTTAAAGGAAATTTCAGATTTAAACTTAAATAAATTGTACTGTGTCATCTACTCATTGGATATATTCAGGGCATTTTACAATCCCAGCTGTTGATAGCTGCCTGCCATACTACCACCTTTTTGTTTTATTAGAACTGCCCAGCTGCTATTGATGAGATGTTCAACAGTAAACTTCACATCATTGGCGGTGTTGGCATTGGTATTGGAATAGTCATGGTAAGTCTATTTTTTGATCAGTATTTTCATTAATGTGTCACTCAGTTTTGTGTGTAGGGGCATGCGTTTCTAAATATCAAACTTGCCTTTTCTGTGCATCCCTTTTGTTAAATTGGGCTTTCTTTTACTGTAAGACTTATGATCTGTCTGACTTTTCAGATTTTTGGCATGATCTTCAGCATGATGCTCTGCTGTGCTATTAAGAAGTCCAGAGACTTTGTCTAAATGTAGCATTTTGCATTGGCTCCACCCCAACACAGACTTCCCATGCTATGAGTTATGCTTCACTTGGATCTCTGCATGAAACCACTGCCAACTTTGACTTCTGAGAATATGAAGCATTTAAAGTGACCCAGTCCCTGCAGTTTTTTGTTCATGGAAATGGTAAAAATGTAATATGAGCATGTAACCCCTGGAAAATGCTGAATCTCACAGACTAAGCTTTTTTCATTTTACATGCGCTTGTCTATACTGAAAGTTTTATTCTTTTATTTTTTTAATGACCTCAAGGGATTGTTTGTTTTATAGTTTTATTAACAAAGATAATTTGCCAAGTGCATTTAAGTGTCAGTTAACATTAATAAAGCATATGTTTGATCTAATGTAGTTTTGTCTTTCATAGTTAACTGATATTTTAGCAAGACCTTTAAAGTGTGAATTTGTAGAAAAAGAACGGGCTAAAGTATATTTAGTCTTCCCATGCAAAGTCAAAGGGCTGGAAGTCATCTCTCAGTTGTTTGCAGCAGTCCTCCTCCTCCTCTCTGCTCTGTTTGCACTCCTTCCAATCTGCCCGGGTTGGAATGTTCAGCACTGCCTCACTGGCCAGAACCTCCCTAAACACATACATATACTTAAGTTATATTAACACTTTCTGTGAATAATGCAATGTATTTTTACACTTACCTGCCAAACTGCAAAGGAAAATGCTTCTGAATACGATAATACAGTTTCTCTCCTGAATCAAGCTCCACATAGAAATAAGGAGTCCCTGGAGGAGCAATCTGTAAAAAATATATTTGTGTAGCACTGAAATAATTCTTCCTGTCATCTTCTTGCAAAAAACTGGTAAACTACCTGTTTGAGGTCTGTATGTTCCGGGATTTCCATTAGCTCCATTTTCTGCTCCTGAGCTTGGACCATAAATGCTTCTTTAATATCCTCTGTAGTGCAACAGCTCAATGGCACTGGAACAACCTGGATTATATACATTAAAATAAGTTATATTTTAACAACAATTACATTAGTATTTTGTACCTGTAGCTGCAAATGTTGACTCCTATAATTCCTCTCAAATAGGATGCAGCGTTCCCCTTTGCTCTTATAGAAACTTTTGAGTGCTGCTTTGTATTTTTCCATCTCCTCTACCACATCTGAGGCCAAATCCACAACTGACTGGTAGTGGCCGATGGGAAGAATGAGTAGGTGTCGGGATGTCAGGGCACCTTTAGCCAGGGCCAGGTAGCACTGCAAGGTGAGCAGGATATTGTACGTTGGATTTACTTTTAAAGTACACCAGATTCCTATGTGTTTTAGTAAACTCACATGTGTGCCTATACTGATGACCAGGTGTTTCTCCACCTGAGGACTGGCCAAACAAAACCAACACGGCCCTGTTGGCTGGGCTGTATACGAGGAGAAAAAATATAGTTGGTAATCTGCAGTGGAGTCTACAGTTTCAGAGTGGGTTAGTAATTTTTGCTGTGATTGCACTTACGATGTCTGCGAGGCTGTTTGCCCCCACTCTCACCGAAGTTACCTCTTCCTCGACCTCTTCCATCTGATGGCCTCTTTCTGTTGCCTTGATTTCTGCTCAGGTCAAAGAAAAACTGACTGACAGGTTCCTGAAGAGAGTGAAAAAAGCACAATGTTGATTTATTAAAGCAAAACTAAAACATTTTACCACACAATCTAGTAGCCATGCTCACCTCCTCTTCACTTTTAAAGCTTGGTTTTGCTGCATCTGTTTTGTCTTTTGTTACTCTTCTGTAGGGATTTTCTGTCACATCCTGAGGCTGTTTAACCAACTCTACTGGATCCATGCTCTTCATAGGAATAATGTTGAAGGCATACAAATACTGTAATCAAATAGTAGTTCTTATTGTCTCAAACTATTATGTTAAAAAACAATATATACTGAACAATTTTGACAAATACCACACACATACACGCTACAACCACAGCTACAAGCAGCTGCATCGACAATAGAGGCAGAGAACGTAGTCCACTCCCCAGCCTACCCCAGAATATGGGAGAAGCCCTCTGGGAGGTGCGGTTTGGAAGTCCCCCTGACAGAGGGGTCTGCCAGACGTTCCCAGCAGACCCTCACTATACATTTGAGTCTGCCAGGTCTTTCCAGCTTCCTCCTCTGCCAGCGGATCCAACTCACAACCAGGTAGTAATTGCTGGACAGCTCTGCCCCACTCTTCACCTGTGTGTCCACATGGCCGGGGGTCAGATAATATGAGGCCTAAGTCAATTATCGACCTCGGGCCTAGGGTGTTCTGGTGCCACGTACACTGATGGACACTCTTGTGCTCGAACATGGTGTTCGTTATGGACAAACTGTGACTAGCACAGAAGTCCAACGATAGAACACGGCTCGGGTTCAGATCAGGGAGGCTGTTCCTCCCGATCACCCTTCTCCAGGTGTTACTGTCGTTGCCCACAGAGGCACTGAGGTCCCTCAGTAGAAAAATGGACTCCCAAGAAGGTCGGGTACTCTGCACTGCTGTTTGGTCCATAGGCCGACACCACAGTGAGACCTGTCATCGACCCCAAGGCGCCAACTATATCTAGTTAGTAACCTTTAGCCTTAACCTCTCGCACAAGCTAGAGTGCAAGGTGACATTCCATGTCCTCAGAGCCAGTTTCAATACGGAGATCCAGTCGTCAAGGCCCCTGCCTTTGAGTGCCACCCAGAACTCTTTGCATTGGCCCCTTATAGATCCTCCCACGGGTGGTGGGTCCATGGGAGGACATCCCCACATCACTCCGTTGGGCTTGTTCCCGGCCAGACAGACGCTCAATGGCACACACCCTAGGTCTGCCTCCAGGGTGGGACCCCGGTGATGCCAATCCGGGTGACGTAACTGGTCTCGTTCTTAAACTCATCATAAGAAGAATTTGAACAGCTCTTAGTCTGAGCTGTCCCCCCGGACCTGTTTGCCTTAACCTACCAAGGGCATAAAGCCCCCAACAACATAGCTCCCGGGATCTTTCGGGAACTTGGACTTCAAGTTCCCGAAAGAGTTCAAGGAAACAGTACACCTCTAATAAACAAGCTACTACAAACCTTTTTCTTTGCTGGGTTGCTAACATTTGCCAAAGCAATAAACCGGCTGACATGTTGAGCATTTTCTTGGAGAACAACATGATTCCTGAGAAGAAGAAAAAAAGCCAAAATACCACATGGAAAAACATAAGTAAAAACCAAAATACTAAATATGATGACATATAAACCAATAGGTGAAGGTATGTTTTAAATATTGCAGGTATGAAAACTGTCTCTTGTTTACCTGTAGGGAAGTCTCTCATAGTAAATACCTTCCAGACCAGCAAAGTGATATCTTGGCTTTAACTTGTCTGCAAGGCTAGCAATGGAGTTACTGCCACATGTTTTTGTGTCCACTTCCTGAAACAAACAGCCTTAATTAATTCAAATGCAAAATAGTATATAAAAATGTACACCTAAAAAACACTTTTATTGATTGATTGTTCTTACAGGGGTGTTGCCATAGTGCCACACTCCTTTAGGCCACTGTGATGTCAACAGTATGTCCACACCTCTAAACTTTGAGTTATTGATCAGTGGCTCAACAAGCGAACACAGATCTTTGGATGTGAAGCAGTGGGATGGTGCTGGCTCCTGTGAAGCTTCTCGACCACTGACATAAGCTATTTGTAATCCTGAAACTCCACTTAACACACCCTGACGACCTATAATGCACAGAACAAATTAAACAAATGCCTGTAGTCAGAAACCCCAACATTATTAGACCATGCATACCCAGATAAGTGATGTTCTCACACAGCTCACATCCACTGGCACTGGAGAAATACTTTGTCATCTCTGGACTCGCTGCTCCCAAAATATAAGTATGAATAGGAGCTGAAAATGTACAATAGGCCTAACCAGTTAAAGAAGTGCATTTTAACATAAACACGCCACCTGTGAGAATGATCCAAGGCAATGGCTGACCAACGGGTTTTTCATAATAGCCTCTTATCGTAGTAAATGGAAGGGTAACGTTTTGTATTCTAAAAGATAAATTTGCACTGATTGAAGAGCATATTATGTTTTAGTGATTCCCTAGACCCAATAAAGCAACAATTGCTTTAGTGTGTTTTAGTCAGTTAACTTACCTTTCCTTAAACCAGTTTTATATTGCTGCCACTCTTCATCCGCTTCAAGGCTCGTCCCAAAAAAGTCCCCAACGCAAAGCAGCAGCTGAAAAAATATAATACGTACTGTTAGCAACTTAAAGACAAAACTTCAATTTTGCTCATCTGGACTGTGTGACGCACATCAAAGGGCCCTGCTTTCTTCTGGATTGTTTGGACGCGGTTGAAGAGAGCGTTCAGTCTTCCTTCCACATCCCCACATGCTAAACTGCAGACGGTAAAACGAAAACAATAACATTTTCCATTCCGTTTACACAACGAAAGTTTCTAGGCTACATGATTTATTCAATTGCGAGGTAGATTTATTAAAATACTCACACTCTTACAGGTTGTTCTCCCATTTAAGCAAATATTCTGCAAAGCGCTTAAAACGTGAATACTGGTTGGATATTGCAGAATGAAAGTTTGGTACGTTGGCGATAATCGTCCGGATATCAAGAAAAGAAACACAAAGAAAAAAATAGTAATGTGATCCCCTTAAAACATATTATGTAATTTGGTCAGCCTATCGATATGTAAAATTGGTAAATGTTGAATTAACTATTTGAAAACATTCCTCATTGTATTGAATTATTCTTCACTATCGTTGTTTCTACACGAAATGTTTTTATGCTGGACCTGTTGGTTGCCATTTCATGTAACCTACTTTAACATGTCCAATGACTATTTATTAATATAGTTTTAATTTTATAATAGTGTTCTAAACGTTACTTAAGTATACTTGTAGTTAGAATTATAGACCACAATAATCTATTGTCATGCTCATTAACTACACCACTTTAATATCTTCAAATGGCTCGCAGATAAACTCAAATCTGGCAACCCAAGGCTTCGCAGGGCCGAGCCTCCATCCTGGCATTTGCCTTCATCCTGGTAACTCAAAAGTCCCCGGACCAAAAACAGGAAGTAAGTATCCAAATCATGAGTAAAATTCACTTTCTATTCTGAAGCGTAGCTGACGAGAAGTGCTGGGGCATTGTGGAGTAGAAAAATCTTTAAAAACACAGACTAAAACCATTGAAGGCACCGCCAGCCTTCCCAGACGCCATAAGTCTATTAACTCAAACATGGCGCCGCACAGTTTTTCAATTTTTAAGGAGATTTTGTGTTGAAGTTATCCATAGTATTTTCCTAGTTTCTGTGATTTCACATTTCTGACCACCCCACTTCACTGTCCATGATTTCCAGTGTCGCTATGGAATAAATCACAATTCATGTCCGTTGTCTAAATGACCAGTGCCCCCATTATATTGATAAAGGATCATGAACACCCACATGTCAACGGAATTTGTCTTGTTATTTTACTTCCAAAAGTTGTAATGGGCAATCGCTCTCGTATTGTATTGTATTCACTCTAAAATCTTTTTCCAGTTTACAGTTCAACCTTTTGCTCCAAATTTGCATCCCTAATCTGAAAAAGGATGAGCTCAGAAAAAGAAGATGGTGAACTGGAAACAGTCAAATCTGTCACCCTTACCCAAGACAGTGATGGCAGCATTATTCTCCACTGTTCTCCCAATGGTTGGTAGCAATTCGTTGTCCTTATTGCTGAACAGTTAAGTTATATATTAATTTTGTTTGTGATTGTCTGTGTTTTGTGCTGTATGTGTGTTAAGATGAAGACTCAGAGCCGCTCCAGAAGAAACTTTGTCTCTCCACAGAACAAGAAGATGCTCATAATTTCTCTGTGGTTTCCTTACCAAGTAAAATTTTACACAGTAATCTGTATTTTATCGAATTATAAAAAAAAAATCTCTTTAGTTTATGCATTGTGTTCTCTGTTTAGTGTCAGAGGACAGTGGGAATTTTGAAGTCACAATGGCAGCAACCTCAGAGGGAGAGCTGTCTGAAGATGGTGTTGCTCATATCCAGGTACATGCTGAACTTAACTCATATGTGATCCATGCGAGTACAGCCTTGAGCTGATTTGATGCATCTTTCGTGTTTGCATAAAAAGATTTTACAAGAAGATGAGTCTGTCCAGAGGTCAGACATTTCACCTGTCAGTCAGGCTTGGTTCACTACCAAAGAAGACAAAGACACATTGGCCAATAAAGGTATGAGAATTAGACAGTTCGGGACACTGCCTGTAAATATAGCTTTTTTAAATATTTTGGTCATTTTAGTTAGTCATACTTTTTTTTTTTTTTTTGCCTTTCTTTTATCAGCGACTTAACAGTTCTTGCATAAATATTTTGTTCAGGTCACAAGTGGAAGCAGGGTATGTGGTCTAAAGAGGAGATTGACATTCTGATGAGCAACATTGAGCGCTATGTAAAGGTACCACTTCTCTTTTAACTTACTTTTGTAGTATGGGACTGCTTTTTCTAATTACACAGTCATGTCAGGACCGGGGAATTGAGAGTGCTGCTGAGATCATCTTTGATATGTCAAAAGAAGAAAGAAAAGACTTTTACCGCTCTGTGGCCTGGGGTCTTAACCGACCATTGTTCGCTGTGTACAGGCGGGTCTTACGGATGTATGACAACCGCAACCATGTTGGAAAGTTAGTAATTTCTGTTAATAAATAAAAACAAGAAACAAGTTACATCATATTAGAATAGTGGGCAGTTAAAACAATGTTGTTATGTTCCTGTAGATATAAGCCTGAAGAAATTGAGAAGCTTAAAACGTAAGTAATGTGTGAATTGTTCTTTCTTCATCAAATAAAAGGGTTAAAATGATTAAATGTTTCTAAATATAGGCTTAAAGAGAAGCATGGAAATGACTGGGCCACAATTGGTGCTGCTTTAGGTCGTAGTGCTTCCTCCGTGAAAGACCGCTGTAGACTGATGAAGGACACTTGCAACACAGGTACCCAACAGCCCATTTTTTAAAACCATGACTTTGATGTCTGTAACTAATTTGTCTGAATCAGGTAAATGGACTGAGGAGGAGGAGCGCTGTCTTGCAGAGGTTGTGTATGAGATGGCAGGTAACACCAGGCTCAGCGGTAACAGGAGGTGTATCTTGGGCAGTGGTTGCTGAAAAAGTGCGCACACGTTCAGAGAAACAGTGTCGGTCAAAGTGGTTAAACTATTTGAACTGGAAACACACTGGAGGCACAGAATGGACAAAAGAGGATGACCAGAACTTGATACAAAGGTAGAAAAAAACTTTTCATATAACCAACATTATACTGATTAAAAGTGTCAATTTTTTTTATTTGGAGGATATCAGAGCTGGAAGTGGAGGAAGAGAATGACATCAAGTGGGAGGACCTGGCTGGAGGGTGGAGTAGTGTCCGATCTCCTCAGTGGTTACGGTCAAAGTGGTGGAGCATAAAGAGACAAGTCACAAATCACAAGGAGATCCCATTCAGTGGTACAGACAGATATATTTGAATCTGTTTTGTTGATTATGTTGTGTGTAGTGTTTGTACAGCCAAATGGATAACACCATGTGTGATGTTTATTTTGTGTGTAGTTCTTCTTAAAGGTCTACAGGAGCTGACAGCATCCTCACAGACCACCTCTGGGTCTGGGAGTCCCTCGTCTTCTTCTTCCCTGCAGATCCGACTCACACGATTGGAGGAGAGCAGCAACAGTTCCACCCCCAGCTCTGTTGCTGCTCTTCAGATTCCTGTACAGATACCTCTGCAGATTACTCACCTCGGTAAAAACATTTTTGTGGCAGATTTTTTCATTCATTCCATTCCATCTAAATATGCAATTTTACTTGCATGAAAAATAAAAACTACAATATAACAGCACTTAATATTGTGTCTATTATTTAAACTAAACAGGCACTGTGTGTTTTTCCAAGATAAAATGTCATACATGTATTGCTCTTGCATCCTCAGATTCTTCAGCGGCTACTTCTGACAGTGGAACCATCACACTGAACACAGGAGCACTACAAACATTTGAGATTTTGCCAGTAAGATTTGTGTTGATGGAAATTCCCATAATTTTATTCTGACTCCACTTCAGTTTGAAACCACAGGGTTTCTTGAATGTTGTGATGGCACATAAATGAAACCTATATGACCATAGCACTGTTCAACTATAAATTGTTTATTCTTGGGTAACTCTTTTTATGTTATGTTTTGCTCGTTTTAGTCTTTCCAACTGCAGCCCACTGGCACACCTGGGACATACTACCTCCAGACTACATCCAATCAGGGATTGCCGCTCAGCCTCTCTACCAATCAGGGCCTTCCTCTTAGTTTAACCAATAACAGTACTGTTACATTGACAAGCTCCTCACCCCCTTCACATGAACACATTATTCTTCACAGCCTCTCAGTAAGTATTTGTTTTAAGTGTTCTATGATTTTATGCATCTATATCCAATCTTTTTCCCTTTGTATATACTTCAGACTGACAGTCTTTGCTCAAGTGATGGCGTCATCATTCACACAGTCACTTCTGACCCCACCACTCTGGACCCCGTCAGCCAATCACAGCTGGTCGTAGAGGCAGAGGACAGTAGGCAGGACCACCTGGATACTTCAAGTCTACTAAACGCAACACAAAATGTTGTCACAGAAAGCCAAGAAGCAATAACAGATAGTTTTGATGGAAAGGTATGATAAACATAATTTTGCATAGATTTTACTAACCAACCACATTATTTTGAAAACGTTATGCCTACTTGTGATAGGATGTACAACAGGCATCAGTGGAAGCTACGGTAGTGAATTCAGAAATAACTTCTGGTAATACAGTTCTCATAGTTTCTCCTCATAACATCAGCAGCACACTGACTGGTAAATTATTTTGTTTTGACGTAGATGTTCATTTTCAGTTTATAAATTCAATGTAAATTATGTAATTGTTTGAATTTTATTTGATTTCTTTACTTCTCAGACCCTATCCTGGAAAACCAAGAAGGCTCAGACTGAATTTTAATCTCTCAGAAGGTTGTATGAAGCACAGCAAGTTCCTGCAGTGTTAAAAGAGGAGTCCTTGCAGACAACAATGTCCATTTGAATGACCAATTTAGTGAATATCAAAGTGCTTAACGGACTAGGAAAGAGAAGTGTTGACTAAATTATGTACCTTGACAGTTACACTTGGCACATCATAATTGTCATATTGTTTTAAACAAACAGCCATAAAGTCATGGTACATGTTTATTGTGGGGGAAAAAAATAAATTTCTTGTGACAAGGCCAACTTGTCTGAAGGAATGTGGGGCTGCTTTGCCCAGTTAGATATTTAAATGTTTACAAGCTCTATCCAAAGACTTACCACATAGAAAATCTGTAAACAATCCAGAAAATAATGAATTTGTAATTTAAATGTATCAACAAGGAATGGTGAGAGACAGTAACAGGTTTCAGCCAGTTCTTAGAAACTATGTAGATAGTGATATATGGATGAGGAACCTTGTTAAAAAGAATGTTACATTTTGTTGTATATTTTTATGGCAATAAAACATATCAAGGAGATAACAGACAATTGATATTGGCTTAGTTGCATAGTTTGCCACACTGCTTTGAAGACCTTTTAGACTTACATGTCTAATAGTTAAAAAATAATCCTAATGCAGTCAGTTAGGTCTCACTTCACCCAAATTCTAAAATGATTCAGCTTCATGTCATTACAAAAAAAAAACCCCAAAAAACAGTACAAGTATTACAATTAAAGCTAAGCTTGTGATTCCAGCAGAATTCCAGCTCAAATATCTATTGGCTTGAGTAAATGGCAGCATTAGTGTGCAAGTTTAGATCAGACACATACGTGTCAAATAAATTAGTGCAAGACTTGGCAGTCAGTGTAGTTCAACATTCAATATAAGAAAAGCTACCCAACATTTGTTTGAAAATTTGAATTAAATTAAATGACAATGATCACATCAGCCATACAAGCTGCTGCAGAAAATGGATTGCATATATTCAAACCCTGTTAATAGTACAGGTATTGTTCTAGTTTGTACTTGCATAAAGTACAAATTACTCAGTACATAGAAGAAAAATAATCAAGCTGTCAAATATTAAATGCTGGGAAAATCCACACTGAATATTACAATCAGATTTTTTTCTTGCTGAACCTTTAAATTAGAATTAGAGAGTCTTGTTGTACAGTAAACTCATAATTACAGAGTTAAAACAGTAAAATGGTGACACACACATCACAACTAAAAGAGTATTGTGTAACAACCTTTGCAGAACACTACTGCACAAGCAAGACTATTTGGTCAAACAGTCACCAACTACAGTTACATTTCATGTGTCATTTTGTAAAAAAATACCATAACTTGAAGTATCAAAAATGAGCTTCAGTGCGTATTTTTTCGTCATCAAAATATTCTCACACTTGTGTCTTTAACTCTTCTCTTTCTGGTCTAATACTGTACATTGTCTTTTCAGCAGTGTGATATGTGCTGTGCCATGTGTGTCCGTCCTGCAGAGGTTTGTGACTCAGCTTAATAACTAGATGAGTTTTTATCCCTATGAAACACAGCAGTGTAATTTTTGGTCCGCTGGGACGAAATTCCATTTGCTTTAAATACATTTTTATATTTTGTCTTAAAGTATATAGTCCTTTCATACTTGTGTTGTTTGAAAAAGGCCATGTGTCCCTCCTTTTCTTCTCCATGCTGCTACGTTTTATTGACATCATGGAAGTACAAGTTGGCACATAAACATAGCAGTACTATGGATGCCAGCATGTAGTAAATAAGTTTCCTGAATTTAGGCTCCAGATCACCCTGTCTGTACCAAAATATCTGTGAACACATCAAAATAAGTGTTAGAAAAGTGAATACTTGAGAACCAACATTTAAGATTAATAGCAGAGATAAGTTACCAGCACTATGGTGGATCCACACGTTAATAAGATGCACACAGCAAAAAATATATTTAGTGGCCGGGGAGGTGGTGAGGGGAAAACAAATGAGCTGATAATTGTCAACTGGAAAAACAAACAAACAAAAAAACAATTTAAAGTAAAATCCTCCAAAGTAGGAAACATAAAAAGTATAACTTACTTACAAGTACAATCAGTGACGTAAATCCCCCAACAACGAGGTTTATAATTCGGTCCTAAGAATCAATAACAATAAAACAATAGCATTAGCCTGTTCATCTCTAACATGAACAGGATCACAGAGTGAGGCTGTTTCTGGAGGTACATACCCGGGCCGAGGTCTCCCCGAACAGAGGCCTGTTGTCCAGACCTCCGCTGGTTCCATATGTCCTGGTGGTGAAGTCGTCCATGAGTGTCTGCACAAACAAATGGTCCCACTCAGCAGCACTGTCCCCTGAATACACTGCCCCAGGCGTGCATGCTTAGCAGAGTGTCCTCACACACACCACAGCCCATGTGCCCATTGTGAAGACCTCTTATTTACCCTGTGGAAACACAAGTGTCAATACTTAAACAACACAAAACACGGTGCAAAAAAGTGTTAAAAGATTAGCAAAGTACTTTGAAGTATTTGGGTAATTTATACTAGTAACAAAAACTACACTGGTTCAGCCTAACACCCCTGTCAGTTTGGTTATTATTATAATCTCACTGAGAACAGTAAAAGTCATTCATTTTGAGTTTTATTTGCGAATTTTACCTTTTAATGAACCCTAGAATACAGAACCAATATGTAAACCGTTTTAAATTAAAGCTTAGTGCATAGCTACTCAAAAGATAAATTATAGTTAATAAAAAATTAAACAAACTTTATACTATATATTATTACAGTCA